>NW_026596256.1:5150152-5264952 GCF_907164565.1 Psammomys obesus | reverse complement strand
AAAAAAAAAAAAAAAAAAAAAAAAAAAAAAAAAAAAAAAAAAAAAGATGAACAACAGGAAATAAGAATATAATTAGGATTTTTTTCTTGAAGGCCCAACATGTTAATGATAAAATGCTCTGAAACGTACAATGGAGAAAATGGTAGATGGAAGGGTAAAACAGAAAGCAGGTAAATCCAGAATTGGAAGCACAAACTCCCAGGTTTAAACAGATCTGACAGAGGTTGGAAAGCAGGTTCGGTGTGCCAGGCGGACTTCAGGACAATTGCCCACACACTGCACTGCTTCCCAGTTTCCCACTTGGTGAGTGGAATCCCAGGGCTGTAGACGGAATTTCGAGGATAGTTACACAATGACGTATCCAGACTGGAAGACACTTCAGAAAGCATTAGGAAATAAAAACTGATAATGTCTAGCGTGCTTCTAAGTTTTAAGAAAGAGCTATACAGCCCTGGAAGAATTCAGGGTTTAATTAGCAGAAATGAAAAATTACAGAGATAGAAATCAAGACAATTATAACTTCAGGGAAAACAGCTGCCGAACAAAAACAAGAAAGTAATCGGGGAATAGCCTGCTTCTTTTCTTAGTGTCATACTATTGAAACTAGTGGATCCTGCCTTAGGGAAAGGATGTACTAAACCATGAGAGAAGAGGAAGATGGGTGGGAAGTTTGTGTGTGAGGATGAAGGAGCTAAACCCTCACCATTACTAGTTAACTGCACTGCCCGAGACTGAAAAGCAAATAGTGGCAATGTTACTGTACTGCTGGGAGACACCAAAACACCACGAATTGGGTCAGAAAATTGATCCAAGCTGCCTTTGGAAAGAAGGAGACAGGTCAGCTTACAAAGATATTTAATTCTTTATGACATGGCAAAAGTTGAATTACTTACTTTACAAAATAAATACAAGCTTTACAGCAGCCTTGTCCAGAAGGATTATACTTCGAGCCACAAAATTTTTATTTTCCAGGAACCACTAACAAAGTAAGAAAAGCAAAACAAAATAAACAAACAAAAAAACAGGTGAAATTTCAATGATAGCTTTTACTTATGTAATGCATCCAAAGTATTCTGACTTAAAACCAGCATAAAAATGATTCGTGGGATTTTACCTTTCTTTGTGTTACGTCATACAAAGACAGCCTACAGTGTACTTATAAGCGTACGTCAAGTTGAACATATCCCATAGCAAACACTCAATTGCCACATGTGCCCCTGCTGGGCACTGTGGACTCCTTACAGCTTCTCAGGGCAGGGGGAAAAAAATCAAGGGACAGAAGAGTGTCTCCATAGCTGTCTACACAATGATGGCACCATGGACTTTAGTCAGACTTTCTAGAACTGAAAATCAGGCCAACAGATGGCTCTATCACACAACAGTTTCACAATAGTGGACAGAACACATTCAGCCCCAACTCAGGAAATATCATATTCAAGGGTCAATATTTAAAAACTCACATTTGCCCTACCCTGAGGTCACTAGTGAAATTAATCTTGCAGTTTCCGTGGAATTCTAGCCTGCTGTGTCATAATGTCTCAGGCTTCCACAGATTCCCAACTCCTTTCTCCCCCCTCCCCCAGAAGCCACAGGACAAATATTCCATACTTGTCACTCACGAGGAGACATGAGCTCGGGAGTGTCCAACTTTGTGACAATGTCATCCACACTGGACTGCACTCGAAGCTCTGCTGAGCTACATGCAGTTTCTAGCAGGCTGGACCAGAACAGTGAACCAAGCGATGCCCAGGCATATCCTTAAGGACAACTGTTTACTATTTGTCTTGAAAAGATTGAAAAGCTGCTAACGATTTCATATGATCTAATTCTCAAAGCTGGAAATGAGAAGTCTTTGGAATGCCAATGTGAAGTACTAAATAAACTGTTTTAATTAGCTTAATAGTCAAATCATCAAATCATGAACCAACACTGGCTCTAGATAACAATGGTGGAGTTTTTAACTTTTAAACATTCCCTCTCTCTCTTTTTTTTTTCTTATCTTCGTGTACACAAATCTCTATGTGACATGTTAGCAGACACATGCTCTGCGGTCTGGGGAGGTCAGAGGACAACTTTGGGTAAATGTTCTGGTCTTTCACTTTGTCTGAGGGTCTTTGCTGGTTTTTTGTTTTAGTTTTTTTTTTTTTTTTTTTTTTTGTTTTCAAGACAGGTTTCTCTGTGTAGCCTAGACTCGCTTTGTAGACCAGGCTGGCTTGGAACTCACAGAGATCTGCCTGCCTCTGCCACCATGTGGGGCTTCTTTTGCTGTTTTGTTGTTGTTTTGGGGCTGAGATTACAGCTTTACACAGGTTTGGGGGGATTTGAACTCAGGTCCTCAGGCTTAGTGTTTTACCATCCCCCATCCCTGTTTAAAGATTCCAATAAAAGATTTAAGAAGCACCTACTTCAAACATACCTATATACATGTACGTGGTTTTGTTTGTGTAAGCAGAAGTAAAATTCTGATTCAAAATACTTGGAAACTCAGTTCTCTTCCACAACAGAGATACTTAAAGGAAACAGCCAGCTACAGAAGTTCTAATGCCAGCATGCCTGGTCTGTTACAAAACAGGGGAATGGGAAGGGTTTGCTATTTAAATTATATACTGACAAGTTACAACTGTAGACATTTATAGGGTACTAAGTGATAGCGAAGTCTGAATTTTGAACTATTCTGATTTTTTAAGGTTTGTTTTTATTATCTTTAATTATGCACATGTTGGGGGCGGGGTGGATATGGTGCCGCATGAGTGTGGGTATCAGAGGCACCGGGTCCTCCGCAGCTGGTATTAGAGGCAGTTATGGCACAGATAGGCGCACCGGGAACTGACCTGGGTCCTCTGCAAGAGCAGCACCTGTTAACTGCGGAGCCATCCTTCCGGCCCCATTACTCTGACTTTTTTTTTTTTTTATGAAATATGAAATGATAAAATAAGGCTAATTAACGGACTCATCATCCCAGATATATGGTATTTTTTAAAAACTGAAAGCAGTTGAGCCTTATCTCTCGCTGACGCGCACAACAGTCCATGATTAGCTATATTCAGTAGACTACTAAGAGCCAAAAACTCCATCAGTACTCCTCCTGTCCTGGTAGGGAACACGGGGGACTGATCACCAGGGAGGGTTTTCGGGTCTCTATTCAACACCAGTACCATCCCACCAATTCTGCCTTGCTAGGGGAACTGTGTGTTTCAGATAGCAGCGCGCGTGGGAAGTAAACCACACTCCGTATAATAGAGGTTTCTTGTTTCAAAAACCATCCTCCACAACAATCACTTAGGACCATCAGGAAAGAGCAAGAATCAAGAGCAGCTCCCTGGGAACTAGGAGCGTCTTCGACTGCCGCATTATTCACTTAACTGCTTCTGCAAGCCTTAAGGTAGTTGCTAAATTCTTAGCTACCCGAGGGCCATTTTACCGAGATAAAAATTATCTAATAAAAATTAGAAGGCAGACCTCGAGGATCCTTAAGAAATACAACCAACGGGAGTAACGCAGCCACCCGTACGCTAACTAAGTAATGCCGCTTCACAAAACCACGCGCGCGTTCCCAGGGAAAACTTGCTCCAGACGTGGAGCTAGGCCTCAGGATGCTCTGAGATGCGGGGATGCCAGTAACCAGCGTATTCCAATTAGCAAATGCGCCCTTCATTTCCAGTGCTGTGGCTCCTGGCGCTTCCAGCTGCGTAACTTTGGGCAAGCCGCAGAGGAGCGAGAAAGCCAGTGGGGTTTGGAGAGGGAACCTCAGAAGACGCACACTAGGGATAACCAGGGATCGGAGACGGCAGGATTCGAACCAGGGATTCTTGGGGACCAGGAATAGGAGAATTCAACCGGGGACAAGCGCGGGTCAGGAATGGTACACCAACACCAAGGATGCGCGGGCTCTATAGACTGAAGGGCCAGCACCAGGGGAAGAGCAGTGGGGACCAGGGATGGGGATCTGCAGCAGGGATGCGCGGGTTCCCGGGGCGGGAGGATCTAGGACCTGTGCGCCACTGTCCGGGCGAGCGCTGAAGGAGGTGAAGAAGCGGCGAAGGCTGCTTCAGCACTAGCTGGACTCCCCTCTGCGGGGCTTCTGGAAACCTCTCGGGCAGAAGGGCTCCCTGCAAAATGCCGCCGCGGTCCGGGCCGCAGCCCCCACCGCCCGCGGCGCGTCCCGGGGAGGGCTCGGCTCACAAAGCCCCGCGTGACGCCCTCGGTGTCCGGCCCCGCCCACGAGCCACGACACCCGCGCCGAGACGAGCTTCGGCCCACTCTGACCTTCCAAAGGCACGCGGGAGGCTGGCGGTCGGCTCGGAGCCCGAGAGCCCACGGAGAGCGCGCGGGTGCAGGCCGGTGACACCCTCCGGCCCTAGCCAGGCCCAGGCCACGTCGGACCGCGCCTGCGCACTCCGCACCCGCCGCCCAGGGGCCGCGGAGGGGACCAGCAGAGACATAGCGTTGACGGCCTCTGGCCGCCAGGGGGCGCCCTGGGTCGGGCACTGAGGATCTGGTATACAAAGGTTGGCTAGAACCTGGGACCTTGACCTGTCATCCAAAGTGTTAAATCTGTGACACCGGGAGGTGGGAGGGCCCAGACTGGTGCTGGAGAGATGGCTCAGAAGTAAAAGAAGAGGTCGTTATTTCTTCTTTGCATCTATAATACATAATGAACACACCTCAATAACTTATAAATGTAGCAATTAAAAGCGAATAAAGCGTTTGAGTGGATATTTCTTCAGACAAGATGTACAGACTACTAGAACGCACATCAAAAGGTGAGTCTCAGGATAACTCAAAACAGAGTGAAGTGTGACTTTCTGTCTCATTAGAATGGCTGTCATCAAAACATAAGCAGTAATGGTTTTGGCAAGAGGGTTTTACAGCCCCCTGCATTACTGCTTGGGATGTGATGTAACCAAAACCATCCCAGCAAGTCTACCCCTAGTTAGATTAGTGCAGACAAGCACTCAGTGGTCTTGAATACTTGTAATAATGAGATACAATAAACACAGTATGAAAAATTGAGTACTGATTATAAAACCTTCACTCTCTTGACACTGGGTTGACTGGCAGTGGGGCACGGCCTGTGTTAGGTTGTTGGTGTACTGTGGGGTGTTTTAAGTTGACTAATGTGGGGTGACGCAGCCCACTGGGGGCAGCGCAGTTTCCAAGGCAGGGAGTCTTGAAAGACTGCAGAAACTGCACTGGACACGAGCAAGCAGCCAGGTAAGGCATGTGTCTCCCTTGGGTCTTGACTGTAGGTGTGATATTCCTGTTTGAAGTTCCTGCTTGACTTCCTCAGAACAATGGGCTGTAACTTGGAACAGTGAGTGGAATTAAACCTCTTTTTCCCCCTGAGCTGCTTTTTGTGGAAGTATTTTTCTCATAGCAACTAGGACACGCTCCTATTTATTTTATTTGAGTGACTCAGACTGGATTTTACAACAGCAGTCTGCCTTAGTTCTTTGACCTGCTTCCCGATGATGCTCTCTAAATCACTTTATGACATCATATCCACATTGCCTATGTACGTTTTATGCAATAAATCCTACTTCCTCATGCAATAAAATAAAATTAAATCACTTGACTACAAAAACAACTTGCTACCAACTAATTACAGTTATTCATACTCTCAGTTTCTAGGAAATACTTCAAAACAGCTTTACACAGATTGGCAATTTGGAGTGGTTGGGACCTGGTGTTTCTAGCATGCCATGTTCAATTGATGCCTTTATCCTCTAATGATATCTAGAAGAAGGACACACACACACACACACACACACACACACACACACACACACGTAGCCATTCTCATCCCCAGCCTAGCTTTAGCAACAGGTAGGAAGAGTTGGAGAAGAGATGCTGGGACCCTTTCTTTCTGGGGAGGAAAGCCCCTAACTGCTGGCCATCGAGCCTTCTCTTGGCTGTCACAGTCTGAGGTAGCTTCCATCTCGGTGATCTGGCATGAGAGAAGGAGACAAGGGGAAAGGAAAGAAGGAAGGGAGAGAAAAATAGATTCAAATTCCAGACTTTTCTGCTGTTCTTATTGAGTTTTAGATTTTTTTTAAAGAGATGTTTCTTCACTTGTGCATGCTTTTAGGAAATTTGTAGAGACTGAAATTTAAAACAATTCCAGGTTTTTTTCCCACTGGGGGTCTAAAGAGCCCCCAAAGAGAAATTTCCAGTCTCCTAGATTTTAATGGCTTCAATGAGAAGTATGTTACAAATCTAAGATTGGGGTAAAAGTTTCATCTGAGGCTTTATCCCTTATGACCTTGGTCAATTTGATAGTTCCAACAAGTATTACCTTTCTATTTTAAATGCTCAGCATGATATATATATTTATTACTTGACTACCCATGAGGTACCCTTAGATACCTCCATAAGGGTTCCTGCTTTGCACAGACTCCTTTTAAGCCAGTTCCTGATATGTGCTTTGTGGTCACACATATTTTGGTAAAAATCCAGGGTCTCTTACCAGTTAAAACCACTGACTCTCCATCTGATCTCCTTTCTTGCCCTTGATGTCAAAATGGATGGGCATTCAAAGATTCAACGAGAAGTTAAGTTGGATATATGTCTAATCTTTTTTGTGAGATATATTGGTGTTCACAGTGGCTTCTGCGTATGGCTAAGCTATTGCTAGCCATAGTGGTGAGCCACTGACTGCCAGGACCGTTCTCACTACCAGCTGCAGGCTCAGCTGACCCTGCATAACTCCGACATAAGTAAGGACAGTGTCCAGTGGGCACACTGCTTTTTCATTACATTGCATGTTACAGGTCAAGTGTCCCTCGTCCAAAATGCCCGAGAGCAGAAATATCTCAGATCTAATGTATTCTAAAATCCAGAATATTTTAACAGATATGATGAGACCTAAATGTAAACAAAAGGTATTTACATTTCGTATATATAAATAACTTACACACATAGGCTGAAGGTAATTTTATGTGGTTTTCATGAGTTTAACATCTTGACAGTCACCTGTCAAGTGAAGGATTTTATCCTTTGCACCACGGCGCTACAGACTTTCACATCTTGGAACATTTCAGCCTCCCATCTTAGCAATGACCAACCTTCAGTGCCATGTGGGTAGAGCAGAGACAAGGGCTGAAAAGCATAGGATCAAAAAGTAGTCTACAGAGTTAGTACAGTTCTTAGGCTCAGAAAAATATAAGCAAAGTCATTGTTTTCATTGATGGTTTTTCTTCAACATCTTGTCAAAACCTCCATTTTGGGGAAATGGCTCAGTGGGTAAGAGCATTTGCTGAGCAAGCCTGAAGGCATGAGTTTGAATCCCCAGCATTGCTGTAAAAGGCGAGTCATGGCCACACCACAGCACTGTAACCCCAGGCGTGACAGGAGGATTGCATAGCCTTGCTGGCAACATCTCCCTCCAGGCTCAGTGAGAGCCTGTCTCAGTAATAAGAGGAAGAACAATGAAGCTCAGGACCCTGAGTGACTCCCTCCAGCCTCCGAAGTTCACAGCCCACCCACTCCCACACACCAACTGATGATAATGAGCTCAGAATTATCAATATTAAATTATGAAGCTAAAACAAAATTTTCTAAATTTTGTAATATTAGTCTTGACCAACAGCACTAAAGGAGACAAATTTTGCTTATTCATTTATTCTCTCTGGAAACCTTATAAAGTTTTCGAGTGAGGATTACTAAAAGGAAGATTGTTTAGACCAATTAAATTCAGTAGTATTTATTGGAGCAAAATGAGCTGATTTGTGAAACGGAGCTGTAGGTCTCCTCTTCCCTGGGGGGCTGTTGGTCACCAGCCCATGAGGGTAGAAGGAGGAGAGGCGGTGCACAGACTTCAGGGTTCAGGAAGGCCATGAGCACAACGGAATAGCATCCGTGACCAGCTGCAGGGAAGCAGATCAAATTTATTCCAGGGATGAGGGGAATATATAGGAAAAGGGAAAGCAGCCAGGAGGTACTCTGATAGGTTAGCATGGTCCTATAGATTGTGCAGGGGCACAGTACCTAATTATACTATAGACACAGAGAGGGGAGAGCTAGCAGGGAATATGCCAAAGGTCATATACCAGATAGGATTATGCCTAAAGACATTCTGCAGATGAGGTCAGGCAGAGAGTAGGAGGCCCTGCTGGGGAGAGGGAGTCCTCCATCCAGTGCCAGAGTTCAGAAAGGTTATCTGGTCCTGGAGGAATGAAACCTCAAGTAGCAAGATCCTGCAACACACAGCCAGAGCAGTTTCTGAGAAATCCAACATAATTTGATCAGCGTTTATAGAAAAATGAAAGGTATCCTAAAGGAAACTAATGAGCTGGGTTCAGTCAACCAACCAATTGGTTACCATTAAGTAGTCAGCTGCAGCTTAATTAGTTAATTAGTTACAGGGCCTTTTGCTACCCAGCAAGACCAACTTTCTGAAAAACTAAATTTGGACCAATATCATTTTTCCCATTCCAAGCAGAGGTGTCTGGCTGTTCTATTTCATATTCCCGGGAATGGAGAGACAGCTATGTTCAAGAGTGCTGGCTGCTCTTAGAGAGGACCCAGGTTCAGTTCCTAGCACCCACATGGTGGCTCACCATCATCTCTAACTCCAGTTCCGGGTGCTCTGATGACTTCTTCCATGAACACTGCACACATGAGGTACAAGTACATACATTCAGGTAAAACACCCATACACATAAAATAAAGTTTTTAATAATAATAATAATAATAATAATAATAATAATAATAATAATAATAAAGATGAAAGCCCCAAAAGTCTGTATAGTGGATTCCAGACCCACAGCAAGTCTCTGCCAGAGCCAGGATTTCCACTCTTTCCAGACCTGTTATTTTCTCCACACTGAAGATTGTACACTCAGCATGATCGGCTTCCGTACATCATCCTTGAATTCCCTCCAACTAGGGTGGGATAAGGTTTGTTCACAGAAATGTGGCCAAGGTCTTGCCGTTGGTATACCCTACAGTTTAAACTGGGGTCTTCGACTTTAAACCTTGACTGTGTCTGTGTGTTCTTTATCCCAAAAGGTGATGTATTTTATGAAAATCAGAAAGATCTCTGTAAAGGAAGTAATTCTGCCAAGGTGGAGTTTAGCTTTAAAAACAGATCTATTTAATACCACGGACTATCAGAGGGACCTGCGTTTGAGTCTTAGCCGTCTTGCCTACTTCCAGCCTGAACTTAGGCGACCCACTTACTAACCTCAGTGCGTCGGCTCCAGATATATAATATTGGGATAGCAGTGATTTCTTCAAAGGCTTATGCTCCGGATTAAATAAGATAATCTATGCAAAGCTCTGACTCTGGGTTCAGGGAACAGATTGCTGCGCAGTCTGTGCAAGAGCACAGACCCTGGATCCCAGTACCCACACTGGAAACTCAGAATCTGTAACTGGGGCCAGTTTGCCCTGCCCGCCTGCGCCTGCCTTCATTTTCTCACTGCTAAAACACAGCAATAATAGCGACAAACTGCTTCCTATCAGCGTTGTGTGACGCTCTTAACAGAGTGCCTAATATAGTATATGCATAACGCTATAAAAAAAAAACAAACCAACAACAAATAAATCTCTTTGAGGGGCTCGAGAGATGATTCAGCAGCTCAGAACACGGACTGCTCTTGAAGAGAATCTGGGTGCAATTCCCAGCATCCACGTGATGTCTCATGGGATCTGACGCCCTCTTCTGGCGTCCTCAAGCGATGCACACATGTGGTTCATGAACAAACCTGCAGGCGAAACACCTACCTACAAGAAATGAAAAATAACCTATTGCTAAATAAATGGAGGCTGTTGGACACTGGGGTCCAAGGGTTAAAATTTATTTTCCCCAATGTTACTTTCCGTTTTGTCTTTCTTTAGAAAAATAGATAAATTAACAAACCCAGAGTGCTGGGGTGCTGGGACTCATGCCTTCTAGAGTAACGCTGCTGGAGTCAGGAGCAGGGAGGATGGGGTACAGGGTGTGGGGGGAGCGAGGAAAAGGTGTTAAGAAGATCTTTTAGGTCTATGTGACGAAGTGACCCTGTGACATCTGGTATTTTCTGAGAGAGGACGGAAGGGTTGTGCGTATGAGAAGACGATAGAAGAGCTCTAGTGCGTGAGGCTCCCTCCTCATGCGATTCTACTTTTTGGCAAGGTGACATTAAAACCATCATGCTGACAAGGAGCTGCAACTCACCGGGTAGCGACATTGCACACAGCAGGAGCTGTGGGTGTTACCCATGTTAGTTTCAGCACTCATGCCCTGCAAACACAAACCAGGGCGCAGGATTTCTATCCCTGTCTTCTGAGGGCTGCATGCCAACTGCTCAACTCAGACGCTTGGGGGAGTAACATACAGTATGCTTGGCAGAGCCAAAACTAGCGGAAAGAATTCATCTTTACAGGTGACTCCCGAGCTTGCTACAAGACACAGATTCTGAATCACGGACCCTAGGCAGTTCCTAAAAAGTGAGAAAATTCCACCAGGATATAAATTAGATGGAACCCTGTGCATCCACACCCTTCTTACTTGCGTGCGGCTCTGCCTCGTAGATCCGCAAGCTAGTGCACAGCTCTCGGGAGCAGTAACTGTGACTGTGTTTAAAATCGCTTTCCCCCCCTTCAGAAGTGGATCACCCATGGAGCCCCTAGTTCCACCAGTCTCTCCCACACAGACGCCTGTTCTTCATCTGACGGTGCCCTGGCATGTGTGGGGTGTGGCTGCTGTAGTGCGTTTCCCAGCCCTGGGCTGCCAGGTGGGAAATGGACCTGCAAGTTTCTCATGCACGCGGGTCCAGGAGCTGTTCGCTTCCGGACAGGAACAGAGGATCCCCCGGAATCAAAGGTTCCCTTTCTCTCAGGAGCAGCTGAAGCACTTCAGGCAAGGCCGGTGGGTTAGAGATGACTTTTCCACTGGGCGTTTCAGTTAGCTCTTTTGAAATGAGACTGCTGGTACCAGATGGCATTCCAAAAGCCTGTGATGACACCGCAGTGTTGCAGCCGTTCCATTAAGCCGCAGGGGTATGGGTGAACGCTGGAAAGCGATCAGAAGGGAGGTCTGGTGAGAGCCAGTTTCAGCAGGACACAGGTCAAGGGCTGCCAGCTGCCAGGGCAGTTCTACACGCCTGCGAACAGCTGAAGCTCTCAAAGGCCAGAAGCACATGGCTAACTGATTGGCAGTCAAGCCCCCGGTGGTCCGGAAGCTCAAGGGCAGAAGGCATTCATTCAGCAGTGATTCTTCAGGGAACCCTTACTTCTCAGGCAGTCATGGTGGAGGATTGGAGTAAAAGAGAGCTTTATTTCATTAATTAATTAATTAACTTATTTATTTATTAATTTATTTATTTATTACAATCAGGGACGTTGTAAACCTTGGGCAGTGGGAAGAGTTTTGAGGTTGAACGTGTTTGACTCGATGGGCCTAGGGGATCCAAGGATATATAATCTGCATGTAACAAAACAGCCCTATCATAAGAGGGAGAAAGCAGTACTTAATTGACCTATGGGTGTGGGAAGAACCCCTGGTTAAAGGCCATTGGTTGAAAGCCAAGACACCAAGACATCTCATTAGTATAGGGTGGGTGTTTCCAAGAATCCCTAGGTGCTAGCTGAAGGTTTTTTGTTTGTTTGTTTGTTTGTTTGTTTGTTTTTATCAGGAAAGGGTTGGGCTTGTAATCTCCCTGAGGGTTATGTGATTCCCCTTAGGAGATCTGTGATTCCCCAGACCAGGTAGAGAGAGAACCCCAATGAGAAAGGGAGTCTGTCATCATGTACCAAGCTCGAAATGCCAGACTTCAACCTTAATAGCAGAGTCCCACAGACACCCCTCTGTTCCTCCATCTTCCCCACCTTGCCATTGCATATTTGTTCATTGTAGTGGCATTGGAAACTGCAGCAAATCACACCAGTCCCCCTACCCCCAGCGCCAAAAAAAAAAAAAAAAAAAAAAAAAATAGCTTTACATTCACTGCAATGAGTCTTTGGTCTGGTACAAGGTTTCTGGTTTCTGATGCACTGTAAAGACTGGACCATCACTGGGATTCTCTGAGGTTGTCGAGAGTCAGGGTTGTTTGCAGCTAAGCAGGGAGTCTGGGGGCAGGCTCAGTAGAAGTTCCAGACTACCACATATGCCCCCCACCAACATCAGCCTCCTTGAGGCTTGAGAGACTCTATTTTTGTGCTTGTAGTCTTCAGGCAGCAATCTCCCTCCCCCCAAACCCCAACACACACATACCTGTCATGGCGTAGATGCTGTAGACTGACAATGTTGGATCTGGGCCTATAGGGCAGTAGAGTTAGTCAGGGAATGCAGGGCTTCTGCCGGCCTCACAGGATTTGAGGGAAGGCTGTGTGTAACCACCAAGGGCCTTGTGGATGTCTGTGCTGCCGCCTGAAGCCACATTGATGTGGTGGCCTGTGAAACCACCTGAGGCCATGTCTGGGTGCATGATCCTACAGCAGCCAGTGACCTGTGTTGCCTCTGAGAGCCACAAGGATGTCCGTGGTGTGTGCTGTCACCTAAGGCTATGTTGATGTTCGTGTTCTGTGTCACCACCTGAAGCCATAGTGATGTTTTTGGGCCATGCTGCTGGAAAGAGGCATACTGATGTCTGTGTTGGTATCTCTGCGGTGTGCTACCACTGAGGGTTATGATAGTGTCTGTGGCCTTGGCTTGTTGATGTCTGTGGTTGAGACCATGCTGATTTCTGTAGCAAATGCTGATGCAGGGGGACCGTGGAGAAGTCCGTGATTCATGCCACTGCTGACTGTAAAAGGCAAGGAAGCTGTTTTTGCAGTGGGATCGATGTCTGCAGACTCATGGTTGAGAAACAGGGACATAGAAGGCTTCCGTGATAACCCCACCGCCATTCCTCCAAAAGTAACAACCTAGACGGGAAATCATCAAAGATATCTCTTAAAAATTATGATAAGCATGATGAAGTGTAGTTCTCCAAAGCTGATGGCTTCTGGTAGGGGTGGAGAAGAACTCAGTTTTCTTTAAGGAGCTGGATACTAGGTCCATGCTCAAGTAAGTATATCAATACAAACTGGACTTTTTATTTCTTCTTCCTCCTCCTCCTTCTTCTGCTTCTTCAGGGGGAGGTCACAAGGGTGGAACAGACCTGAAAGGACTGGGAAGTGAGTGTAATTGGGATTCATGATATGAAATTCCCAAATAATCAACAAAAATAATCTAAATAAATAAAACCATTATCACTTTTGTTTGATTTGGTTTGGTTTCTGTGAGTCAGGATTTTGCTATGTAGCCCAGGCTGATCTAAAACTCACTACCCTCCTCCTCACCTCTGAGGTGCTAGGATTACAACTGGTTACTAGAATATTCTTTTTAAAAAAGAAGAGGATTTACTTTTGTTTTAGGAGTGTTTGCCTTCATGCCTGTGCATCACATGCATGCAATGCCCATGGAGGCCAGATGAGGGCGTCAGATCTCCTGAAACTGGAGTGAAGGATAGTTTTGAGCTTCCAGGTGTGTGCCGAAAACTGAACCCAGGTAAGAGTAGCCAGTGCTCTCAACTGCTGAGACATCTCTCTAGCTCTTATTACAAAATCTACATAGTAAGCAAAGTGTAATGATTAAAGGTCTTTGATTTTAAATAAAAGTATTGATTATAAGAAAAGATAATGAAAATATTTCTGCCTGTGTGATTCTTGAAGGATCTCAGCAGGCCCTGTTAACTCTGACCTTTGCAGTTTATTTCAAGGAGGTAGTGTTGTTCAAGGAGGCTGGAGATGGCTCCAGCCTCGCTCTGGAGACAGGGTCAACATTACCCATGACAGAAGACAGAGGCCCAGAGGGCAGAGTGTCTATGAATCCAGATCTCGCGAGTCAAACCTGACAGAAATGTTTTTCCTAGACCTGTTAGACAAGTGACTCACCTATTGAAGAAATCCATTCTGATACCATGTCCTGAAAGAGTCATTCCTGTCGGACAGACACACGTCTCAGAGTGTAGACTACATGCTTTCCTTTTCCTCTCTGAGACCTCCATGCACTCAGCTCTCCTCAGGAGATCACTACCCAGTGAGGTCCAACATAGAAGCCCAGTGATATGCTGGCATCTGAAACAGCCCACAGTCCCACAGCCTTGCTGCCTCTGAGCTTGAAGTCAACAGGAAGGAGGAAACCTTTTTTTTTTTTTTTTTTTTTTTTAAAGACAGTTTTGTTCCTGGGTGAATGTAGAAGTTAATTCATTGTTGCAGTGCTGTTTTCAGCCAGCAGGTTATTTTCTAGCAAGCTGGCAAGAATTGTCCTTTGTGGCAGATTGTTTGTGAAGATGGGGGTGGTGGAAAGACAAGACTGACTGGATCAGAGATGTTTGTCATTGATGTGCCTACACTTGACATCTTTTAAAAACTGCATTGGGCTGGAGAGATGGCTCAGCTATTAGAAGTATTTGCTGCTCATGCAGAAGATACAGGTTTGATTCCCAGCACACAACCATCTGTAAGTCCAGTTCCAGGCGATCTAACGCCTTCTTCTGGCTTCTGAAAGCATCAGGCTCTGGTGTGGTGCACAGACATGCATGTAGGCAAGCACTCATACACATAAAATAAGGATAAATCTCCCCCCACCCCAATAATAAAAATACAGTCAGATTAACTAAGTGTATTTTGAGGAATCCCTGGGGGCTGGTGACAGCCCATATTCTAAATGACATGGAACTCAGGGAACACTTACAGGTTCATGGTGGTCTACAAGAATTGGACAAATACAGAATTTTCCCCTTCTTCTGAAAACCACAAGAACCATAAAGGTCTCTAGTTTATTTTATTTCTCCTCTTGTTGCTTTTTCTGTGGAAATATCTGATGAAGCTGAACTTTCTTCCAAGAGTACAGGAACAAGTGTTAAATAGGCTCTTCACTACTCCTTACTCTATCTTTCATTTCACTCACAAATCACAGTGATGAGGTGCTGCCTGCTCTATCCTCATTCTTCTTTCATTTTTATCATCAAATCTTTTAGCCCCTGCCTGTCATCTTTGTAAAGTGAATGAAGGAATGAGTGGGCATTGAATGATTAGAGTGTCCCAGTTGTGTTGGTTTGTGTGGTTAGTCACATTGTTTTGAAATGAGTCTGCAGCTGGATCAGCCCTGAGGCTGGCTCTGAAATAATACCACACACAGTAGTTCACTCTAAAACCTCCAGCAGGTTTAGAGCAGTCCTGTCCCACCATGTCAACATGGAACATGTCCCGGCACATCCACAGGACAGTATGGAAGCCTGGTATCAAGCTCTTTATTTTGAAATAAAGACTTTAAGAAGACACGGCTGAATATTAGATAGATCTGCATATGCTTCGCCCAGCTTTCTTCAAAGAGAACGCTCAGTATATCCACGGGACATTCTCAATGCCAAGACGTTTACACTGTCAGTACTAGCAACCGAAGTTTGCATTACATTTTTATATGTAGCCATATTTTTAAAGAGAGAGGTACACACCACTCTGAAAAAGGACCACTGAAGAAACTGAGGGTGGCAGGGGCGATTCCATTTTGTTTCTCAGACTCTGTCTTAAGTTCACTGACTTTGGAGTGACCACATAGCCTTCCACCCTGCAGGTTGTCATAAATGCCACAAAATGTGTTAATGATGGGTCCTCGGTGTCAGGTGTCATAAGTGCCACAGAATGTGTTAATGGGTCCTACACTCCACCCAGGTTGGCCAGGTGGCTTCGAACAATTTGCCTAAAGGAACCCACTCATCCAAAACTTTCCCTTCCCTGTAACTGCAAGGCTTGGAATTCCCTGCTCACTGTTCTTCCCTATAAAAGCTTTGCCTCCCTGAGATTCGGGGCCTCACTTTCTAACCAGCTGCGTCAGGGAAGATTGGTGGCCCGAGCTTAAGCTTGAATAAAGATTCTTGTGTGATTTGCAACGGACTCGACTCCTAGTGGTCTTTTGGGGTCTCTCATATCGGGCACAACACCACCACATTCTGAGGACAGAGGCTCGGCTTCCTGTTTCTCTCTATATATCCTTATCTAGTCCCACAAAGAGCCACCATGACTGTGAGTTCCACAGTCACAGCATATTTAGCACCCCTCACTGTTTGTTCTGTGACACTTCCCGTTTCTCATCTGGAGTTTTTCTAAAAGCCTTCCCTCTCTGAACTCTAAATGAATCCTTTTTCTTTCCTCATGTGACCAACGTTTGCTAAAACACAATGTGTTCATGTGAGGCTCCTGCCAGGAAAAGAAGCCTAAGTGCAGAAAGACTGCTGAAGCTTGCGTAAACCTGGCCAGTTTCCAGCGAGCCTCCCAGTTCTCTCTCTCTCTCTGCTCTGTTCTGCTCTGGCCACAGCACACCCTGCCTGCAGCTGCTCAGAGCAGACTCTGGGATCCAGCTGCTTGCTTCCTAAGTCTCTCAAATGCTGCACATTCCAGGAAACTCTATCCTCTCTCCACCAAAACGTCACAAACCCCCCTCAGTCCCCTCCCCCACTTCAGGGCTGCTTGGCTGTTGTTTCTCTCTCTAGCCTCTAGCTTCCTCAGCATTTCAAGGATAATTACAGGAAATCCATTAATGCCTGTGTATGGTTCTGTGCTTAGGAATGAGAAACTGGCTGAGTTCTGAAAAATATTACTTATAAAAGGCTGGAGACCAATGACTTTTTTTTTTTCTCCATTAAAATCGTTTACCCATGGGCTGAAGAGACAGATGGTGATTAAGGGTACTGGTTCCTCTTGCAGAGGTCCTAGGTTCAGTTCCAGCACCTGCAAAGCAGGTTCCACACATCTGTAACTCCAGTTCCAGGGGATCAGAATCCTCTTCTGGTCTCTGTGGGCAATAAATACGCATGGAACACAGACTTGCATACAGGCAAAATGCCAGTACACATAAAAACAAATAAGTCTTTGAAAAAATAGCTTGCCTGGAAGAAAAAGCATTTTATAAGATCCTCTCAAAGAAGGGGTCTGGGAAAAGGGGGTGTGTAGACCGTGACATTTCCTTGGTCTTGGTGGGATACAGAACTTCTGGATCACTGTGATATGTGCGGTGTAAGCACCCATACAGACATCTGGCACAGGGTTCAATAATAGTTAAACACAATAAATCTTTAGCTAAGTCCATGGCTTGTTTTCTCTAAGCTCTTAAAAACAGCATATTCTCAGAATAAGAGTGATAATTATTTGCCTTGGATAACGTAAGCTGTATGAATTATTTGTGTTTCCTGTTTTCATTCTTGTAAGAGTTAGATCTTAGCATTATAAACAAAGGAAATACTGAAAAACTTTATAATTCCTTGTTCCTAGCTGGTGTTCATGGCTCTAACTGTTCAAAGTTATAACTTTTCTTTGGAGGAAACAATGAGTTGGGAATATTTTTAATGTATCGACAACAACATCAGATTCTTGGCTTTGTCTGCTGGGCCGGCCCTCCCTCCCCCCTAGTTTGCTGACACATATTAGCTGCTCTCTCAGCTGCTGAGCAGGCAGGAATGAACAGCCCAGGCATGTCCCTTGTCAGCAGGATGATCAGGCAGAACAGATGGAGGCAAAAGAGCCATTGATTAAGAAGACTTAATTGTTCAAAGCCCTGTTTATTAATCACTATTTTTTTTTTCTTTTCTGTAAGTCTCAAGATGCTTCTGTCTAGATATTTTCACTGTCTCCCTACATAAAAAATACTAAGAAGTTATTTCTAATATGCCGTTAATGTGTTCTTCCTAAGACACTGTTCTGTAATTCGTTGATTCTTATGTAGTGCTCAGTATTGAAACCTGTCTGTGTCTGCAATGCATTCATTTATGAGAGCAAAAGTAAGCATCGCAAATATACCACATATCACCATTAAAGAATACTTGGCAATTTTTTTTTCTACATATTTCTACTTTTCCCTAAATTAGATCAGCTACTGATTTGCTTCCATGGTCATTTGCCATTTGCCTCCTGCTTTTTTTTTTTTTTTTTCCTCCCAAGTGTCAGCATTTTGGCTACTTCAATTTTGTACTGAGATTTTAAACAGTAAGAGGCCTGGGCAGAATGAAAGCCAAAGCATGCATTAAGCCATCTAGTCCCTTAATAGTTATAGCAAAATCTGCAATAAGAAAATTACTAGAATTTTTAGTATTATATTTTTCGTATTTGATCCTTCAAATCCTGCTGTGATTTTTAAGAATGCTTTGTTGTTGTTCTAGGTTTTAGGTTTCATTTGGAACCATGACTGCTGTGCCCCAGCTGGACAAATGCTTGGGTGCTGGTTTGGAGCATGTCCAGTCCCAGGAGCTTCCTTAGGGTATCACAGAAGATTCCTTTGCCCAGACTTAGAAGCACCGTAATCAGTCTTTATTTCAGGTGATTTTCCCATGCTGTGTAAATGAGGGGCCTGCAGAGATACCTCAGCAGTTAAGAGCAGAGGGCAGAGGGCAGAGGGCAGGTGTTCAATTCCTAGTGCCCACATGGCTACTCACAGCCATGCGTAACTAACTCCAATTCCAAGGGATCTAATGTCCTCTTCTGGCATCCTTGAGCATCAGGCATGTACAGGGTACATACATATGCATGCAAGCAAACAATCATTCATATTCACACACATACATATACATATATGTATATATATGTATACATGTATTAGCTGCTCTCTCAGTTGCTGAGCAGGCAGGAATGAATAGCACAGGCTGTTCATATTTTATATAATAAAAATAAATAACTGGTAAAAGTAAAGCAAAAAAGAAAAAGAAAAGCAAAGGGCTCAATTCTTAGGACCCACTAAATTCCCTATGCTTATATTGCTATTTCCATTGTGATTATTCTCTCAGCTTCACTCACAAACTCTGCATTTATGCAGCCCTCACTATGTACAAGGCAGTGAACTCAGATTGCCTGTGAAAACACAGACCCAGCACTGACTGTGAGCTCTTAACTTCTAAAGACAGAAGTGTAGTAGAAGATAAGACAAGAATCAGCCTTGAAAATAAAACTGCCTCCTCCTTGAATGACTTCTGAAGGAAGAGACAGAGAGAGGGCATGGATAAGACAATCATAATGGTGAGATTATCCATCAAGATGAAATTCTTACAGCTGTTGAGGAGTGAGGAACAAAAGGAAGGGGGCTGGGGTGGATTCAGCGCTTGGCCTCTGGGAAACAAGGAAACTCACTGAAAAGGCTCTTTCATTCTCCTGGCAGAGGCAGCCTTGTAGCTGCCTGGTGATATCTCCGCTGGCTGGTGGCCTCCTGAGACAGCCTGGTAGAGACTGGTCTTAACCCCAGCTTCTGGTAATGGGGGAGGCATTTAAATGACCACCCAGCAAGTCAAGAATAGCTACTCAATCTAAACTTCAACTTGGCAAGCTTCTTCTGAGACCTAAGATTGTGGCTTCAGGCTGTTCACAATGATACCAAATCCCATAGTTACTCAAGTCTCTCACATAAAATGGCTTGGTATTTGCACTGAGCCCAGTATACAAACTCTAAACTACTTATTTAGTTATCTCTAAACTACTTATTCAATTAAAGCAGCCATCATCTGAAAATTTGAAATCTGAAAAATTCCAAAATCATTAACTTTTTGAGTACTCACTTCTGTCCCAAATGGGAAAATTCCATCCCCCATCCTCCCTTGTTGGGTTTTACAAATTAAAGGCTTCATGTAAGACTTTCTTGCTGAAAGACTACACTTCCCAGCTTCCCTTGCAAGTTGTAGAAGTCACTTACACCCTTGTAAGGGTCCTTGTCAACGTTCTGCAGACATTTTGGCCATCTGTTCATGTGGGTGACAAAAATGCCCTCTTGCTGTGAAAAACTCTGCTCCACCCATGATCAGACCAAACCTCTTTCTTTCTGCCTTCGGTTCTCTATAGGAGCTTTAATATAATCTAACATACAGTGCTGGATGAAGATACTGGATGAAATCTGAGCCTAATAGTGGCTCAACACATACACGCCCTTCCCTGGGTCTGTTAATCTCCTCAGCCCTGGGCCAGGAGGGCTCTCCCAGGCCATCCACTTCTCTCAAGTAATGTTTTCTTTTCATGTCTGTCTCCTTCCTTTCTCTCTCACCCTACTATATCTCCAAGTTAGTCTGACTTAGGTGGGAGGCCATACTGTGAACAGAATACACATGCAGCATAGCAAAACAGCAAAGGAAATTGATTGGATCTAACGCAGAGGTTCCTTGGTTAGGTCTGATAGCTCTCTAGAGCTTTCTTCTGTCTCTCCTAAGACCCACTTGGTCAAAGGCACTGTGGACTTTCCACTGGCTTTGAGAAAGTTTGGCTAAGAGTTCTAATTCCAGGAATTCTCCACTGGCCTACCACTTGAGCAGCTGAAAGCCACAAGCATCTTCCACTGTCCCTGCTGTTTCTTAACCCTGGAACTGGATGTTTAATGAGGCCCTCTTACTTTCCAAGTGCATTTGGTTATTTCAAGACTTAGAAGACTCTCTTTCTAAGCATCTGGATACTGATCCCTATTTTTACCTTGATCTTGGGCCCTGTCATGGCTTCCAAGTCCTCCATTCCAAATTACACACCCTCAGCCTGGCTAATCTAAAAATTTTATTAGGGAGACCTCATACTCATTTGTTCAGGGCCCCAATCAAATCTGACCTCAATATACACTGGACAAATAGCCACTACTGTTCCAAATTCAGAACTCTTGATTTTTAATATCTCAACTGCTTTAAGTAACTCCACAAGGTTGAATACTAGCATGGTCCAGGACCCCTCCTCCAAATAACTCACAGTTCACATTAATCTTTCTCAAGGCTCTATTACAACCACACCACGATCTGGAATGCTCACCATTTCTGCCTTCCTCCAAATGTACATCATTACGAGCATTCCTAACTGAGATAGTATAGAATCGTTTGCCTGATGTTTCTTTTGCCTTGTGCTCTGGACTATTGTGCTTCTTCCTCTTGTATCTTTAACAGCTGAGAGGTTTCAAGTTATACACTCAAACTTGTTATGCTAATGTGAACCACTGGGTCAGTCTTACATAGATTCAAATGTCTTTGGCATATGGATAATACTGAAATATTCTTTCATGCTGTTCTACTCTACTGAGGTCAGCGCTGGAGTTAGAGTGTGGCCCACCTGCTCCAGACTCAAGTGTTGGGGTTAAATTAAATTATTATTAGCCCTATAATTATTAGGGTGGTATTATCTAACCTGCTATTATAATCAATAAAAGACATAGACACCTGATAGATTCTATAATAGCTTTATTTTACATGGCACAGGGCAGATATTAACCACCTTAACTACCTTTATCACCCAGCCCCATCCCAGGCTACCTTCCATCCAAAATTCCATAATTACTTGCTTATTCTCGCATCTGGGCCCTTTCCTCTGTCCATGCTGGCCATGTGCTTCTCTCTACTTAACTTACAGCCGCCTCTCTCTCCTTCCTACTCCCCCCACCTGTTTCCTTCTCTTGTGGTCCTTCTGTCCCCAAAGCCCTCTAACTTAGCTATGCCTACTTCCTTCTGCCCTGCCCAGATATAGGTCTTTTAATCAGCAAGTCTGGGATAATCTGGGAACATTTTCATCATATGGATCCAGGAGATAGTTCAACATTATAACAACATCCATGGCAGGGCAGTAACCAGATCTCAAGGCATTGAAATCAGTGTTTGAAAACATAGCACCAGACGAATCCCTAATACCCAGGCATATTTGTTTAAAAGTTTCCTCCAAAGTCTCTGTCCTGGGTCCGGCCACCTGCCTCTGTGACAGTGTTAGGCCCAGCAGGGAGCCTAACTACCAAAGAGGCTTGCTGTGAAGGAAACTTCGAGGCCACAATCGATGGAATTAGCAAGAAGTTTTTATTTACACCAGCATGCTGGGGCTAACTCTACATTCAGGCTAGAGTCAGCACTGACTCTCAGTAGCCTCCAGTTTTTAAAGGGGGAGACAAGGGGGTTACAGGTCTGACATCATGGGAGCGGATATAGGGTCTATTGTGGGCACCAGGTCCGGTCAGCTAGACACCTGGGGTTTCTGATATGTGCAGATTCAACTATTGTTAAAGGTGGGAAAAGGATTAGTACATTTTGTGCTCAGACTAGGCCATTGTTAAAGGTGGGAAAAACAATCTGCTCATCCTGTGGTCTCTCTGAGAAATGGGGCTACGTGCCTTCAGTCAGAAGGTAAGGGGCTATTTGGGAGGGGAATTAGGACCATCTAGATCCACTGCTATTTTCTTCTGCAACCGAATGGAGGTCTTCTCCTTATCTCCGTTTGTGCAGATGGCTAGGGTCAGGAGGGGCTGTTACATTCTCCTGTTTTCTGGAAGAGTTCTGAGAAAATTCAAAAATATCAGTTATAAGGCTAGTCTGAGTCTTTCAACAGGGAGAAAGAGAGCAAAACAGAACCTTTAGAAAAAGACACTTCATGCTTGAGAACAACTAAGAAGTAAGCAGTTTCTTTATAGCAGTTACAAATAGCAAGGTGTTCAGTGCTCTGAATACTGCCCCATTTTCCTTGCTTTTGTTTACCATCTCTAAAACTTTTATTAAAACTTTAACTTTCTGTATTTTAGGACTTGTAAATTCATTTGATATGTTTAAAAGATCTGTAACAGACCCAAGATGGCGGCGACCAGCGTGCACCGTTTGTGAGAGGCAGAGGATTTGAAACTCTGAAATTGGTGAGTGGAGGGGCAACTGAAGCCAGAAAAATCGACGTTTTGGCTTCCTGAAAGAGCAGGGACAGCACAGGAGAAGAGAACATTTAGATTCAGGTCAGGTGTGGAATTCTCTGGGAATGGAGAAAGGCACTTTCCTTGTTTGGGCCTTCCTCCTCCTCCTCAGGGGTGCTGACCCACAGCACCAGTGACGTGGAGCACAGAACTCACTGCCTGGGGACCGAGACAGCAGAGGTGGGGTTCCTAGCTCCTCAGCCACAGCTGCCAGATGTACCCGCCTGCCGAATACCTGCCTGCCGAGTACCCACCTGCCAAGTCCCCGATCCTCGGTAAAATCCTTCCCAGGTCTCACGTCTGCGAGTGGCAGTACAGACTCCACCCAATTCCTCAGTGGCAAATAGCTAGCTGTACAGCCACCAAAGTCCAGCAGACCTGCAAAACCACCCAAGTACACCAGGCGCCGGGCCACCTAGGTCTGTGGACCACTTTTGTGGCTCCCCAGGACTTCCCAGCAGGCACCTGGACACTCCCGTTCTGCAGCCGCCGCAGCTGGACTCACTAGTTCAACTGCTGCAGCACCACTGAGCTGACTGAGCTCAACCTGCCACATTTGACAAAGTAGGTCCAAACCAGCCAGTAGAGAACAGGAGGAACCCCAGTGCTTTTCAATTAGACCTGCTAGAGGGTGAGTGCACCCTCAAGTGCCAGCAGAGTCTGAGATCCAGGGTGCTTCTAAGCTAGCAGCCAGATATCAAATCCCTCCCACCCACACATTCACTGTGGGAAATAGAGGGTTTTTTGGCACATTGAATCCCCTGCTCTGCAGATCTACCAGTGGAGTTAAGGCAAATAACTCCTGGAGCTCAGTTAGAAATGAATACCTGTAGGCCACTGATGTACTCAGGGAATTTGCACTCAACGATCATCACCAGGGCTTGCGATACCTTTAGCACCTGTGTCATCTTCAGTACTTGCAAGGTGCCCCTCCCTCACACTGAAGGCCCCTACATTCTCTAGCACCATATCCCTCAGGGCACACTTCCACAAACACGCACGTGCACACACTTGCCTGCATTTGTCCTTCTGCGCCCTCGGACTTTCCTCCCACAGGTACAGCTGAAACACCAATGCACATACTGAAACCACTGGACCTCTCTTATCTTCCTGAAGAATTCTCCAGACATCAGAGAGAGTCAGTACCAGTCTGATCTGCAGAATCCAGGAACAAATAATGAAAGTTACAGATAAAAAAATGGCCAGGGGTCGGCAAACACATCCAACAAAAATCAGGACATCATGGCTTTACCAGCAACCCCCCAAATTAATGGATACTCCAATTCATCGGAAACACAGGAAAATTGCTTTAAAGCTATGCTTATCCAGTTATTAGAGGCTCATAAAGAGGAAACAATCAAATCTCTCAGAGAAATAGCCATACAAATACAGACAGTTAAAGAGGAAATGAACAAGTCTCTCAAAGAATTTGCCACCCAAGTGGAGGCAAAGAAAGAGCAAATGAACAAAGCTCTCAAAGAAACACAGGCAAATTTAGCCAAACAAATTGAGGCACAAGTAGAGGCACAATCAGTGGCATATAGAGAGGAAATGAACAAAAAAAAATAGAGACTATCATAGAGAGACAGAAATCCACATTCAAACAGATGAAGGAAATGGTTCAAGACATGAAAATAGAATCAATGAAGAAAACACAAACTGAGAAAACCCTGGAGCTGGAGAACTTAGAGAAAGGAGCAGGAACCACAAAGGTAAGCATCACCAATAGAATACAAGAGATGGAAGAAAGAATCTCTGGTGCTGAAGATACAGAAATTGATACTTCTTTCAAAGAAAAAGTAAAATCAGAAAAGTCCCAAACACAAAACATCCAAGAATTCAAGGACACCATCAAAAGGCAAAATCTAAGAATAATAGGAATTGATGAAAAAGAAGATTCCAGGCTCCAAGGTCCAGAAAATATTTTCAAGAAAATAATAAAAGAAAATTTTCCCAAGCTAAAGAAAGAGATGTTCATGAACATACAAGAGGCCTACAGAACACCAAATAGAGTAGACCAGAAAACAAACTCCTCATGCCACATCATAATCAAAACACTAAATCTACAGAAGAAAGAAAAGATATTAAAAGCAGCAAGGAGAAAAGGCCAAGTAACATATAAAGGTAGACCTATCACACCAGACTTCTCATCAGAAATTATGAAAGCCAGAAGGGCCTGGGCAAAAGTCATGCAGCCTTTAAGGGATCACATATGGCCACCTGGACTAGTATACCTAGCAAAGTTTTCAATAAACGTAGATGGAGAAAACAAAATATTCCATGAAAAACTCAATTTAAGCAATAGCTACACAGCAAACCAGCCCTACAGAAGATACTAGAAGGAAAACTCTAATCTAATGAAAACAACTATACCCAAGAAAACATAAGATACAGATAATTCCCCCCCCAAAAAAAAATTAAAAGAATACAAGCAATGAATCACAGAAAGGCCATCAACTCCATTATAAAAGAAACTAACATATATTGATCACTATTATCTATCAACCTCAATGGATTCAACTCTCCAATAAAAAGACACAGACTAACAGAATGGTTGCAGAAACAGGATACAATTTTCAGCTGCATCCAAGAAACACACCTCTGTAACAAAGATAAACACTACCTCAGAGTAAAGGGCTGGAAAAAATGTTTTTCAAACAAATGGACCCAGAAAACAAGATGGCGTAGCTATCCTAATATCTAATAAAATAGACTTTCAACCAAAATTAATCAAAAAAGATGAAGAAGGGTACTTCATTCTTATCAAAGGAAAATTCCACCAGGAGGACATCACAATTTTGAACATCTATGCCTCAAATACAAGACCATCTACATTTGTAAATGAAACATTATTAAAGCTGAAATAACACATCGATCCCAACACCTTAATAGTGGGAGACTTCAACACTCCCCTCTCACCAAGGGACAGATCATCCAGACAGAAGCTAAACAGGGAAATAAAGGCACTTACAAAGGCCCTAAATCAAATGGACCTAATAACTGTCTACAGAACTTTTCACCCACATTCAAAAGAGTATACCTTCTTTTCAGCACTTCATGGAACCTTCTCCAAAATAGACCATATAGTTGGTCACAAAGCAAGCCTCAGCAGATACAAGAAGATTGAAATAATCCCTTGTATCCTATCTGACCACCATGGTTAAGAGCTGGACCTCAACAACAACAGAAATAGCAAAAAACCTACACATGCATGGAAAATGAACAACTCGCTACTCAATGACAGCTGGGTTAGGGAAGAAATAAAGAAAGAAATTAAAAACTTCATAGAATTCAATAAAAATGAAGGCACAACACACCCAAACTTATGGGACAAAATGAAAACAGTGCTAAGAGGAAAGTTCATAGCACCAAGTGCCTTCAAGAAGAAATTCGAAGCATCACATACTAGCAACTTAATAGCTCACCTGAAGGCCCTAGAAAAAAAAAAAAAGAAGCAGACAAACTCAAGAAGAGTAGACAGCTGGAAATACTCAAGCTCAGGGAAGATATCAAGAAATTAGAAACAAATAAAATAATTCAAAGAATCTATGAAACCAAGAGCTGGTTCTTTGAGAAAATCAACAAGATAGACAAGCCCTTAGCCAAACCAACTGAAAGGCAGAGAGAAACTGTCCAAATTAGCAAAATCAGAAATGAAAGGGGACATAACAACAGACACTGAGGAAATCGAAACAATCATTGGGTCTTACTACAAAAGCCTATATGCCACAAATTTGAAAATCTAAATGAAATAGACAATTTTCTTGATCAATTCCACTTACCAAAATTAAATCAAGATCAGGAAGAAAGACTGAATAGTCCTATATCCCCTAAGGAAATAGAAGCAGTCATCAAAAGTCTCTCTTTCAAAAAAAGCCCAAGGCCAGGTGGTTTCAGTGCAGAATTCTACCAGACCTTCAAAGAAGTGCTAACTCCAATTCTCTGCAAACTATTCCACAAAATAGAAACAGAAGGAACATTACCAAACAAACTCATTCTATGACACTACAGTCACCTTGATACCTAAACCACACAAAGATCCAACAAAAAAAGAGAACTTCAGACCTATCTATTTTATGAACATTTATGCAAAAATACTCAAAAAATTACTTGCAAACTGACTCCAAGATCACATAGAAGATATCTCTACCATGACCAAGTAGGCTTCATTCCAGGCATGCAAGGGTGGTTCAATATATGGAAATTCATCAATGTCATCCACCATATAAACAAAGTGAAGGGGGAAAAAAACCACATGATCATCTCCTTACATGCCAAAAAAAGCATTTGACAAAATCCAATATCCATTCATGTTTAAAGTCTTGGAGAGATCAGGGATATAAGGCACTTACCTAAACATAGTAAAGGCAATATACAGCAAGCCTATAGCCAATATCAAACGCAATGAAGAGAAACTTAAATCAATCCTACTGAAATCAGGGACAAGCCAAGGCTGCCCACTATCTCCATATCTCTTCAACATAGTAGTTGAAGTCCTAGCTAGAGCAATAAGACAAGTAAAGGAGATCAAGAGGATACAAATTGGAAAGGAAGAAGTCAAAGTATCACTATTCACAAATAATATGATTGTATAATGGGCAACCCCAAAAATTCAACCAGAGAACTCCTTCAGCTGATAAACACCTTCAGCAAAGTGGCTGGATACAAAATAAACTCAAAAAAATCAGAAGCCCTCCTATATACAAAAGACAAAAAGGTCAAAAAAGAAATTAGGGAAACAACACCCTTCACAATAGCCACTAATAACAAAGTACCTTGGTGTGACTCTAATCAAGCAGGTGAAAGACCTGTTTAAAAAAAAAACTTCAAGTCTCTGAAGAAAGAAATTGAAGAAGAAATCAGAAAATGGAAAGATCTCCTGTGCTCATGGATTGGTAGGATTAACATAGTGAAAAGGGCCATTCTTCCAAAAGCAATCTACAGATTCAATGCAATTCCCATCAAAATGCCAACAAAATTCTTTACAGACCTTGAAAGAAAAATTCTCAACTTCATATGGAGAAACAAAAAACCCAGAATTTCCAAAATGATCCTGTACAACAACAGATCATCTGGAGGTATCTCCATCCCTGATCTCAAGCTGTATTACAGAGCAATGGTAATAAAAACTGCATGGTATTGGCATAGAAGCAGAAAGTTGGATCAATGGAACCAAATAGAAGACCCAGAAATAAACCCACACATCTATGAATACTTGATTTTTGACAAAGAAGTCAAAACCATTCAATGGAAAAAAGACAGCATCTTCAACAAATGGTGCTGGTCCAACTGGATGTCTACATACAGAAAAATGAAAATAGATCCATATTTATCACCCTGCACAAAGCTAAAATCCAAATGGATCAAAGACCTCAACATAAAACCAGACACACTATATCGGTTAGAAGAAAAATGGGAAAGATCCTAGAACTTACTGGCACGGGAGACAACTTACTGAACAGAACACCAACAGCACAGGCTCTAAGAGCAACAATCAATAAATGAAACCTCATGAAACTGAAAAGCTTCTGAAAGCAAAGGACACTGTTGTCAGAACAAAATAACAGCCTGTAAGACTGGGAAAGGATCTTCACCAATCCTATATCTGACAGAGGGCTGATATCCAGATTATATAAAGAACTAAAGAAATTAAAAGGCAATAAATCAAGCAATTCAATTAAAAAGTGGGGTATGGAGTTAACAGAGAATTCCCTGTAGAAGAATATAGAATGGCAGAGAAACACTTAAAGAGATGCTCAACATCTTTAGCCATCAGAGAGATGCAAATCAAAACTACCTTGAGATTTCACCTTACACCCATCAGAATGGCTAAGATCAAAAACTCAAGTGACAACACATGCTGGAGAGAGGTTGTGGAGAAAGGGACAACCTCCTTCATTGCTGGTGGGAATGTAAACTTGTACAACCACTTTGGAAATCAATTTGGCACTTTCTCAGACAATCAGAAATACTGCTTCCTCAAGATCCAGCTATATCACTCCTAGGCGTATATTCAAAAGATGCTCAAGTACACAACAAGGATATTTGCTCATATGTTTGTAGCAGCTTTACACATAATAGCCAGAACCTGGAAACAACTCAGATGCCCATCAATGGAGGAATGGATACAGAAATTGTGTTACTTTTACACAATGGACTACTACTCAGCAATTAAAAATAAGGAAATCATGAAATTTGCATGCAAAGGGTGGGATCTAGAAAAGATCATGCTGAGTGAGGTGTCCCAGGAGCAGAAAGACACACATGGTATATCCTCACTTATAAGTGGGTACTAGACCCATAAGATAGGATAAGCATACTAAAATCTGTACACCTAAAGAAGATAAACAAGAAAGAGGACCCAGGGTATGATGATAGATCCTCACTTAGAAAGACAAATGAGATGGACATTGGAAGTAGACAAAAACAAGTAACAGGACAGGGCCTACCTACCATAGAGGGCCTCTGAAAGACTCTACCTAGCAGTGTATCAAAGCAGATGCTGAGACTTATAACCAAACCTTTGACAGAGTGCAGGGAATCATATGAAAGAAGGGCGAATTAGTATGACCTGGAGAGGACAGAAGCTACACAAGGACTAAATATATCAGGGCACAGAGGTCTTCTATGAGACTGTTTCTCCAACCAAGGACCATGTATGGATATAACCTAGAACCTCTACTCAGATGTAGCCCATGGTAGCTCAGTATCAAAGTGGGCTCCCTAGTAAGGGGAACAGGGACTATTTCTGACATGAACTCAATGGCTGGCTCTTTGACCCACCCCCTCTCCCAGAGGGAGGAGTAGCTTTGCTAGGCCACAGAGGAGAACATTGCAGCCAGTCCTGAAGCTAGGGTCAGATGGAAGGGGAGGAGGTCCTCCCCTATCAGTGGACTTGGAAAAGGGCAGGAATGAGATGAGGGAGGGAGTGTGGGATTGGGAGGGAATGAAGGAGGAGGCTACGGCTGGGATACAAATCAAATAACCTGTGATTAATATAAAAAAAATAAAATTTATAAAAAAAATTAAGATTCCCCGGGGGGGGGGGGAGATCTGTAACAAAATGTTAGGTTAAAACTTGTAACAGAAAGTGTTGACAGTAAAACAAAAATCTATATATAGATAATCTTAATTTGCTATAGCATACCATGTATATAACTTGAACCCAACTCTTGTTTAGGAAAAGGCTGTGTGATTGACCACATGGCTTGTTGTAAGTCATCTTGGCTGGTGACCTAGCAACCATGTTACTCAGCTACCATCTTTATTCAGCTACCATCTTTACTCAGCTACCATCTTTACTAAGGCTAAAGCAAGAACTAAGCCTTCACCACCATCTTGGTTAAGATGATCATATGATATAAGATGATTTATTTTACTTTCCCTACATTAAGGAGGTAATAGCCAGTCTCCAAGATATTTTGGAATAGGATAGATTTTTGTGTATGATTATTTTTGTCTTGAGAACAAAAAACAGATAAGGAAAAAAACTATGAACAAAGTATATGAAAAATAAGACTTAAAAGCAACAGATGTCTGATGATTAAGGTTTATAAATTCCCACGTTTCTCTTTTCTAGCTTTGTTGAACTTTAGCTATTTGGTGAAACTGAGTCATATAAAAACCTGGCATTTTGTATATTGTAAAAGGATCAGAAAAAAATGAGGTTTCCAGTCTCTCTGTGAACTCTATGTGTGGTTTAAAGTTTATTTTGATACAAAAATATCTTCAATTAAAAAAATTATAAATAAGTTTTCAAGACTCAAACTTTATGGGGATAAAATTATGAAATTTTATCCTATAGAAGGTACCAACTTACTATGAACTGGTAAAAATAATTAAGACATACAAGTTAATGGTCAGTGATGCTAAGAACAAATGTAAATTATTTACAGAGAGGGGAGAGAGAGAAAGGCTAATTTACATCTCCCATTATGTAGTCTTCTCTATACATTGTCAAATTTAAGCCTAAAACAAGTTGCTCAAAACAACTTTAAAGTAAACATGAAATTTGTTTAGTATAAAATAATATTCAACATCAGGTATTTTTTTTTAAAAAAAATTGGTTATAGAAGATTGAACTCTTGAGTAAAATGGGTTGAATTTATAAAATGCTTGCATGGCAGTAAGTCTCCAGGCTCAAGTAGCTCTTTTGGATAGAACACCATCACACCAAAGTAAGATGCGTGCTAGCCACATTATAGGACAAGGAAGCATGGAAATAAGATCTGCCAGAAGACCACTGCTTCTGTCTCCAGCTGCATGGGCTTGACCAGCTTTGGCTGTATATGTCTGACTGGCTCCAACCATTAGCCAAAAACACAAACACAAAAACAAAACCATCTTTATATAAGAATGAAATATCCTCATGTCTCATATGAGAAGGGGATGGAGTCTCTTGCCCAGTGGGGAATCTCAGAGTCAGCAACCACATCCTAAATGTCTCAGCCAACAGAAAGGCAAATAGCAATTATCCTGCCCTCAATGTCTCCCTAACGAATATATCAGGAGGTTGTGAACCTACATGCTAGTTTGATTGGTCATGCCCTTTACACTGACACTCAGTTCTTTTTCTTAGCCAAAGCTAATTACAGTGTCTACACCATAACCACCTATGTTTCCTGATTGAAGGAGGATGGTAGATAGTTTGTCAAACTCACAGACTTTGGCAGTAATGTTGTGGATTCTTTTTAAGAAATGTCAAGAGCCAGTGTTTGTTAAAGCCTGTGTAATGTGGTTTACAAAAAGCTTTACACACTTTGCCTCTAAACAATCAATCTGTTTTAAATAGGGTGATGTTAAGAATAACGCTCACTGCTGTCAGTCTGGGATGATCTGGAGATGTGTCCATTGGCAGAGGAGTAAAGAGCTGGCCTTAGCCTTCTTTGTCAACTCAGTCTATGCTACATGTAATTATTTATTACAGATTCAACATTCCTTATTGCTTTCATCTTTCATTCGTTGGTTGAGTGTATGGAATGAAAATGTGGTAGAGAATTTTTAAAAGGTTCTTTTAATGGGGTTAATTTTAAAAATCTTTGTAAAATGAATAATTTACTCTTGACAAGGCAGCCCCTGTCTCTGGGAGTGTGTTGGTTTGAATAGAAATGGCCCCTATAGACTCACGTGTTTGAATGCTTGGCCCATAGGGAGTGGCACTATTAGGAAGTGTGGTCTTATTGGAGTAGGTGTGGCCTCGTTGGAGAAAGGTGTCACTGTGAGTACAGGCTTTGAGATCTCCCATGTTCAAGGTGTGACCAGTGAGGCACAGTCTTCTTGCTGTCTGCAGATCAAGGCGTAGAATCATGCACCATGTCTGCCTGCACACTGCCATACTTCCCAGCATGATGAAAATGAACTGGACCTCTGAAACTGTAAGCCTGCCCCAATTAAATCTTTTTCTTTACAAGAGTTGCTATGGGCATGGTGTCTCTTCACAGCAATGGAAACCCTGTCAAAGGCAGGGAGTATGCTTTTTAAATTGGAAATTGAAAATAATTTCTTTTGGGGGGAATACAAGTTAGGTTTAAGTTGTATTTAAGCCTCTTCATGCAGCCTGGTATTAACTACATAATCTTAGAATATGGGTATAACCGTTTGATGTTAACTTAAATATGGATTGTCATGTTTTCAAATTTAGATACAGTCATTTAAAGCAATTGTCTTAATTAATTAAAAAAATCTTTTTTTGTTTTTTTACCTTAGCAAGTTGTTTCTACCCAAAAATTGTGTTTTCCTTAAGATATTCTGGTTTTGTTCATTAAATAACAGCTGGTATTATGAATATTTGAAATAAATATATAAAGTTCATCATATGTGAAAGCAAGGAATGCCACTTAGACACCTTCTGTTCCAATTCATTCCTTGGATGCTGACTTAGTTGACCTCTTTTATAAAGCATCATGTTCCTTAAATAGGAGCATGACGTAAGTAAACAGCTAATACAGTTAGCATATCCTTCTGCAGAACTCCGGTCCATGGTCCAGCCACTCATACAATTGCATTTAACTTCATGGTAATTCTGTATTTAACCTTATGTTATACTCATTCACGTTAACTTTGATGTATACATTTTCCTCGTTTCTTATTCTTGTATAGCTATTACCTCCTGACTTGTGTTCTGGGATCTTTGCCAACTGTTGAGCTTTTATTATGGGCCTTTGGATGAAACCTCTTTTCAACCTTCCCCTGTTGCTCTTCTGTCAGCTGTGAATGAAGTTACCAAGATTGGTACCCCCAAGCTCTTAAAAACATTTCGGGTGACCTCTAAAATGGAATTAAAGGGCCATCCAACTAATCTCTCTTCTTATCACTCTGGTCATTGTTTTGGGGACTCAGAAGTAACTCAGCTTGACCTCTTTACATCAATTAGCCTCTCTGTCTCAGCAGCTCAGGTCAGCTTAACATCCTTCAGGGCCAGCTCTATTCCTTGGCGCTGTAGCACTCCAAGATTAAAAAGGATTAGATCTGACTGCTGCTAAGGATGGGATCTTTGCCCTCTTCAAACAATGCTACTTCCACACTAGCAAATCCTACCTGTTTTTTTTTTTTTTTTTTTTTTTTTTGTTGTTGTTGCTGTTGTTTGTTTGTTTGGTTGGTTTGGGTTTTCTATAACATCGTTTCATCACAGTTTTAATTAAAATATATCTGGATTCAGTTTCACCTTAATTGGTTTTCCTCTTCCCTACGTCAGTCTTTTATCTTACAGCGAGATGCTAACAATAGTTTCTTCTCATTATTATTATTTATCACAATTTATTCATTTTGCATCCCTGCTGTAGCTCCCTCCCTCGTCTCCTCCCAGTCCCACCTTCCCTCCCCCTTCTCCTCCTATGCTCCTCCCTTAGTCCACTGATTTGGGAAGTCCTCCTCCCTTTCTAGCTGACCCTAGCCTACCAGGTCTCATCAGGACTGGCTGCATCATCTTCCTCTGTGGCTTGGAAAGGCTGTGCCCCCCCATGGGGAGATGATCAAAGAGCCAGCCACTGAGTTCATGTTAGAGACAGCCCCTGTTCCCCTTACTAGGTAATCCACTTTGGACACTGAGCTGCCATGGGCTATATCTGTGCAGAGGTTCTAGGTTATCTCCATGAACGGTCCTTGGTTGGAGTATCAGTCTCAGCAGAGACCCCTAGGCCCAGATTTTTTGGCCCTTTTGGTCTCATTGTGGAGCGCCTGTCCTCTCTAGGTCTTTCTATCTACCCCTTCTTTCATAAGATTCCCTGCACTCTGCCCAGAGTTTAGCTATGAGTCTCAGCATCTGCTTTGATACCCTGATCTGTAGAGTCTTTCAGAGTCCCTCTGTGGTAGGCTCTTGTCCTGCTCCCTGTCTTTTCCCACTTTGGCTCAGCTGTTAAAGGCTAGTCTCTCAACCATAAACATAAGAGTTTGGTTCCTACCTGGTTTTAAAGGAGCCTTAAGACACAGAGACCAAACAAAAATTCCTTCTACTTCCCTTCCAATCTGGCTCCTCTTGATCACTCTGTCCTCCTTGTTCTATTGATTCATGATGTTATATTGAAAACTCATATATTAAGAATAATACCTATCTTTTAAAAAATGTTTTATTTACTGTCATTTAATGCTTTAATTGTTTTTTTTAATATTTTACATTCTAAACTTCACTCTATACCCCCCCCCACACACACAAAAAAAAAAATCCACCCAGGTTCTCCCAATATCTTTCATCTTTCAGCTCCATTTGTTTCTGACATATGTGCAGAAAGACCTCTTAGATGCTAAGGAGAAGAAGCTCTGGCTAAAAGAGACCATCATCCCTTTTACCCAAGGCTTAGATACAGTTCTTTGCATTAGTCCTCTGTTTTTACCCCCTCCCTTCCTTTGATGCTCTGCAGCCGCCTGCTATGTCTGCTAGCTCATTTTAGTGCAGCAGTGCTGGCAATGGGGACTAGTCACTGTCACCTTGAGTTAACTCTATGCCTACTTTCTCTCACTGCCCCATTCAGTGTCTCCTCCTTTGCTCCTCCCTCTCCACCAGCCTTCCCAGACACTCTTTCAGTTCTAATAACTATTCAGCCTCTAATAACTATTGTTTCGAGTCTCTCCAAGAATACAGGACAGCAATCAAGATAAGACTTTCCCCCTGCTCTGTGACCAGAGAACCCAGAACTACCCTTCTGACATAGACCCTCATCAGCAGGAAACAACTATAATGCCTCTGCCCTGCACATTTTATGCTGAAAGACTACGCTCCCAGCTTTCTTTGCAGAGTACAAAGGGTCATTTCTGCCCCATGAGGGTCCTGTCTATCTTCATTTTGGCCATGCCCACACATGGGTTACAAAAGTGACCCTCATGGCGAACATGGTCTTGCCCAAGGTGAGACCAAGCCCCTCTTGCTTTCAGTCATCTAGCAAACCTACCTTCAGCTTGTTGAATATAAAGCTGTTTATAAAATATCAATACAATTCACTTTTAAACTTGAGTCCCATCCCACTCAAACTCCCCAAAATACATGGACATATTTTGCAAACAGTATTGATCAGAGTAAAACAAAGAGGAGAGAATTCTGTATGTTTTCAGTATAATGCAGTGAAAATCTTCTGGCTCACCGTTTGATGAATTTATAGATTAAGAGACTCAGAGAGGGGTGGTCAAGAGTATCAATAAAGCGGAAACAACGGACAGGACCAAGGACCGCATTTACCATCTTGGCCTGCAGGGGGCAGAATAAGCCCAGGGAAAGACAGCGATGAAGCAGAGGATTTCTCTCACAAGCCACTAGGCCTTGCTCCTCCTGGTCAAGCACTGGGTATTTCCTATTCTTCCTTCTCTTACCTTGTCTCTCAATCCCCAATATCAATTCTAATACCGAATCCTGGCATTGTTTGAGGATTCTCTTGGGGAGATTTGTGCCAAATCTCTAACCCTTGCTCTGGAATAATGGGAAATTAACAGCATTATTAAGAAGAGAGGCACTTGCCAGACTAAAGATCATACTTTGCTGGCTGGTGTAAGACTGCCCCCCGGATGAGCCTGTATCCTTACTTTCTGGATGAGGATCCTGGCTCTATGCTTTTAAGAAAGAGTGGGCGTGGGAAGGAACTTCCAGATCTCATAAAATAGCTTTCCTTTCTCCTAACTTAGGTCTTGCATTTTCTCTGGAGAGTTTGTTTCTTCAGAAGCAGAAAGCTGGTTCCGAGTTGAGCATGCAGCAGCTTAGCTGTGGCCGGTAACAGGTCTATTTTTGCCTTCGCCTTTCATTACAGATTGCTTCCTTCGGGCACATGCCAGCCTTTCACTTCCGACTCTGTGCCTCTAGAAGGCCAGGGCTCCCATGCAGCAGGTGTAGGCTGAGTTTGGTGGGTAATACTGATTCCGAAGCAGGACCGTCTCATCCTGTGCCGCCCTCTGTGTCCACTGCATTTTTATGTCCCTGGTTCTAAATAGGGGTGCACTGACAATGAGCCAATACCCCATCCCCCCAATCTGTTGCTCACTCCTGCTTCATTTCATGCATCGGACCTACCTGGATTTTCTGACATGGACCAGGGTCTATATTGTGGGCCAGGTTTGGTCAGAGACCCTGTCTCAAAAAGAAAGATGGAGAGCAACTGAGGAAGGTACCCAACGTTGACCTTTGTCTCTCTCTCAGGAGTGTGCAACACACACACACACACACACACACACATGTGCGCGCGCGCGAGCACGCAGAAACACAAACAAGCTCCTCATTCAGCAAAGGATCTAGTCTCAAGGAAAAAAAAAATAAGGTGGAGAATTGTAGAGGAAGGTACCAGTATCAACTTCTGGCTTTTACATGTGAATATACACATATACACATACATGCACACATGCATATACACCACACACACACACACACACACACACACACACACACACACACCAAAGAGAAACTAAAACCAACAAACTTTCCTCCATATCTCCCTTCTATGTGTGTCTCAAGGAAAGACAAGCATTTCTACAGAATCTGGCACAGAGGGGCTTGGCTTGCTTCATTTGAAGTTGTCAGTGTCATCTTTGTAGAATATAGACCTCCTTTTGCTTAAGAATCTTTTTTGATCTCTTGTGACCTAAAGATTAAGAGCCCAAAACATGGCGCCCAAGGCTTCTCACATCTAGTCACAGCCAACCTTGGTCTCGTCTTTCATGCTTCCTGTACCCAGTACCACCCCATGCTGCTCCATTCCTTTCCAAGGCTTCACACTCAAGACCTGACACCTCCTTGTTCCTGTCTGGACAGAAACGCTCAACTGCCATTCCCAGAATTGGCTTAGAAATATCTCCTCCTCTGGGACTTCTTTTTTTTTTTTTTTTTTTTGTCCTTCCAGGCAGCCCCTGTCCTTTCTTGTTCACATCCTGTGATTGGCCTCTGTTGAACACTTCCTGTAGCTCTAGGTATTCAGACAGAACAATGAGGTCTGCTTCAGAGGGTAACAAGCTGATCATGAGGATCACAGGCTAAGGAATGAGGGCTGCTGGCATCTTTTTTGGTTGCTCTGCCATTTTCTGCTGTCCCAAACAGGCTTTCAGTTTGTTTCTGTCTTTGGGCAATTGCAGTAACTTCCTTGTAATCATGGACTCATGTAATCATTACTTCCATGTAATCACTTAGTAGATTCTTCTAAGTACCTGACCGCTGAATCCAAACAGCTCTCTGGTTACACTACCTTTGTGTGTGTGTATGTGTGTGTGTGTATAAAACTTATCATCATCCCATTTTGAGAAAGTTATGTTTTCCCCAATGAAATGCTCAGAAGGCTTCTGTCTTACCTGTTGCTATGATTTTTATACCTAAGATATTTGTTTGTTTATTTATAGACAGAGCCTTGCTATAAAGCTCAAGCTGGCCTTGAACTCTGATCTTTATGCCACCTCCTCTCCAAAGCTTGGGTTATAGATATGGTCCATCACAAGCCAAAATCCCTCAGCTACCTTAACCCAGGAAGACAATTAATATTTTTTTCACCTCATTAGACTAGAAGAACTGACTTCTAATTATTGAAATATAATTGATTAACAGTGTCAAGAATGATATTTCCATTTAATAGTATTTTTTCATAAACATCAAAAGAATAAAATGAAGAATTCTGGGCAGGTTCCCCAGAAACTGCCTTGATCCCTGTTGGTTAAAATGTCCATGACCATTTCTTCTGCTTCAAATCTGAGGCTCTATGGTTTGATGGTGGTTTAGCCCCTATGAAAAGAATGTCAGAGTTTAACCCCCATGACGAGGAAGAGGGCGGAAGTTTAATGTGACTAGTGCTTAGGGAAGAGGACTTAGAGGGAGGCTCACATGTAGATGCCTTTGGTTGCCTCTGTCTTAGCCTCCACAGTCCTACCCTTGACCATGCCTGTCAGAGTTTCATTGGTTCAAGCAGTCTTGATTTCTCTCTGATACTGTTTCTCCAGATAACCCAAAGAATGCACACATCTGTAGAAAAAAAAAGAAAAAGAAAAGAAAAGGAGTCCCTCAACCTTGTCTTTGCAGAGGAGAGGCTCCTATTTTCTCTCACTGAAACTCTGCTCAGCACCCTGAACAATCCAGAGCTTCTGAATTCTCCATTCACTCTCTTCAGTTCTTCTGATCTGCCATCTGCTAACCCTTTCCCCTCCCTGTGCCTGGTGACACAGCATCCTTCTCTGTCTGCATCTGGGTCTGATCATACAGGGGCTTTTCTGCTGCATCACTACCAGCACTGAGGTGTGTGCTGCATCTTCTGTGCATTATGCTTGTCCCCAAGATGCCCTTCACACGTTTATCACACTTGTGGAATACAGGCTGGGGACACTGCGTGAAAACTATTTACATTCAAAGGGGGTGAATACATACATTTACTGTATGCTTTATCGTGTGAGAGGTGAATAAAGACTTTCAAGTCATTTTTTTTAAATGATGTTTCATGAGGTTATTGATGGAGAAAAGTACAGCTTGGCCTAGTGACATGTCTACATTTCAGGGATAGGAATGGTTGGAACCAAGTAAGCTGATCCCTCCTTTCCTTCCCATCTCAAGACAATTGAATCTTCAAGGCAGCCTCATAAACAGTTGCCATGAAGCAAATCAGACTATAATAGGATTTTTTCTTTATTAATGAGCAACAGACCATTATATGTTCCCTTGGAGAAGGCATTGCTTCTGAGGAAAAGATGCTTGTCATGAAAGTGTTCTTTGCTTGACAAAGTGTCCTGAGCGCCCTGACCTTTCAAATATTTGTTTAGAGAAATTTACTAGTGGCTAGGAGATGAGCCTAGGTCCATTTGGAAATTACAGTTAGGAAACAACAGGGATAGGGAGACAGATGTTTTCCTTTTCGTGTGTGTCTGCCTTCTACTGATGCTGCCTCCACCCTTTGTTCTAGGCACATAATCGGTTACAGCAATATGCAAACAGGGCTTGTCTTGAGGTTACTCTCCTTTCTATTCTTGAAGAATATATTTAGTCTGTATTTAAAATTTTTATTGACCTTGCTGGGTATGATGGCACACACCTTAAATCCCAGCACAGACTGTGGAGGCAGAGGCAGGAAGACCTCTGTGAGTTGATGGCCAGCCTGGTATACATAATGAGTTCTAGGACAGCCAGAACTACAGACAGAGACCCTGTCTCAACAAACAAACAAGTTCATTGGGTCTTTGATAAACTCCAGTTTCAGAAGTTGTTTGAAGTGAGGCAGCAAAGCCAGACTCAAGGGGATCCATTTCCTGGTCTTGAAGACCCACAGTTCCTTTCTCAGCATTTTTTCTCTCTGATACAATTTCTCACATGGACCCCAAAGATTGTAACATAGGTAAAGTGATAAAGCTAACTCACATTTAGGTTTAACACAGCGTGTCTTTCCAAAATATAATTGTCTGCTCATCATTTCTCTTTGTGAAACTGTGCTAGAAAGTCCAAGCATTGGCCATAGTCCTGGAATCCAAATACATATTAATGTGGTAATATTGGCTTAGTGAATCAGAGGACACTGGGGAAATCAGTTTTATATTCTTTCTTATAGAAAAAAAAATTCAATTTTCTTTCAGGGTTGGCTGCATGACTTTGAGATTGGCTGTAGGGGTTTGGGGAAAAGATAAATTTGATTATTACATTTGGATATTCTGGGGGGGGGGAGTTGGTTCAGGAATGAGATAATCAGGATAGTCTGTATTTCATTGTTAATACTTCAAAGCAGACACAGAAAGCAAGGGAACCCCTACAAGGTGCAGCACTTCCCAGGAGCGGGGAAGTTAGAATTAAGGATCTTTTGAATTTGTTCCATTTGAAGAATTTTGAGGGGAAAGGTTTTCAATGAAATTCTAGACATTTTTTTTTAAAAGAAGAAACCTAATTAGTCAATTCACAACTTCTCAAGGTGCAATTGCATCTCTGAGTAGCTGAAAGCCAAAATAATTTTGTTGGCAACTACTTTTTATTCTATTTTAATTTTTTTTAAATGCCTCTACCTCCCTTCCAACCCCTCCACTCCCCCATCACACACCTTAGGTAGGAGAGAAAGGAGGTTAGTTGGGAGAGGGGATAGAATTCTCTTTAGCTAGTTTCTGCTGTTTAGGATTGTTGTGTTCTTCTGTCCTTAAGTTTAGGAAGTGGACAACTCAAAGGCCCCAGGAAGTCCATGAAACTGACCTGATATACAAAGACCCTCCCTCCTCAAGCATGTACAAGCTGTGAGGACTGCTGAGATATACTATAGGACAAGCTAAGCTGCCTGGAAGACGTTCAGATCAGCTGAGTTGCCTGGAAGATACTTTCCCGTTTGTTGAGCTACTTGTAGTTTTCTCAGTAAGCTAGCTCCCAGCATTTCAGAGATGGTGTTACTTTTTATACCATTTTATTTACGTTTCTTAACCTCTTTCTCCTTTCTTTACCCCAATCTCTTCCAACACCCCAATAACCTGTAGGAGAGAAAGGAGATAGTGGGGAGATGCTCTCTTTGGTTACTTTCTGCTGGTTAGGGTCGTCGTGTTCCTTACAGCAAGTCCAATCTTTCTTTTAGGTTATCTTCAACTTCTTCTCATCCAACTTCATCAACAACAATCAGGAACAGCAGAGGGGAGCACCAGCAGCCTTCTTCTGTCTCAGAGCTCCCCAACACTCCCTGGGCTCTGGCATTTATTCCTTCTCAGAGTCCTCAGAATTAAACTATCTGCAGCTGGCAAAGGGCCTCTCTCAGAGCCTGCACCAGACAAATAGTTTGCTGCTGTGGACAAGCTGAATACATCCCATATCCTACACCGAAGCAAAACAAAAACATGTTCACACCCACAACAGATACCAGAGTGGGCCTTGGTGATACAACTGTCTTTTGAGTTATTTCTGCTCCTGTAAGTAACCCTAATAAAATCATCCATTTACCAAGCTGGAAAAAAAAAGGATTATTGTGTTCTTTGGGGCAATACCAATCTCAGTTGTCAGGATATCTAGCATTCTGGCAAACCGACTACAGCAAACACAGCAAAAGGATGAAGCAGCAACCGCTCTGGGAGTTGCAGCCTTCTTTCTCAGAGTTTCTTCTCAAAGCATTTTTTTTCCTCCTCTCCCTTGTTTATACCCTTTCAGAGTCCTCAGAGTTAAACTATTGCCTGCTGGTAAATGGATCACATTCCTCTCCAAGCCACACATCAGCTGGATAAACTGAGGCAGTCCCATATCCCACACTTGAGAGGCTTATATGTCATCCAAGAGTTTGGAAAAGAAAGTCTAATAGAGTTTACCATGGACCCACCCAGCACAGGATCCCCCCTCCCCCTGGGAGATAGAGCAGGTGAGCATCTATGAGGCAGTAGCTTTCTGTTGCCCTCCTGTGGTCAGTTGCTTCCCTTCAGTCCTGTTCAGGGCATTTTAAAAGCCTCCTTAGAGTCTTCCCTGCTGTTAACAAGTCTGGTGAGGTATTTACTTTCCTATGCTCAAATGGTTTTTATGGCCTCATAATGGCCCTCAAGGATTTCAAGAAGGAAAACAGACAGCAGCAAATGTTTGTGTAGAAATTCCTTCTTGGCTGGATAGTTTCTTCGAAGTCTTTCTAGTTATAACCAAAGAAGTAAGTGCAGTGTCTGTCCGTGATCTTAAAAAGACGGTCACATTACACTGCTTGCAAGGACGGGATGAACTGGGTGCAAATGATTCTTGAGGCTGAGGGCATTTGCACATTGCTCACTCTGAGATCACCTGTTCGTGACTCAGTTCTGCTTGGCCATGGGAAAAGATAACGAAGATAAGCGAGACATAACTAAGAGTATATTGTGGTAGCAAGGAAAACAGCTTCTGACCTCTGCTTAAGCCCTAACACAATCAGATACCCGACTTCTGTTGCAATGTCTCAGCAGTTTTTAAACCAGTGACAGCTGAACCAGTTGGAAAACAGAGTGGCTCTAACAGAGAGCATCACAGAGATATCCAAGTAGGTAAAGGAAGTGGGTGTTGAAAGTGGTGTGTGGGCTGGAGGAGGACAGGGTGGTAGAGGCCAAGTAGACAGCTGGTATTTGCTAATTAATACCGAAGTTGTGGAATAAGGAAAATAATTATTAGTGATTATTTTCAGATATAAAACTTAGGAATCTAGTTGTTTCCAACATCAGCTTTCTCAGGATCTGATGCTCAGTAACAACCTTTTAAAGTGTCAAGCTCTATATACAGCTGGAAGCTGCTCATGAATACATTCTTACAGATTTTGTAATGTAACTAAGAAAAGCGATGACTTTGGCATTTGCAATTGCAGAGGATGATGGCAGCTTCTTTACAAGGTTGGCTGATGAGGTTCATAGCCTTTCCATTGCTTTAAAAAAAAAACTTCTCCATAGAATACAACAAATCTGAAGATATTTAAAAGTAGATGTTAGCTGTGAAAGGTGACACACATCTGTATTTCCGGTTACTTGGGCAGTAGGGGTGGGAGATTTCTCAAGTTGGAAGCCAACCTGGGCAAGTTATTGAGACTTTCAAAATAAAAATAAAGCGGGGCCTGTAACTCAGGGAAAGAATGCTTTCCCAGCATGCAGGAGGCCCTGGATTCAATTCCCAGTGTTAAAATATTTGAGAATATTCTCAATGACATTTCAAAAATGGCTTCATAAGCCAGGCAGAGCAGCACATGCTTTGCAGCCTAACTCCTCAGGAGGCTGTAGAATGTGGGCCATGTTCAAGGGCATGGGTGTACCCGCTATAGCTCCCAAATAATGACAGGAAGACCTACTACATTTATTAATAAGCTTCAAAGCACTAATGCTGGTCAGATTCATCTCTATTCTAAACCCACTGACACTGGTCTAGACAATTTCCCAGCCACATCATGCCCTGTTACCTGCCGCCCAGTCTCCCCCTGGCTGCTCCTCTTCCATGTTTGTCCTCATGGTGACTCCCTCATGGCGACCTTTTCATGGCTCTGCTTTCCAACCCTCTTTTTCTCCATCTTCTTTCTCCCTGGGCCCCTAACCAGGATCAGAAGTCCTGCCTCAACTCTCCTCTCTCTTCTGTCCAACTATTGGTTGTTAAGATCTTTATTAATCAATCAGAGTTGATGGAGAACAAATTTTATACAACATTGAGACAGGAGATTCTTCAATAATAACGACAATGCCCATGTCTGGACCACAACCAGAACTCTGGGCACAGAAATCAGCATCTGAATACACAGTTTACAAAGCCACCCTCCCCAACACAGAAGTGGCTCTTTTCTTACTGTGTTGCTCCATTTCAAGGAGGAAGCTCATCTCTGAATGACTTGTAGAAGGCTGCAGGTCTCATGGAGGATTTAAATGAGCTGCTGCCAGATATTCTCAAAAAGAGGTATTCTAGTTGACAGTACTGAAAACCTGATACCCTTGAAATTTGGGGGTTTACTGTATGCTGCAGAAAGTATGAGAATCACAAATTCAAGTGGTGTGTGTGTGTGTGTGTGTGTGTGTGTGTGTGTGTGTGTTCTCATGGCCAAAAATCTCAAATGAGAGTCACCAGTATTTCATTCTTCTTCTTCCAAGGGTAAGAGCATGGAAAGAATAGTGGCAATAATATCCTTATGGCCACCATTTTAATGAGGATATGGCCTTTCAAGTATTTTAACTTTTCTGAGGCTTCCATTTCTAATTCTGTAGACTTAATGCTTCCCTTCCTAGAGGCCAGCCAAATGCAGTTGAGATAGTGTGTATGTGTGTGTGTGTGTATGTGTGTGTAGAAGTTGCTTTTCTGTGTGTGCTACAGCACTGAAATGAGTATCTGACCACAGACGTTGCTTCTGAACCACCTCATATTAAACATATACAGAAATCAGCATCATGATTTTAAGACAAGAGTTTATCAATGATTTTAACATTTTATTAAGTAACTAAAAATTATTTGATGTGTGATCAAAGTCATGAATTCTGAACATTTTAGGGTAACATGAATATGTTGGTAAGGTTGATAATATAATTTGATCCTCAATAGTAAATTTAATTACTTAAATTTAAACCCTAAATAAGTATCTTTTCTGTAGCATTAGAGGAGATGAGCTCTGATGTCTGAGTGTGTACAGGCACAGTGCAAGCAACCCACAGGAGAGCTATTGGTTTAATTCATGTGTGGCCAGAAAGCATCTTCCCTGACAAAGAGCTGTTTTGTAAAGGCCTCTTGGCATGAGCTGATCTAAGGTTTAATGTGCATCATTGCACATAGATGTATTTCCGGCCAACAGAGTATAAAAATAGATTCCTCTTTAGATAATAACACTACATTTATATAGAATGTCATTTTTTCTATTTCCAATGATTATGTCATAAAATTTTGTAGGTGGAATGGAAGCCATGTTCTCTTCTATAAGCACTGAAGGAACCTGGAATGTTAAGCACACAGGGTTATTCCTTCAAGGGAAGAAATGAAATACCTGTTAACTGCCCAGAAGGCTGGGAGTGAATAGGCTTTCTAGACCTATGACCTTTGTGCTGTCTGCATAGCCAGTGGACCCTCCCCAGGACCCTTATCAAAATTTTGGTTTTTTTTTTCAGTCAATCTATAGAACCAATTTTTACAAAGGTTTTGATGTAGTCATATCTGGTCTTTTGTTAGCTTACTTTGTTTCTGAAGGAGATTTATGGATATTTTATTGAGCACGTGGGATTGAATTGATTATCGGGAAAGTTTTCACGTAATTGTGCTGTGCTTAAATATGTCAGCAGTAAACCACTCTGGGTCAATCAGACTCTTGAAGTTTGAGAAACATCAGCTACTGAGATGCGTTGAACGGAACTGCCTTCTTGTTTCCTACTGATCATCTCTCTGTAGTCCTGTGAAGGTCAAAGAAACCCAGGCAAAATGTAAACAGGGCTTCTCAAGAATATCAAAACAGCAAAAATAAGAGGTACCTTCATGTAGGGACTGAAGAGATGATGGCTCAGATGATGGTCAAGAGCACTGGCTGCTCTTGCAGAGGACCTGGGTTTGGTTCTAGCTCCCACGTGGTGGCCTACAACCATCTGTAACTCTGGTTCCAGGGGACTTGATGTCCTTTTCCTGACTGTTTTAGTCACCTTGTCTTCCTTATGCTTGATCTATTAAGGATAACTGTGACATTTTCATTACATTCAATAATAAGCACATCCATGCAGTCATTTAAAAAACAGTAAAAAAGCATCATCGTCTGCTTCATTTGGGAAGCGGCTTATCTCAAACCTTAAATATTTTTTATCAATTAAAAGGATGGCTTTTGATTTGTAAGAAGACTACATAATTAATAGAAATAACATATAAACAACTTCACTGTATTTTTTCAGAATAAATTTAGAAGATGTTCTGCTTTTGGGAGTTGGTACCTGTCTAGATGCTTCTCTTTGTGACAATAGATCCAATGGAATCTGAAGCCTCCAATTTTATAAGCCATTTGTCCCACAGTTCCTATGCTATCTCCCTGGTGTACGTGGATCCAACAAGCATTTTCAGATTAACATTTGAAAGTGAGTTTTATATCATTTCTAAAATCTGGCAAGAGAAATTATCTCCAGAGAGGCCCATCTCATTAAGTTGGCAGTTTTTGTTAAGCTTTAATCAGCCTTTATATTATTGAGGAGCTCATGTTCCCGGGAGGCTTAAGTTCAGACACTCAGAGCCTGAAGCATAAATATATAATCTTCACAAAGGTCTGGCAGGTCTTAGACACTGGTTGGTTAATAACACAGAACTAAATGGCTCTGTCAGAATATGATGTATCACCGGAGACCCACAGTCACAGTGGGTGGCACACTCCAACCAGTCGCACCAGGAGGGCAGCACAGACTTGGAAGGGTTGTGAAAACTAAACTTCATCTTTAATTAATCCTGAAAGTTTTAATTAGCAAGCTGTCACACTAATTAATGTTCCTCAGATCACAGGGAAAGAAGACCAGTTTTGAGGTGATCTTAATCTGCCCTTTCAAAAACAATGGTCCTCATTTAGGATGGGCGTTCAGCTTCGATTTAATTCCTCATCTCAAAGACAAACCATGCTGCCTTCTAACTTTGAACCACAGACTGCTGTAGACAGTATCCCAGGTGAAAATTAACTAACACTCACAGCTAGCCACCATTGTTTTCCGAAGTAATTGCTTTTGTCAGTCTACAGGAAGATACTGGTCCCATCTTTCTCAACGCTGGAGACTGTGAAGAATGACAACGCAGAGTGGTGTGGACACTCAAGGGAGATGGGGCATGACACAGGTGAGCCCATACCTGGAACTGCCTCCTAAGACTCAAAAAGCACATTTTTTCCCTTTAAATTTTACCACTCCACTTTAAAGTAAAAAAAAAATCTTTTCCTTGCCTTTCATTTCATTACATTATTCTAGGTGCATATAAATAAACGTACTAAGATTTATAAAAGCATTAAAATCTATTTAATTTAGCATTAAATATTGTCAGTGTGTGCTGGAAGCTTCTGGCATGTCCTGAGCTTGCAGAGGAGTTTGAACGGTGCTTCTTTTCCAACCTCAGAACATGTGTCTGTACTGGGTCTTTCCAGAGAGGAGCACCTGGGTCTTGGAACACAACCTCTGAGCTGTAGCCATGTCACAGGCTTTTGGGAGCATTTTCTTTACAAAAGGGCCATTTTTTCTCTGTTGGGACAGTCAAAAATAGAACCATTGAGTTACCTTAGGGGAGCTCTGTTCAATGGATCTTGTTCAATGGGTGTCCATGTCACCTTCTTCAGATATTAATCACGTCAGAGCATGGCTCAGTGCTGGGAACTTGTCCATTGTAAGCAAGGTCCAAGATTCCATATCCAGCACCCCAGAAAAGAATACAAGGATCATAGTGGTGGAATATTTATTCTATAACAGTCTGTGTGGGCTCTCATGTAACTGTACCAAGTACTCAGGTACCGATTTAGTATAGCCACAGATAATGAGCATGGTGGTTCTTCTAACCAAAGTTTTTAAAAAGAGGTCAAATAAACAATTCCAGACTATGTCATTCATGGACTTGGACTAAAAAGTAAAGCTAGTATATTAAAACATTATAGATGCTAACTTCCTCTAAGTGAAACTGAACACAAAGCTTTTTGGATACATGAACATAATAGATGTTAATAAGAGAGATAAATGGTAATAAAAGAGATAAAAGACAAATGGTTACCTGGACTAGTTAGTATAAATTTAGTTATATAGATCATATTGAATATGATGTTAGAGATATTCTCATTTCAAAAACAGCTTTTACTTGTATTATTCGTTTATAAATAATGTGTGTAATGCTCAAGGCAGCCAAAAGAGGGCCTCAGATCTCCTAGAACTAGAGTTACACATAGTTGTGAGCTTCCCTGTGGGTACTGAAAACCTCTGTCCTCTGAAAGAGCAACCAGTGCTCTTAACCACTGAGGCCTCTCTCCCACTTTAAGACTTCTTGCTTTTGAAAGGTATCCTTTAACAGGGAAATAAAACAAAACAAAGCAAAGCAAAACAAAACAAACCCTCCAATCTCCTGAGCACAACAAGACTATAAGTTAGCAAAAAAGAGTGTTTAATCACAAAATGTTCTAAGCAGCAGCACAGGAAGTCTATGTTTCCTACAGGCAAGGGTCAAGAGTCAGAGAGATAGAGAGAAAGGATCTCAGAGTTCCCTTGCTGCTAATGTTGGGGTTACAGCGGAGTATTGAGCCAGACAGATCTCATGTCCAGACTAGGGAGGACTCCTTGGCAGCAAGGAGGTGCAGACCTTGAAGATTGTCATGGCAGGTGGGAACCAGACTTCTCAAGAAGGTTCAGCATGGGTGACTGATCAAGGACAAAGGCCATTCTTTTAAATCTAAAGTTGAAAGGAGAACTTAAAACAGTTGGTGAGCACTACTGAAAAAAAGGAGTTAGATTTCAAATTCTGTGAACACTGGGGCCAGGCCCCTTTTCCTTACTGTGGCAGAACCTATTCTCCCAGCCCCTATCCTACCTGAAGAACCATTGTTGGGTGACTGCTCCTGGGGAAGGGAGAGCCACATGGCCACTAGTAAGTTCCCCATGATGGAGCAGATGACCACAGGCCTGTGGGTGTATGGTAAGCCTAATTGGACTCAGTGGATAAATATTAACTAGTTAGTTATAAAAGGAGGGCATGAGGGCATAAAATTGGAAGGTCCTGTGGGATTTGGAAGTGGGGAGCTGAAGGTGGATATGACCAAGATATACATTAAATACATGAATACTACATATGTGTGTGTGCATGCTGTTTTCTGGAGGTATTTTTTTCTTTCCCCCTTTTGTTGAAAATTGATTCTTTTCTCATACAATATATCCCAATTACAGTTTCCCCTCCCTCCCTCCTCCTAGTTTCTCTCTACCTTCTTCCCTATCACAATTTACTCCCTTTCTGTTTCTTATTAGAAAAGAATAGGCTTCTGAGAGATAACAATGAAACATAACAAGATTTTACATATGTGTACATATATATATATATATTTTGTTGTTGTTGTTGTTGTTTTTGTTGTTGTTCAATCTGAAGTTGGACAAGGCAAACCAGTAAATTGAAAAGAATCCGAGAATCAGAGACCCACTTGTTCCACAATCAGAAGTCTCATAAAAATACTAATATAGAATATCTATTATTATATTACAGTAGATAATGTATAGTATATAGTAATAATTATACACACACATACAGAGGACAGTGAAGACCCATGCCAGCCTTTTGCTTGCTGCTTCAGTCTCTATGAGTTCACATGAGCTTTGTTCAGTTGACTTGGAGGGACTTGTCCTGATGTCCTTCATCCCTTCTGGTTCTTAATATTCTTTCTGGCTCCTCCTCTTGAGGGTTACCTGAACTCTGAAGGGAGGAATTTGACGGAGACATCCCATTTAGATCTGTGTGTCCCAATCTCTCTCTCTTTCTGTCAATAATGCCTATCTATGGATCTACATTTGTTCCCATCTGTTTCAAGAGGAAGCTTCTATGATACTGGCTGAATAAGGCACTGAGTATAGCAAAATACCATTAGAAGTCATTTTATCACTACTTGTTTTTTGTTTTTTAAGATCAATTATTTCTGGTTTCACCCTGGGTCTCTGGGCTACTTAGTTTCTGGTTCTTGGTCACTCAAACAGTGTTGGAATGGGTTCCATCTTGCAGAGTGGGCCTTGCCAAACCAGACATTGGTCGGTTGCTGCCACAAGATTTTTGTCATCATTGCCCTAGCTGACAAGGCAGCATTGCAGAGCAGAGGTTTTGTGGTTGGGTTGGTGTTTATGTTTCTCTTTTGGTAGCCTGTAGAATACTTCCTGTAACAAAGACAATGGAATGATTCTATGTAGGAACCAGCTAGACCTCTCCATGTTCAATGAGTAATGTAGGTATTGTCTTCAGCAATGGGGCATTGCTTTCAGTTTGTAGAGTAACCATTGTCTTAGCAACAACCTGGGTTGTTTGGGGATTTCCATGGGATCTGTTTGACCAACAACTCAATTGCATGTAAACCAGTCCAGTACTAGAACTTCCTTTGGTAACAAAAGATGGGCAGTTGGGACTCTGTCTCCTGCATTACTTGGAGACTTCATTAGGATCACCTTCATATATTTTAGGAAGTTTCCGCTGCAGTATGTTTCCATACCACCCCTCAAATGCTTCTCGACTCTAGCTGTCGTTCCCTGCTTTTCCCCCCTCAACCACATCTCGTTGCCCTTCCCAACCTGATGTTTCTATTCCCATCACCGTCACCCCCAGCCCCCCCCCATAAAAATCTATTCTATTTCTGCTTCCCAGGGAGATCCATGCATCCTGCTCCTAGTCTCTTCCTCTACACCTAACCTCTTTGGATCTATGGATTATAGCTTGGTTATCATTTTCTTTAGGTGCATCTCAATCATTTGGTTTTTCTCTATTGAGAATTCTCTGATTAGATTTGTGCCCCATTTTTAATTGGGTTATTAGGTTTTTGATATCTAGTAGACTGTTGCTTTGTCCAAATGACAGTGTTCTTTGCCTTACAGAAGCTTGTAATTTTCATGAGGTCTCAGTTATTGTTATTTTAGCGCCAGTGCTAATGGTGTTCTGTTTAGAAAGCTTTTTCTTGTGCCACTGCATTCAAGACTATTCCCTACCTTCTCTTTTATCAGGGTCACTGTATCTAGTGTTTTGTTGAGGTCTTTGATAAATTTAGAGTTGAGTTTTGTGCCGGAAGATAAGTATGGGTTTATTGGGATTCTTCTACAGGCAGCCATCCATTTTGACCAACACCACTTGTTGAAGATGCTTTCTTTTATCCAGGGTGTATTTCTGGTTTATTGATAAAAAATCAGGTATTCAGAGGTGTATGGATCTATGCCTGGTCTTCAATTTGATTGCACCCATCAACATGTCAGTTTTTATGCCAAATTTATGTTTTTACTATTATAGCATTGTAGCATAACTTGAAATTGGGAATTATGAAAACTCCAGCAGTTTTACTGTTTGGGATTATTTTAGCTATTCTGGTATTTTTGTGTGTATGTTTACATATGAAGCCTAGAGTTTTTCTTTCAAAATCTGTGAAGAATTGTGTTAGATTTTTGATAGGGATTGGACAGAATCTATAGATGGCTTTTGGTAAAATGGTCGTTTTTACTATGTTAATCCTACTTATTCATAAGCATGAGAGATCTCTCCATCTTCTGATTCCTTCAATTTCTTTAACCACAGACTTTTAATTTTTATCATACAAGTCTTTCACTTACTTAGTTAGTTACTCCAAGATATTTTATAATGAAATGAGGCTATTTTTGAAAGTTGTTTCCCTGCTTCCTTTTTCAGGCCCTATGCCATTTGTTTTCAGGAGGGCTTACTAATTTTTTATGTGTGAATTTGTATCCAGCTACTTTGTTGAAAGTGTTTATCAGCTGTAGAAGTTTTCCACTGGGATTTTTAGGCCTATGTATACTATCATATCATCTGCAAATAAAGATATTTTGACTTCTTTCCAGTTTGCATTCCCTTGATCTCCTTCAGTTGTTTTATTGCTCTAACTAAGACTTTAAGTACTATATTGAATGGGTATTGAGATAGTGAACAACCATATCTTGTTCCTGATTTTAGTGGAATTGCTTTGAGTTTGTCTCCAAGTAAGTTGATGCTGGTCCTGGGCTTGCAGTAAACTGCCCTGATTACAATGAGGAATGTAACTTGTATCCCTAATCTCTCAAGGGCTTTTATCATGCAGGAATGTTGGATTTTGTCAAAGATCTTTTCTGCTCTAGTGAGATGATCATGTGTTCGTTTGTTTGTTTTCTTTTGGTTTGTTGATATGGTGTTTTACATTTAATGATTTTTGTATATTGAACCATCACTGCCTCTCTCAATGAAGCCTATTTGATTATGGTAGACCATCTTTTTGTTATGTTCTTGGATCTGGTTTACAAGTATTTTATTGACTATTTCTGCATCTATGTTCATTGAGAAAAATTGGTTTGACTCTTTGTTACATCTTTATATAGTTTGGGTATCAGGGTAACCGTGGCCTCATAAAATGAATTGGGTAATATGCCTTCTGTTTCTATGAGGTATATTGGCATTAACTCTTCTAGTAGAATTCTATGAGAAAACTATCTGGCTCTGTGTTTTTTTTTTTTTTTTTGTTTGTTTGTTTGTTTTTTGTTTTTGTTTTTTTATGATTGCTTCCATTTCACTAGGGGTTATAGGTCTGTTTCAATTACTTCTCTGACCTAGATTTAACTTTGTAAGTGGTAGTTATCATGAAAATTATACATTTCTTTTAGATTTTCCAATTTGGTAGAGTACAGGTTTTTAAAAGTATTTTCTTATGATTATCTGGATTTCCTCAATGTCTGTTGATATGTTTCTCTTTTCCATTCTGATTGTTAATTTCAATATTCTCTGTCTTTTAGTTAATTTGAGTAAGTGTTGTCGATCTTATTGATTTTCTCAAAGAACCAACCTTGTTTCATTGATTCTTTGCATTGTTTTCTTTGTTTCTATTTTACTGATTTCAGCCTTAAGTTTGATAATTTCTTGCCATCTATACATTTAGGGTGTGATTGATTTCTTCTTTTTCTTCTAGAGCTTTCAGGTGTGCTATTAAGTTGCTAGCATGAGACCTAGGTTTTTTTTTTTTTTTTTTTTTTTGTTTTTTTTTACAAAAGTATTTAGTGCTATGAACTTGCCTTTGAGAACTGTCTTCACTGTGATCCACAAATTTGGGAATGTTGTGTATTCACTTTCATTCAGTTGTAAAAAGCCCTTAATTTCTGTCTTGGTCCATTTTTCATTCAGTAGTGAGTTATTCTGTTTCCGTGAGTTTGCAACTTTTCTGTTGTTAATATCTAGCTTTAATCTATGGTGTTCTGATAGGATGCAGGGTATTCGATTTTCTTTTATCTGTTGAGACTTGCTTTGTGAATGAGTATGTGGTCAATTTTGAAGTTAGTTTTTTCCCCTTGCAGCTTTTGATACTTTTGTTGTTGTTCTGTCCATTTAGTGTTTTGATTAGTATGTGCTGAGGGGACTTCCTTTTCTCATCCAAGTTATCTGGTGTTATGGATGCTTCTTGTACTTTGATAGGCATCTCCTTCTTTAAGTTAGGAAAATTTTCTTCTGTGATTTTGTTGAAAATATTTTCTTGGCCTTTGACCTGGGCTTCTTCTCCTTCCTTCATTCCTATTATTCTTAGATTTGGTCGTTTCACACTGTCCCAGATTTCCTAGACATTTCATGTCAAGAATTTTTTAGATTTTAGATGTTCTTTGACAAATGTATCCATTTTCCCTAACATATCTTTAACACCTGAGATAATTGATTCCATTTCTTGTATTCTGTTGGTGAAGTTTGCCTTTGTAGTTTCTTTTCAAGTTCCTAAAATTTTCAGTTCCAGAATTCCCTCATTTTTAGTTTTCTTTATTGATTCTATTCCCATTTTCAGGTCTTGAATAGTTTTATTTGTTTCCTTCCATTGTGTTTTCTTGGATTTCTTTAAGGGATTTATTCATTTCTTCTTTAAAGAATTCTATCATCTTCTCACATGTTGTTTTAGCATCTTTTTCTTGCTGTGGTAGGGTTGCTGGGCTCTAGCAGAGATATAATGTTCTGGCTGTAATTTATTGTGTTTTTAAGCCGGTATCTAGGCATCTAGGTTAAGGCGGTGGTATGTGGTGTTGTCTTTGTTGGGTGGGTATCTTATTCCTTGGGTTCTGCTTCTTTTCTGGATTTTACAAGACTGTGGTGGCTTTGTTGCCTGGTAGAAAATTTTCTGTGGACCTGATAAGTGTGGCAACTGTGGGTTTCAGGTAAAATTATGTTTCTGGGTATTGAGAGCAGATACTTAGAAACAGAGATAGGCTGGGGTCTAAGGAGGTTCACAGGACAGAGGAAAGCAGAAATGTTCCACCAGGCTCTGCTTATTTAGGTTCCTTGGGATTGGAGCAGAGAGTGAAGGTCTCCTATAGTGAGAGTTGGGAGCTGAGATAAAGCAGTAAGTATGGGAGGAAGGTCAGGAGGGGAGGGTCTGTAAGATCCACAGGAATCATGGGCAGAGGGGGAAAGAGGCTAAATAGCAGGTGTTAAGTTGCAGAGCTGGGGATGAGCCTAGGGGACTGGGTTTGGAAGAGAGGAGGGAATGGTGAAGGTCTTCAGTCACTTTACCTGTTTCATGCTCAGCTGGTGTGTTCCCAAGCAATCCTGATGGTATTTTCAGTAGCCGCTAACCTTGGCTGGCACAGTCTTGGATGTGAATGTGCATGGAAATTTGAAGCACAAAAATTAGTTATATATGGGGACCACAGATTATTTCGCATCTGATTTCACAGATAATTTCATAGATTATTTTATCTGATGTAGATTATATAATTGTTCTTTTAACTGAACAATTCTATAATTGTTAAAAAAAGAACACAGATGCTTTGTTAATATTCTGAATGCTTCTAAATAAATACAACTTAAGATCAAAAGACTTAGTAGTTTTTAGTAATGGTTCTACTTATTATATATGTATATGCAAACATATAACTTTTGTTTCTTCAGTCATAAGACTTTCAATCATTGATAACAAAAAGTAAAAGATGTTTCCTTTAAAAGAACATACTGAAACTACTGAGAAATTTTGTTTCTAAACCATTCATAAAGATAGGAATCTTTTCTTCAAATTGTAGATTCAGAGAGGTAATAAAGACAGAGGTGATATATGGCTTAAAAGAAAAATAATTAATATAATTAAATAATAATTATTAGTTAAGATAATTATTAATAATTATTTGTATTGTTTATCAATATTATTTATTATCCAATAATACTTTATTAAATCAATTATTAAATATTATTTAATCATTATTTATTATATATTATAATAATGAAATATTAATTGTTTAAATTAAATTAACCATTTAATTAAAATAATTAAATATTAATTTAAAGTAATTAAATAATTATAAATTAAAAATAATTAAAATATTTCTGATTAATGATTTAAATCAAAATTTAAGTGGTAAGTCTTAATTCCTTGCTGAGACCCATGGGACAGCACAGCCTTGCAGATGACCAATTCTCATGGGTAAGTCAGAAGTTAATTTTTTACTTATTACACAAAAACCAGAGATGCTGTTGAACTGGGGAGGTTAATCTCAGCATACTGCACTTAACCCATATTAGAGAGGGTGTCTGCGTCCATGCCACCCTGAACATGCTCAGGCTTGTCTGGTGTCAAGAGCTGAGCAGAGTTGGGCCTGGTTCGTGCTGGAAGGGAGAGCTGGAACACTGGATGGCGTGGTATTTGGGAAGAGAAACCCCTTTAACTCTCTAAGTGGGACCCCGAGTGTTTCTTTCTCCTCATAGTCTGTTCTTAGTTTGAAACCCATGGAGGCATGGATGAGAATTGTTTTTTTTTTCCTGTATTGAATTCACTCACCTTACCCACAAAGCAAATTCCTGTTTTGATTGTGTGTGTGGGTGGCGGTGGGGGTGGTGGAAGGGAGAGGGGGAGAAGGGGGTGTATGCTTTTATTTTATTTTTTTTCCTCAGTGAAAAGGTCAAAAGCTGCCTTCCTGTGAAACAAAGACAAGAAAACATGGTTCAATATTTGCTTCTGGTGGGGTAAGATATTGACTGTATGTTCAAAGCAAGTGAAGAGGAAATAATGAAAATATTATTTTAATTATCTCAGCTACAGCTCAGAGTTTCCCTCTTATTTTGAAGTCCTGTTTATGCACACATTACCTCACCGCTGTGTGCTTGACCTTGCCTTCATTGACGTCGTAAATAAATCAGCCACCTGTTTTCCCAGAGGGCTGGAAGGGCACAACACCCCGAGAGCCCTCACTCTAGCTCACCACCTTCCACTGTGAGTCACTGGATGCAACTGTTTTCTACACTGAGCAGGTGGTTTATGTCACAGGCTTAGCACAGGTTATAGGGTAAGAATGATTTAGGAGAAAACCAGTCCCCAAACACATGCATATACATCCATAAGGACTGTGCTCAACTAGAAACATTTCAGTCCTGCCCTAATGTGCTGGCCACCAGCCACGTATGCTGAGTTACCACGTGCAGAGATGCATACTGTGCACAGAGCTACCAGACAAGTGAAATCAAATGTCCAGCTCTGCGGTGGCACTCAGCGGTGGCACTCAGCGGTCCCACGCGGCCAGCCATTACTGTACTGGGCAATGCAGACTCAGGCGTTTTCATCCTTGAAGATGTGGTTGATCTCATCCTACAACTGGCCATGACAGTTTACTTCTTTCTTAAAGATTTGTTTCATTTTTAGTCTGTCTGTCTACCTGTCTGACTGTCTGTGTGCACTTGGGTGAAGGTGCTCACATAGGCCTGAAGAAGGTGTTGGATCCCCTCCCTGGAGATGGAGATAGAGGTGCTGGGAAGTGAGACCAGGCCCATGGCAAGGGTATTTATTACAGGCTTTCAACCACTAGGTCACCTCTTCAGCCTCCATAATTTACCTCTTAAGTAATGACTTTTCTTATTAAGCAATTAGCATTTTTATTAGAGGAGGTTCAAAAATTATAGGTAAGCCAAACAAAATTTCACTATTGTTAGCTAATGCTATGACACATATGTGACTACCTAATATTTCATGCTCACTTTTATTTCTTCTCACATAAATGCTATACACGTTTTCTAATTTACTCCCAAAAATATTAGGAACTTTTTAATGTCATTTTTTGGTATGCAATTTTACATGGACCAATTATAAAAAAAAATATTCAAGTTTACCAATACAGATTTGTTCTCTATTACACTTCCTTTAACAATTTTTTCTGAATAATTTGTTTGTGGGTGCATGTGTACGCATGCGTGTGTGATCACCCTGTGGGTGCCTGTGGAGGGCAGAGGTTCATGTTGGGTTTCTCTCTCAATGGCCTCTCCACAGAACTTTTCTGAGACAGGTCTCATTGGCTTCAACTTCGGAGCTCAGGCTATATCCCAAGTAGCTAGGATTAGTAGCAGCTAAATTTGATGGCCATCCAAACCCATTTTGTTTTCTCACCTATACAGGGCATGATTTAAGACAATGGCTTCTGAGTCTCCTCCTAGGTTTCTGTCCTAAGAACCTTTTGATGGGTGATAACATTTAAACAACAACAGAAGCAGTGGAGAATGATGGGGTGATATACAGGCGTGAGAAAGCGAGGTGAATAACTGGATTACTTCTTTCGAGGGAATGGGGGCATTGCAGTGAGGTCAGCCGGCAGAGCAGGGACAAAAGGGTGTGACCACCAGGTGGCAGGAGCATGCAGTACAAGGCGGGTGGTGCCCTGGCCAGTTTGCATGCTGGGGCCGGAAGTGGTAGTCCTGATACCCTCTAGAGACAATGGACTGAGGACCCTAGCCCAAAGGGAAAGATTTATGGGGGGGGGGGGTCTGTGGCTAGGTGACACAGCTTTGAATGTGTTTGGTCTAGAGAATTACCCAAGACAACAGTGTTAAGAAGCTTAATATAGTTGCAGAGTTACTTTCATCTAAGAATAAATAGAGGTTGGTTTTGATTCTTGGATTAATCCAAGCATAAGCATGTTTATGAGCTGTCCGTGATGGTACATGCCTGTAAATCATAGCACTGAGGATGTTGAGAGGGGGATCCAAGTTCAAGGGCAGCCTGAGTTACACTGTAATTTCCAGGCCATGCTCAACTATATAAGACCTTGAGGAAGGAAGGAAGGAAGGAAGGAAAGGAGGGAGGGAGGGAGGGAGGGAGGGAGGGAGAAAGGGAGGGAAGGAGGGAGAGAGGGAGGGAGGGAAAAGGAAGGAAGGACCAAGAGCAATTGATTTGGGGAAGTTCAGTAGGCATGTGGGCTTTCTGGAAGATAACCCGGTATTTTGCAAGGTCCTTACCATGATGCACCCCGGGAGTGCTTCCAACCTCTGATACTCCTTCTCTGTGCTGCTGTGTCTCTCAAAAATCTGACCTGGTGTGAACCTTCACTTTCTGGGTATTTACCCACTCTGATTGAACAAACTTCCTATGGGATCTTTATGAAGATTCTCTGCTGTTCGGATGAATTAATTCCTGATCATCAAATTCCTGATTTGATTCAAACAATCTTAGAAGCTAAACAGTTGATGGAAAGTTTATGGCTGCAATAAATACTTTTATGGACCTCCAGATGCCTCACTAGGAGAAAGGCTTGAGACAGATTTGTGGCTTCAGATAATCTTGCTCTGGGGATGGCACCACTAATCCTGGCAAGTTGGTTTAAACTTCCCATGAACCCAAAATATAATAGAGTTACCAAGTCATGTCTAAATTAAGTACAAACCTTAACGTCAAAATATACAAACTTTCACTGTCATTTCTTATACCTTGTCAGCTTAGGCATAAAATACTGTTAATCTAAATTTACTTTGTTTCTTGGGAACAAATTGTTTAAACAGATAAAATTATTGTCCTTACCTCACTACAAACTTCATAGATAGCTGGAGAATATGTAGTGAGGTCATTCCTAATTGAAAAGACATTTGTGTTCTTGTGACCTTTTGGACCCTGTTAACCTTTAGGCCTGGTCAACTTTTGTCATTCTGAACTTACTATAAACTTTTAAAAAAATTGTTTAATTTTATGTTCATTAGTGTGAGGGTGTCAGATCCCTTGGAATTGGCATTACAGACAGTTGTGAGCTGCCATGTGGGTGCTGGGAATTGAACCCAGGTCCTTTGGAAGAGCAGACAGTGCTCTTAACGACTGAGCCATCTCTCCAGCACCCCCCTCACTATGAACTTATGTAATGGATACATAGATAAGAAATGTTTGGTTTTAGTGGAAAAAAATGTAACCTGTTGCATTTTCAAATTCATCTGTTTTTGTGATTAATTGCTTTTTTTGGCTGTGAGGGAATTCCTTTTCGGAGGTAGAGAGATTTGTCTCAGAAGTATACAAGTTGTGACCAGACAATAAGCAAGGTTGAAGCCACTGGACCAATAAAACAGAAAACAGGATCTAGAAATAAACACACATAGCTATGGCCACCAAATATTTGTCAAAAATGTAAACAAAACAAAACAAAACAAAAACATACACTGGGAAAAGATATGCTATCCGACAGTGCTGGCAAAATTGTATATCCACCTGCAGAAGAATGAAAATGCGTTAATATTTTTCATCTTGCACAAAATCAATTGAAAATTGACCAAAGACCTTAACCTCAGACAGGGGATTGATAGCTGCACTATCTAAAGGACTGTGGAAATTATACATACCAAAAACAAAAGTGTCAGCTAATAAATGGGCAAATGAAAACAGTTTTCAGAAGAAGAGAAATAGTCACTAAACATTCAAAAAAAAGCATTCAATCCCGTATCAACTTAACACACAAACACATCACTATAAACCACAGCCTTTCCTTTCTTGACTGTACCCGGGATCTCATCTTTGTCATGATAGGAACACTGTAGACATTTAAATTTTTCCAATGATTTAAAAGTTCAATGACTCTTCTAAAATTCAAGTCTCTTAACTAAGGGAGTCTACAAACCAAGCCAACAACTTTCTTACTCCAAAGGGGAAGAGCCAATACACAGTCACAGCCAGATCCAAACAAAATCAACCTCCACCAGTATAAATAACCCAGTGATCAGGGGCTCACTCATGATCTTTTGGCTCCAAAGGGGTTGGCCATTTCTGCTTCTCTGCCTCTGCCATGCACAGCTCACAGCTTGTGTAGTTTGGCTGGCTCTGCTATGTGCCTGCCACTGTCCTTAATGGTCGTCCCCTGGTTCTGGTGTCTCTGATACTCTGGGGCCTCCACTGCAGCTGAGGCTACACCTTCACCATTGGCCTCTTCTGGGTTCTTCAGGAATTCCAACCCTACCACATGGTTGTGTCAACTTCCCTCCTTGGCACATTCATTCTTGCAGCCTTCAGGATGCTAATGGCAAACCCACGTAGGCTATATCATTTGCCAGGCTCTGCTGCCAGCTTGATGCACACAGCCTTGCCCTCACACTCTGCATGGGATCACAGCTTCTGTGTACTGACCCTGAAGAAGATTGCAGCTCACTAATGCTGGCCTCTTGTTAATCACAGCTGATTTTCCAGCTGCAACCAACTAGCTCTATTGTCGCAGTAGAGCAAAACCTTCAGTTCTAGACTCTTGATTCAAACATATCATGTAAACTACCTGGTGGTACCTTTGAGGGACTCTGAAATTTCCAAGCCAGGGCACCATCATCAGCATTATTTTCCAAACTCCCACAGACTTGGAGAAACTCTGAGCAATTTGATGGCTTTTCAAGACAAAACCTTCAAAAGCAGTGGCTGGCTCTTTGATCACCTCCTCCTGAGAGGGGAACAGCCTTACCAGGCCACAGAGGAAGACAATGCAGCCAGTCCTGATGAGACCTGATAGACTAGGGTCAGATGGAAAGGGAGGAGGACCACCCCTATCAGTGGGCTTGAGGAGGGGCAAGGGAGGAGAAGAGGGAGGGAGGGTGAGATTGGGAGGGGATGAGGGAAGGGGCTACAGCTGGGATACAAGGTGAATAAATTGTAATTAATAAAAATAAAAATAAATAAATAAATGTCCCCCTCCCCAAACCTTCAAAAGCTTCCCACAGTTGTCCCTCAAAACAATATGGTTGGGTCTATCGTAGAAAGATCCCACTCTCTGGTACCAACCTGTGTTTTGGTTGGTTTTCTGTTGCTGTGATCAATCACTGACAAAAGCCAGCTTGCAGAGAAAAAGGTTTATTTCATCTTCTACTTCCATGTCACAGTTTATCACTGATCGAAGTCAGGGCAGGAACCTGGAGGTAGGAACTGAGGCAGAGGGTATGGGGAAACACTGCTTACTCCCAGACTCACATTTAGCTCTACCTTTGTAATACCTCTGCAGGGCTCGTACTATCCACCTTAGGCTGAACTAGCAATCAAGAAAATGTCTACAGGTCAATCTCGTCAAAGAAACTCAAGTCTGGTTTCTTCTTCCCAGCTGTCTTTAGTTTGTGTGCAGTTGACCAATGTAACCAGCAGGATATCCTTAGCTACCAGGGCAACGCAAATTAAAGCCATCTTGAGAGACTGGATCTCACCTCAGGTAAGATGGCTATCACCTGGAAAACAAATGACAACAAAACCAACTGTGGATGTGTGGAAAGAAGAGACTTGTTCACCACTGGAGGGAGTGCTGCACTGGTGCAGCCACCATGGAAACCAAGATGGAGGTTTATCAGGAAAAAAAAAATTAAAAAATTACCACTTGACTCAGCTATAACGATACCGGTCATATAACCGAAGGGCTCTCTCTGATCCTACCTTAGAGATGCTTGGGCATGCATATTCGCTGCTGCTCTGTTCAGGGCAGCTGATGGAGTCAGCCCACAGACCCATCACCCGAAGAAGGAATAATGGGAATGTGGCACTATGTCTGGATTTTATCTGTTTCAAAAGAGAAATTAGGGCTGGGCAGTGGAGCTGCACGCCTGTAATCCCAGCACTCAGGAGGAAGAGGAAGGCGTATCTCTGTGAGTTTGAGGTTAGCCTGGACTACAAAGTGAGTCCAGGACAGCCAGGTCTATTACACAGAGAAATCCTGTCTCAAAAAACCAAAAGAGAGAGAGATTAGAAAGATATATGAATCTGGAAATAATTACAGTGAGGTAACAGACTTTAAAAAATACTGCAATTCCCCCTTATATGTGAATCCTGGTGAGTGTGTATGTGTGTGCTCACTAGAGGGAGGGCTTGAGAGATGGACCAGGGGTTAAGGGCATTGGATATTTTCCCAGAGGATCTGGGTTGGTTCCCAGCACCCACACAATGGCTCACAACTGTCTGAAACCCTTGTTCTAGTGAATTAGATGCCCTCTTTTGGACTCTATGGGTACCGGTGCAACATTCATGCGGGCAAAGCATACACACACACACACACACACACACATACACACACACTCACACAAATTAGATAGATAGATAGATAGATAGATAGATAGATAGATAGATAGATGACCAAAAGAGTGGAAAAAGTTTTTGAGGAAGGGAGCAGCGATAGAATACATATTACTTAAGCAGAAAAAGGAAGAGAAAAGGATAAGATGAGGAAATATGGTGAGAGAAGGAAAGAGCAGGGAGAAAGACCAACAAACAAAAAGAAATTACTACAAAACTGCGAGGACGAAACCTATTACTTAGTAAGGTAAGGAGGTTATATCTAATATTTAAGTAGTTCTAAATATCATAGAGATCAAATAAAGTTGTATTTACAATTAAATGCATTCTTTGTTCTTAATATATTACCCAATACACAAAACATGAAGCATGGGGGATTTTAAGAGTTGCTGAGTTCTGGTCCTATTTTGCTATAAAATCATGCAGTCTGTTAGTGTTCCACAGAGAGGAACAGGACCAAGAGAATGGATATATATTACGAAAGGAATTTAGTAGAATGGCTTACACAGTAGGAGGTGGGTATTTTTAGTGCTCCCTGCACAGTGAGTTTGTGAACCCTGCTGTGTCCATGAAACTGGATGCCTCAGCAATCCCATTTCCACACTGAAGCCCTGGAAGAACCCTGCAGAACCACTGCTTTTTAGTCCACATTAGAGGATTCCAGCAGCTTGGTCCCGGTGTTGAGGAAGACAGTCCAGCAACAGCAGGCGCAACGGTGGGGCAGACATACAGATAGTCACCCGGAAGCCAGGCTGCCAGCCCTGCTCCTTCCCGGGTTTCTTTTTACACTTATTGTCTATTTATTGTTGTGTGTTCCTGTGGAGGTCAAAGGATCCCATGACTCGCAGGAGTCCAGCCTGGGCTGTCGGGCTTGTGGGCAGGCCCCTTTACTCGAAGAGCCTCTTTGTACCCGGAAGGTTCCACCTACTCGGGGGAGGGGCTTCTTCTCCCAGTATTTCCTGCAAGTATCCTGATTGTTATATGGGTACAACTAACTAACTACTACTCTCTAATTGGATTTCAGGGACGAGGCTCCATCTTCGAAGCTGTGGGCAAGTCACCTCCCAAGCTGGAGTGACAATTCAGTGATGTGGCTGGAGGAATCATCCATGCTCCTGTAAGCAAGCTGAATAAACTCACCGTTTCACTGAATCACACTGGTCTGCCCTTGGTGCCCTATCTGGGGTAAGCTGACTTTGTTCTCAACTCCCTAGAAAAAAGTTTGCACAATGAAACTAAGTATTGTGTAAGTTATGAAGCATTTGATTCGTGTTGCGATTGTTGCTTAACACACATAATCAGTTCACCCGGTCAGTTTAAAATCTGACCAGAGGATTATAATTTAATGTGGGAAACTGAAGCAGCACAGAAGGAAATCAGAAAATACCAAATCCTTTCCTTTTGTCAAGCATGGCAAAGTGTGCTGAGAGGAAAAGAGTGTTAGTGTAATGATAAAATTTCATTCCAATTAAGGCTTGATCAAGTGGCAGCTATCCAAGGAAGCCATTTTAACATAAGAGGCATATCTTAGCAGAGGGCCCATTTGCTTATTTCAATCCTTTCCTTTTTCACTTATTCTTTGAGGATTTCAAATGTATTTTGGGTCTTATTCAACCCTCTCTTCCAATAGCATTCTCCCTCTCTTTCTCTCCAACAACCTCTCTCACCTATGTGAAGACAGCCTAAGACATCTCTGTAGATGTCTTTGCAAATATCTTTGTAGGTCCTGGCTAGATCCTTAAGCTTCAGTCCTAGGAATTGAAAGGATTGGAAAAAAAAGGCTCCTAGAAGCAACCACCCTCAGTGTTTGGCGCCACACCAAAAGGGACACAGCAAGTTCCAGTGTCCAGAACAAATCTTGTTTCCCTCCGAAGCCTCTCTGGCTCTTGTCAGGACTTGCTACCGGGCTAAAGAGGGAGTTAGCTGAAATCTTCAGACACTCAACCCCAGCAACCACAACATCGGTTTTGCATTCTGGAAGATCTCCAGTAAGTCTCGAAGGCTGCTTGACTTCAGGATCCAGAGCAACCTGCGAAACAGCTCATTCGGTCCTGGCTGGCTTCGAAACGGCTCTGGCAGCAATCGAGATGTCCCCGGACCTCGTGTGTTGTCTTCATATTCGAAGGCGCGGGAGTTGGAGGATGCAACGTCCAGAAATCACTGTCATGTTGAACAAAGAGTGTCTGCACTTCTGTATCCAAGGCGGACTGCTAGAATGCTTTGCAAAGTCACAAGCCACTCAATCAGCTGGCCACGAGTCGACAATGCTCCTGAAATCTTCTGCTTCCGGTTCAGACAGTTTACCCCGGATAATCCTTTCTCTGGTAAACACATCAGTTAATACGCTTAGGCAGACTGATGACCTTTGCTTATTGGATGGCCTTTGAGACTGCTGTTGAGAATTTAGGCATGGATTTTTGTTTTTAAGCAAAAGCAGTATCAGGATATGTACCTTATATTTATGTATGCACATACACACATGTACTTATATGCATATACTTCCTGTATTCACATATGTTTGAGTACATGTATGTGTGTGTGTGTGTGTAGTCATTATTTTTCAAATAAAGTTAACCAATTGTGTAACTCAGTTTCCTGACTGCCTGTTACCTCCTCGGGTGCTCGGGTTTTCAGGATTCAAGAACTGCCTCGTTTGTTTTTAGATCCCCCTTTCTGGTTGTACCCCCACCCCCACTCCCAGTCCCTTCACACGTGGCCAGGTCACCGGGCGCAATGACCCCAACTCAGAATCTCTCCTTGCGCTCCCTCAACACCCAGGCCCCAGCGCCTCCCCGAGTTCCTTCCTCTTCCTGGCTCCAGCGAGTGCCCAGGGGGAAGACCTCTCCGGGGTGGCTGGAGCACCAGCGAGTTACGCTACAGCCCCCAATCTCTCCCAGCTCCCCTTGCTCCGCGTGGGACTCCTGACCATCCTGGAGGGCAGAGATATGACCCAGCCCGCCGCCGCCCAGGGCCGGGAGCCCCGGGGACAAGCATCCTGGAGAAGGAGATGGAAGGAGAGCGAGCCGCGCCCTCGGGCCGGCTTGGAGGGCGCCGCGGCCGCAGCCCGAGGGCCCGCGTCGCTCTCCCGAGCCAGGGTTCTCGGGAGCGGGCCGCGCAGGAGACGTTGGCGGGAGGGGTTCGTGGCTGTTGGGGGAACCGGCTCCTGGGGAACAGTCCCTTCCAGGGCGGCCACCGTGGGCAGGCCGCGGTCCGCCCTCCCTGGGGACGCCGGCCAGAGGGGCGCGAGTGGCGCGAGTGGCGCCGTGCCCTGCGGTGCGCCCTGCACGCCCGGCTTTGCGGCTCAGGAGCCCCGGGCTGCGCGGTTGGCGGCGCCCCGCAGCTCCCCGGGGGCCGAGCATCAGCAGGCAGCGCTGCGGGTGAGCGGTCGCCAGGGCGATGAGGACCGGGGCGCACGCCCGCCGCGGTTGGCATGGAAGCGGCGCTGCAGGGCTCGGGGTGGCCGCTGATTGGCTGATTCAACAGACGCGGCTGGGTCGAAAGTCCTCAGTAGCGAGCGCACCCGCCTAGGCCGCTGGAGCCGGCGCCCCTGGAATCTCTCCGCTCCGGGTCCCCTCCCTCCGCGCCGGGCCCCGCCCGCCCCGCTCCGGCAGGGGTGCGCTTGCTAATCGCCCCAGACAGAGAAGAACCTGAGAGGCAGGGTCGGCTGTGGGTTCCCAAGCAGGTTTGGGGGGCTTTCTCTGGTGAGAAGCACCTGCTTGTCACTTGGGAAGGGGACTCATCTGACATCTGATCGCAGTCAGGGATCCTGGATTTAGTCCGAGGTTAGGAAGGGGAGGATGGGGAGAAAAATCAGGGATTCTAGGCTTAGCGTCCCCCTCCCCTAAATCAATGTGGGCTGAGAGTCCCATGTGGAGTTTGGGCAGGCTCTCTGCAACCTTCAGCCTGGAGTCAGATTAAAGCCCATTCAACTTTTGTTTGGTACCGAGTTGGTTGCTGTGATGCCTGCGCTGTCACTTGGGACCTTAATGTTTGTTGGGAAGTTGAGAAACTGTGGTGACTCTAGGGCTTGGCGCTCTTTCTTCCAGAGCTCTCTGCATTCCTGCGTCCCCAGGTTGAGAGGCTGACTAACTGTGTCTCCTTCTCTTTCCTGGATAGCAGCAGGCTGCGGCTTGCTAGGCGATGCGTCGCCACGGCTCCAAGAGTGGAGTCACTCTGCCTCCAGTGGGCCAAGGTCCTGATGCTTGTCAGATGCTCACCCGAGCTCAGCTCGGCCAGGATCCCCCACAGAGAACCGTGCTAGGGGTGTTGACTGAAAATGAGCAGTACAGGAGGACCTGTGGCCAGGTAATGACCCAGGAGCACCAGGAAATTTGCTATGGAGAAGGCTTGCCCGTGGCAGTATGCGTGTGTGTGTGTGTGTGTGTGTGTGTGTGTGTGTGTGTGTGTGCATGTGTGTGCACTCGCGGTGTGCCCCTGCTTGTATGTGTCAGAAACACCAGAGAAGACTTGCTGTGGCAGTGTGCTTGTGTGAATGTGTGTCTGTGTCCCAAGATCAAGGACATAAGTCTAGGGACTGTTTGGGTTAAGCATATATTAACTGACTCAAGGGCTCGTCAGAAAGGGTGTGATTACTCTGGAAGATAGCGCTGGAGATGCTCTGGGCCGGAAGCTATGCAGAAGGAGGCAGGCTACCAGGAAGCAATCAGGGAGAGCCTGTGCTGTGTTCAATGGGAGCATCCTGTGTACCAGGATACATTAGCTCACTTTATAAAATAAAGTACACATCTCTACCTCTACAGACAAGAAAATGGGCACTGAGATATTACTTGTCTGCTCTTAACTGACTATGGAATCTTCCATTGAAGACATAAGTTCAGACATTTAAGAGGAGAGATCTAAGTCTGCAGCAATCGTTTTGTTTTGTTTCGTTTCGGAATTAGAAAGTAAAATCTTCTCTAAGCCCTGTTATTAGGCAAGCCTTCATAATGACGCTTCATTTCTGTATAACAAGCCTATGGGACCTAATGGTTCCAAGAGTCCTGTCTAACAGGTGGGTGGGTTTAAAAGTGAGGTTAGATGTGTTTTTACCCTCCCAAATATCATGGGAGAAGCTCATTCAGAGGCCCCTCATCTGCTGCCTTCAAGCCCTCTGCCTTTTGATAGGATTGGATCCACTGGTGTTGAGGATTCTCCAAGATGATCCTTTTAAGGTGTTGGGTCAAACTGAGTGAGAGTAGTTTTGACGGAACTTGTTTAGCAGTGTCCTCTTCTTTCAGCTTACAGTCTGAGACCTGAATCTGTGAACTGGAAGTAGTGTCTACACTGAACGACCTTGTTTCATACTCACACTTGTGCTGCCTGGAACCACTTCATGGTGCCTCCATTCCACCACACCCATCCCCTGCCTGATTCCTCATCCTTGTATGTTTGTTTGTTCGTTTGTGTGTTTGGTTTTAAAATAATTTGATTTCCTTATTACTGTGCATGGATATGTGTACACATATGTTGTATGTCTGTGAGCATGCATGTCACAGCATTCATGTGGAAATCAGAGGACAAATTTAGAAGCTTCTTCTCTCCTTCCAGGGCTTGAACTCAGGTCACTGGGCTTGGCAGCAAGTGTCTTTACCCCTTAAGTCGTCTTGATGCCTCACCCCTTAATCTTCTATAACTCCTTCAGAATAAGGAATAAGGTGACTACATCCTGCTTTGTCAAAAGAATGTCGAAGCCTGAACCTTCTTTCTTCCTCCCCTCTCCAAGGAGTAGGGGGAGTCTAGCCCAAGCTGGCTTTGGCCTGTTATGTAGCTCTAAGTGTACTCAAACTCAGGTTCCTCAGGTTCCTCAGGTTCCTCAGGTTCCTCCTACCTCAGCCTCACTAGTGCTGGCATTACAGGCTTGTTCACCTGGGGCCTGCAGCTAGAACCCTTAATGTCCTGCTGTGCCATCCCATCCTGCTCTGTGACGGATGTGTCCCAGCTCTTGGACCTGTGGGGAGTGCCTCGTGGCTTCTTGGCTTTCGAGGTGCCTCTCTAACAACTCATCTCTTTCTTCAAATGTGGTAATCAAACTTGCTCAGCCACACAGCTCTGTGCAGCTACTGCCCCTGTTATAGCAAGGTTCCATGGAAACTGGATTATCTCAGAAGTGTGAGCCTTCCACTTGGGTGACAGCATGGGATGACACCTTCTCTGTGGTATTCCTAGTGTCTAGAAAAGTGACGTGCCTGGCCAGGTGAATATAGTGGGTTTGTTGACTGGAGGCTATCTGTTCCTGGGACTTCTCTCACTCCGTTTTCATTCTTCCTTGATATATTGGCACCTTTCACATACTTGACCAGCCTTCCTTCTCTGAAATCATCTGTTCTTGCTCAGCTTGGGGAAACACTGCTCTCTCTAAGATGTGTTATACTGCACATTTGCCTCTCCTCAGTGTCTTGCTCATGGCTTACACACATACAACAGATACACACACACACACACACACACAGAGAGAGAGAGAGAGAGAGAGAGAGAGAGAGAGAAAGAGAGAGAAAGAGAACAGAACTCAAACCCAGCAATAACATGAGTCATGGCTGGTTTAAACTTGTCTCTTGGGACTTTTTTCCAAACTTTGTCTTACTGGACATGTTTAACTTGCTCAAGGGAAGGTGAATTCATGGAGTGGCATATGAACCGGGCCGTGGTATCCAGGAAGAACCAGTTAGGTCCAAGCACAGCGATGGTTCTGCAGAAACCAGAGCCCTGGCTCGCCTGGCTCCCTTGCACAACTTGCTTAGGTGCCGGTTATGAGTGGTCACTACAACCGGGCCGTCATTGTTCCCGTGGTTCTTGCTGTAAAAACGAAGAAATGATTTGAGAAAAAAAATCCCCCAGAAGAAATGATGTTTTACCAAAAGATTTTCATGTAAGAGCATTTCGCAGCACAGGGTTCCAAAGTCATGAAATTTTTTCTGAGCAAGGAAATGAAAGCTTTTGGGGCACCCACAGTGGAAAGTTACGTACTTAAGCAGAGGACTAGAGGGATTCAGTAACTAAGCATCAAGGGTGCTGCTGATGTCTTTTAATACAGTGCAAAGCTCTACATGGAAAGGGCACTTCGCAGTTTTCCTCTTGCACATTATAACCAGTCAAATTTTCTAAGCATATTACAGCTCTTCTTGTTTTTATAGTCATAAATTCTCATTAATACCTATGTAAGGAAGATGATGAATTTTGAGTAGAACTCTTCCTGTAGGGCAAATGTCAATGAAATGGAAGGGGAAGTCGTATTTTCAGAGGTTTGACGTTTGGGATAGGATGGCTGCCTTAGACACTCCTACTTGCAATTTGTTCTCACCTCCCCCAAGCTGCTGGCTTGAGCAACACGGGCTCACGTAAACTCACAGTGAGCTTTCTTGTTTTGTCTTTAAGGAGATTACAGCAATCAGACGTTTTTCTGGATCAGAAAACGTCTTCCCTGCAGCTGGGAAGAAAGTGCCCCCTGACCACGGGGTCAGTGATCCAGCCAAGCATGGGTTTGATATCTGCATGGATGATCCTGAACAGGGCGACCGAGACAGCTGCCCAGGGAGAGAGGGCATAGCATTCGAGGATGTGTATCCAGTAGACACCAGTATGCTCAAGTCAGACCTCCACTTCCTGCTGGATTTCAACGCAGGTAATCCGATTCCCCCTAGGGCTGCAGGTGCCTTAGGGGATCAGAGCCCAACGCCATGTTCCAGGGGAGGGTAGCTGGCAGCAGAGACATGCAATGAGGACAGTGTTCTCAGCTTCCCGGGAGGGTGAGTGGATGCCATGAGCCTTTCACGAAATGACTTACCTTGACCACGTTGCCCCTGTGCAGTCTCTCCAATGCTGGTCGACTCCACTGCCCATGCCCAGTCGGAGGAATCTGAGGATTTGGGTTCAGACGTGATCAATGTAACGGAATATGCGGAAGAGATCCATCGCTACCTCAGAGAAGCTGAAGTGAGTTTCCCAAGCCCCGGCTCCAACCTCTGGACACTAAGCTCTGTCTTCATATTCCAAGCACTGGGCTATGGCCGCTAGCGAGTGGCACCAATGTGAGAGCATTAAAACATAAGAAATCTATAAAAGAAAAGGAAGAAAGACAGACTCTGAGCTCAAGTACTTGGGATAAGGCACACCCAACCGGATGTCATAATTCCAAGTATCCAATACATCCATGCTTTCTATATGGTTTAAAGTATCTGTGCTGAGGACTCAGGAATAACACATATCCATGGTTTCCCTCTGGCTTCATACCACCTCATTACATGACAAAACCAGAATGTCATGTTTCCTTCTTACTGTGCGATAAAGATTTCTTTGGCCGGGAATCAGAACCCTCCTGGTCTTGGCTCCTGAGATTTCTTCACAAAATAGGAACAACGGTAGGGAGTGGTGTCTTTGCTAGTGCAACCATTTGAAACACTGCCCTCTTTCCTCCACCAGGTAAGACACAGACCCAAGGCTCACTACATGAGGAAGCAGCCGGACATCACGGAGGGCATGCGCGCCATCCTGGTGGACTGGCTGGTGGAGGTTGGGGAAGAATACAAACTTCGCACTGAGACCCTGTACTTGGCTGTCAACTTCCTGGACAGGTTTCTTTCGTGCATGTCTGTTCTGAGAGGGAAATTGCAGCTTGTCGGGACAGCAGCTATTCTCCTGGCTTCGTAAGCGTTCTTTCAGCTTGTGAACCGCCACCCGTCCAAACACTTGCTTCACCTCCCTCCGAGTTATTGAAGGAATGTCATGCTTGCAATTAAAATGAGCCACACTCTCTTGATAAGAGACCATACTCTTTGCAGATTAACCGAGGAGATGCTCTTCAGGTCTGTAGGAATAAAGGGGTTCGCCATCAGGACTGATGCAGCCGTCAGCTCAGAGTCAAGATGAACTTGGGCGTTCTGCACCATAGTCCCTTGGCTGGATTTTAACACAAGCAAAGATCCTAATTTTGAGATGTTTTGGTTTCATAAGCACTTGTGGTACTGAGCTGGCAAATACACTGAGTAACACAGCTCCTTCGTTTTGTTTGGTGGATGAATGGCTTAGCTGATTCTGGTTCCTGTCAGTGACTCCTAGGAACGCCTCACTGGGTAGGGAAGGAGATCTGGGTTGCGGCCAAACTGGCTTAAGCGATCTGTTGCTGAATGGTAATTTCTACTCTTCTGACCCTAGATATCTTAACTGTTAATGTGTAAAAAACAAAACAAAACAAAAAATGCAAGTATCATTTTCCTTAAAGAAAGCAGAACAAAAATGAAGGAATGATGATGATGAAATTATATTGTTGTTTTTCTCTTGGCTAATCAGTATTATTTGCTAAGAATTAATGAAGTTGAATATGATCTTCAGCCTCCCCCCAAATACTAATAATAAGACAGAAATCAAAGCTATGAGATTTTTTTTTTCTGTTATTTGGTTTAATCCTAGCGTTCTTCTCACAAAGCAAGCCAATATCTGGTCAATCAATGGGGATCCAGCTGAAGTTTCTGTCCTTTAGACTCAGTGTTTCAGAGTCCCTAGGCTGCCAGGATTCCCAGCAGTTAGTATAACATGTAATACTCCCTTGGACTGAGGGGGAAAAAAAAGCTCACACTCTGTTCAATAGCCCACATAGTTCTGTGACAGTTCTGTGGAAATGGGATTATAAAGTGAAGGAGCCAGCAGGGCTATCGGAGAGAACAGGGACTAGAGGCGTGCTTGTTCCAAATGTTCCCCCTGGTAATTCCTGGCTTTCCCCAGGAAATATGAAGAGATCTATCCGCCTGACGTGGATGAGTTTGTCTACATCACGGACGACACGTACACGAAGCGGCAGCTGCTGAGGATGGAGCATCTGCTGCTGAAAGTTCTGGCATTTGATCTGACTGTTCCGACCACCAACCAGTTTCTGCTTCAGTACTTGAGGCGGCAAGGAGTGTGCATCAGAACTGAGAACCTGGCCAAGGTATGCCACGGGACCTCCTGAGACATCCGGTGCTGAGGAGGCTAAAGCTAACTTTCCAGCCATCTTCCACTTCTGCCCCTGTTCACAAGACGTTGCTGTTGTCACAGTCACGTAACTCCCAACTGTCGAAGGTATTTGAGCTTGGTAACCATTCCTTTGAGAGACACAGCCCACAGGCAAGCTGTGCCTTTGAACTTAGGAGCAAAGTGAATGTGGCTGAGTTTTGTTTGAATCTTATTCTAACTCACTAATGCAGCATTATGAGGTTTGCAGCCATTTTGACTTAGAGACATTTCATTGAAATTATTAACCTTGTGGTTTGGCCAACCAGCTTGATGCAGGGTATCTGTGATACACATCCTATGCAAAGACTAATAAGGAAGACCACAAAAATTTTCCAGCAATATTCTTCTGGTATGTCTCCAGTGGCATTGGTTGAACATGAGAACTGTATCAATTTGCCTAATGATTGCTAGCTTTAATATGGTCATGTCTTTGCCTTTTGACTGTTGGCTCTTCCTATTCAAGATGCGAGGTCAAAACTCTCTTATCTGACCACCATAAGGTCTGATATACTAGTATAAGAGTAGAGGCAGACGATGGTGGATGCATCATCAAGTTCTGGTGTAATGAAAACAAGGTACCAGTTGATGACTCTGGCAATTCCAGGTTTACCGACACTTTTAGTCAAATTTGACCTTGCTCAGATTTCTAACTCCACTGAGATTTTCTCTCTTGTGCTTAGTATGTTGCAGAGCTGAGCCTTCTTGAAGCTGACCCATTCTTGAAATATCTCCCTTCCTTGATAGCTGCAGCAGCTTACTGCCTGGCAAACTATATAGTGAACAGACACTTCTGGGTAAGGCTCCTCCTCCTTCCTAGGGGAACATACTCAAGGCTCATACAGAACCTGTTCAGTGATTTCAAGGTTCAGAGTGGGCACACCTCTGATGAGGGAAAGTCAGTTTCCTAACAATTACTTTTCAAGACAGCAGACCACTGCTTGTTTCCAAGTCTTCCAGACTATTCGCCATGGCTTTGACTCCATGGCTTTGCTCTGTGGGAAGCAGAGATGGGCATGGAGTCAAGGAGATGTCAGGAAATACCCGGAAATCTCAGTGATCACCAATGTGCACAAAGTGCTTTGAGGTTTAGCCATTGGCCATGTCAAGTACAATTTGATCCTAGACAGCTGGGCTGGTGCATACCTAGATTACAAGCACCTTTGAGGTAGAGGCTGGTTGTGAGTTCAAGGCCAGTCTGGGCCACATAGACAGAAGAATGTCTCAATAAAATAAACATTATCAGTATTCACCTTCTGCAACAACCCCCCCCCCCCCACACACACACACAAACCCTCCAAGTTCAGTCAGGACTGCTAGAAGCTCTCAGAGAACATAGCTGTTAGTGCCTCAGAACCTGGCAGACTCTGTGTTTTGTTCTGAAGTCTCTCTGGAGTCCTAAAAGAAGTGAGGGATCTACTTTTATTTCTTATGATACTAGATATTTTTTTAAACGAGTGTGTGTGTGTGTGACAGAGAGAGACAGGTGTGTGAGTGTGTGTGTGTGTGTGTGTGTGATTGAGAAAGAGAGAGAGAGAGAGGAGACAGGTGTGTGTGTAGGGTCAGGGGACAACTTTTAGCAGTCAGTTTCCTCCTCCCACCAAGGCTTGTCTTTTGCCTAGGAATCCCTCACATTCTTTGCACATTCCTTAAGAACCACTCAGGAAGGAACAAGGAGAGTGAGCTGCCCCTACACTGAGGGTTACAGCTGTAGACTGTGAGCAAACTTGGCAGTTTATTGTTACCACTCTAAGGTTCCCAAAGGGAACACCTATAGATCCTTTCAGATGGGTCCACACACTCTCCTAGGACTCCGTTCCCTTCACTTCAATTCCCTTCACTTCATAACCAGTTATGCTCAGATTTCTAACCTCTTGTAAAGTTACACAAAACATAATTTCTGCTTTCATTAGCCAGAAACGCTTGCTGCCTTTACGGGCTATTCATTGAGTGAGATCGTGCCTTGCCTGAGTGAGCTACATAAAGCATGCCTCAGTATACCCCATCGACCTCAGCAGGCAATCAGGGAGAAGTACAAGGCTTCAAAGTAAGTGGACACCCTCTCCTCCTTGCTTTCTGAGTTACTGTGGGATCAGAACTAAAAACAGAACAAATTCTACCTCCCTCTCCCCCTTATGCTGGAAAACAAGACTGCTCGCTAAATCAAGAAAAGGAACTTAGAAAGGCCTAGGCTCACAATTTGCCAGCATTTGGCAATTATGGTTAGCTGGTTTGTGTAACCCCTAAGGCTACTGGAGGCTTCCTGTAGCATACCTGGCATCCTTGGCCCTGGGCCGACCTTGCTGTGCTCTCATTTCAGGTACCTGCACGTGTCTCTCATGGAGCCGCCTGTAGTTCTTCCTCTGCAGTGAGCGGCAGAGGTGAAGCATCTCCAGAGTACAACAGCCACACCAGCAGGTGGCTCTGAGATGTCACAGGTTTCTGCAGATTGGGTCAACCGATGTCAATGGTCAATGACATCCTGAATGTGTAAATGTTAGGTTCTCTTAGACTTTAGTAGTTTTTAGTTTATATAGATATAGTCAAACATTTGAAAAGAATAAACAACTTGCTGTATGGCCATGTGTTAGGCCTATTTACTAGTTGGCATAGCTGACATTTACACCTGGACTCTTGGCTGCGTGTTATACTGTGTATGCCACGGCCGTGTCAATGCTGTTCTTGGTTGGCTGCATAAGTGCTACAGGCTTCGATGGTGAGGTGCCTTGAGGCAGCCAGCCTTTCCTCTGGGTGACGCTCTCTGTAGACTGCCAAAAGAAAGGAGAGAAGGAACAGCTCAGAGGGACGGTGGTGGAACCCAAGCCGCTGCTGTATATCCCAGCCCCCCTCTACAGCCCTAATCAGGAGAGCGGCAGGCATCAAAGAATCTCTTGGGTTCAAGTATGTTTTGGGGGCAGCACAATCCACAATCCATTCTCACCCAGAGGTATCATGGTCGTTTGTAAACAGGCTGCCATCGTGCCTATCCAGGCTGCATCCAGGTAAGCACCAGGCACCAATTTTAATCATACAAGATACTTTGGGAGATAGGAAAAGCAAACTTCACTACCGAATGACACTTTCAGATAACGAATCCAACACCTCTATATTTCCCTTGGGAGAAATCCATCCTACACTTTGCTTGGGAAAAAGGGGGAGGGTGGTGGTGTGAGAATGAAAATGGATTAATTTCGCCAGCTGGCTTTCTTACCTTCCTCTCTTATTCCATCTGGGCTGCAGCCTCTTACTGGCTGCTGTCCATATTCAGACATACCCAGAAGTGGGCTTTAAAGGCTTCAGTGTAAGTTGATGGTCAAGAGTAACTATTGCATTTTCACTGCTAAGATTGCTGCTCTTGGATACCATGGAGGCGAGATTCTAGACCTGGGAAGTAAAAACAAGAGAAAGGAGCCATCTCTCTCCCCAGGACAGGAAGGAAGAAGAAAACTAAATTTTGTCTCAAGGTGGTGCGGAGCTTGCTGCAGATTGGGTGGACTTTAAAAATTATGCTGTGAGCCAGTGGGTTTTGGAGCACACATGAGCCTTCTGGGCTCTGTGCCCTGCTCTGAGGAGAAACCTGTCTCTGGACCATCTCCAAGGCTCACTCCAGAAGGTTCTATATGGTTCTATACAGGGTGATACCCTTTTTATATACAAAAGATTAGGTTCAGGTAGGTTTGGGGAGAAAGAAAAAAGGAGAGTTTATGAAATTTTATTGGTTTTTAAGCACTAGTGAAAATTTAAATCTAAAAACACAGCCACAAAATGAACCAAACACATTAGATATATATAAAATTGCCAAAGAATAAAAAAAAAAAAAGCTACATCACGTGAAGCCACTGAATGGGGTCAGGTATTTCCAAAAGGTCACACTTTCATGTTTCAGCGGGGAAACCAGCACATCCTAAAGAATTTTGATATGTAGAATATAGCCTCGCAGGCGAGACCTGCACCAGAATTAAATTCTCGGTACCGAAGACCTTTTGGGCTTATTTCCTAGTTTTGGTGTGGATGTTTTCCCTCCTCCGTGAGTAAACGCTGAATTTCCCAGCCAGCTGTTTGTACTCGGCAATGTGACCCGCACAATGGCCTTCTCTCTGGGGGTAGTGGGAGAAGGCAATGGCAGTCGAGTCGGGCCTTTGCTGTGTCTGCCCTTTTCGAGATTTAAATTTGAGCAACTCTGCCAGGGCTGGTTCCTTTCAATTATACCTTTTTTGCACTGCTGGCCTCCTATTCCCTGTGATGTGTGTGTCCCCAGCTGGAGCTAGATAGTAAGATCTGGGACCAGGGTAGATCCAAACAAAATAGGTTTTTCCTTACTATCGCATTCTTGTTTTAGGGTGCTTCTTCAACTAGAAGGGCTCTCGCAGAATTAAGGGCATCCACTCTGAATCATTCCGAAAAGGTGTTTTGTGTTTTTTTTTTTTGTCTCTAAATATAGCTACGAAATGGGCTTTGATGGAGGGCCACACAGCCTCGCTGCAGGACACAGCGGTCTGAAGATATAACCTTGTTGTTTGCACCAGCCCACTTCTATTCCTGCACACACACCCACTGATTGCAAAGACATGGCCCTGAGTTCTGACTTCCTTCTCTTATTTCTCTGCCGTGCCCCTCAAATACTTGATTTAAAAATAGCTCAAGAGTTGTCACCTCTGTGCCTCCCACCCAGCTTGTATGTGCACAGCGTTGTCCACATACCTCTGTTGTTAAACCAGGGTTTTTTATTTGTCGAATTCTGTGTTGGTCAGGTCCTTGCATGGGTTCTGTCTTCACACAAAGGAAGAGATGATAGCTACTTTAAAGCTGAATGATTACTGCTGGTCACTCATTCAGTAGCTTTGATAAGATTTCTTTTTCCCTCTCAGATAATTGGAGTCAAATAGTAGGATCTTATTTAAGATTTTATATAATCATATGAGCATAGGCCATAGTTCCATGATTGACAAATATAAGATTTACCTGTTCTCATGATTTCTCTCCCTGTTTGCACGCACCCAGTGCTGTCCACTATTTGCAGCCTAGGAGGACGCTCTGGGCAGGGCTGATGGTGTGGCAGGGCTGCCTCTCTGCCTCTCCAGGCTTTCTGGCCTGTCATTTCACACAAACACACACTCAAGGAAGTTGGGCATAACCATAAGCTAGGAGGCCCTTGGTAAAGTGAGACCCCTGAGAGAATGACAGGCACCATATTTGTTGGGCATTTATCAGGAGTAAAGTCCAAGATGAGAGTCCTGTTTTCTAGCACACTCTTGCCCTCCACGTGTTTAGCATGAAACTACAGAATCCAAGCTCACATTCTTGGGCTCAAGAGGGTTCCAGCCTATGTCACCCACAGTCTTTCTGCTGTATGTGTCCTGATTGTGAGAAGGGGTGCCAGGCACCCCTCAGGACTCAGGGTTATGAGCCCCACTACATCCTGGCTTCAGGGAGAGACTTAGTGTGGGAGATAATAGGTGCCTTGGTCACTGTCGTATCGCTATGAAGCAACACCATGACCAAGGCGACTCCTATAAAAGAGAACATTTAAGGTATCTTGCTTACAGTTTCAGAGGTTTATTCTATTGCCATCATGGCAGGGAGTATGTCTGCATGAAGGCAGACCTGTTACTGGAGCAGGAGCTGAGAGTTGTACATCCTGATCCAAAGGCAGAGAGAGAAAGAGACTGGGCCTGGCATGGGCTTTTGAAACCTCAGACTCCCCTCAGCCCCCAATGACACACTCACTTCAACAAGGCCACACCTCCTAATCCTTCTAATCCTATCAAAGAGTTCCAGTCTCTGGTGACTAAGCATTCAGATATACAAGCCTATTCATATTTGATGGGAGAGGGGAATCAGTTTTTTTCATTAATTTATTTATATCCTGATTGTAGCTTCCTCTTCCTCCTCTCCTCCCAGTCCCTCCTTCTTCCTTCCCCTTCCCCCAACCTCACCTTCCTTTCTCCTCAGAAAAGGGGAGGCCTCCCATGGATATCAACCAGCCTTGGCACAAGCTAGCATCTTCTCCTATTGAAGACAGACAAGGCATCCCAGTTAGGGGAAAGGGATCCAAAAGCAGGCAACAGAGTCAGAGGCAGCCCCTGCTCCTGATTTTAGGGATCTGAGGGACCATTCATATTCAAACCACCATGACATGTCTCTAAGATAAATTTCCACTCTGACAGTATTTTTTCTTTTCCTGTCTTGAAGGGTGTAAATGACCTTGGGCAGTGAGGTACAAGTTTCTACAATGTATTTCATGAATGACTACAAGGCTTGACAGGTAATTTTTGAGGAATGGAATTGTCAATGCTCAGCTAGCCTGATTAATGATAGGGGTAAGCCAGAAGAGAAAAAGCATAAGTGGAGACCAGTGTAAATGGCCAGGAGGTCTTTGGAAACTGAGACAAAGCAGAGTCTGTGGATAGAATGTCCTTCAGGAATTAAAGTTTTCCAAGGCAGGTGACTTGGCCAGCTGAACCCATGTGTCCAGGCACTGGCCGGGGTGGGTGTTGGTGCAGTCTCACCAACACTGTACCTGTCTGCAGAGTCATCCCCCCTAGCTTCTGCCTGGTCTCCTACTCAACATGACCATTGCTTCTATCCACCAAATGACTATTATTTACTCCAACTTGTTTGCCCTCTACAAACTTGCTCTAAGTACAGTACCTACTGGCTGGTTTACTTGTTATTTCAGCCATGTTTAGTCCTCATATTGATTGCTATTTCTCTGAAATATCAGGTGTGGCCTGTGGGATTAAAGATTTGCATCCATCGCTCATATCCATCCTTGTGTTCAGTGTGTGGCCTATCGTGTTTAAAGATAAAACTGACCCTTTTTCCTGGATTAGTGAGAAAATGAAGAAAGAGAATGCCAAAGCTCCATTCCCAGTAGGGAACCTTCTGTTGGACACGCCTGTAATACATTTTTCCTGCCTTGCAAGGCAGTCTGTGTGGCACAGACCCTAAGCCTTGGAAGGCAGTGAGCCTGGGCCTGACCCCAAAGCCCAGACCCAGCTACCAGAGAGTATGCAGTTCAGTCACATTCAAGCCCAAAGTGGAAGGCTGTGCTCTCCAACTACCAGCAGCAAGACTGTCTTCAGGAATGCCTTTTCTTCTGCAAGCAACTCAGGCCAGAGTTCGACTCCAGAGTAAAAGAGAAGTTCCCTCCCATGTTCCATGGCTGGCCAGGATCAACCTAAGCTGGAGAGCACTGGTGAAGTAAACATCTAGACCAGGTACTGAGAGGAGGAAGTCTGAGAAACCTGACCTTATCTAAGCTGAACCCTGCTGGAAAGGATTTTATGTCCTTGACTCAGTCTGCAGAATTGGGCATGCATGTCAAAATCCCACTGCCTCCCTCTCCTCTGCATTCTCAGTGGCTGTCCTTTAGGCAGACTGAACCTCGAAGACTACACAGGGGATCCCAGTCCTGTCTTCCTTTGTTCAACCAGGTATTTATTTTTCTAAAGACCCCTGGACCTGAGACCAGGAGCTTCACTCCAGCTTGGCCTCCGGTTGTGGGGTACTGGCTGTTAGGTTAGCCATCCCTTCATCTCTGTAACTCACTGCACTGGAGACGTCTCATGCCATCATATCTCCAGCTTATGTTAGGAAGGGAGCTCTTGTCTCCACATAACCATCTCTCTCTAGGAATCCACACACAGTTCTCATGGGGCCGGTGAGGAGAGAGGAGGCATGTGAACTTGCAACCCTTCAACCGCAGGAGCTGGGGGATGTAAGCCAGCTTCACGCCCTATAGAGTTTGTATAGAGTTTGCTCTATAGTGTTTGTAAAGGTTACATCCTTGACACTCACCACGTCAGTGTCTTATCCTGAAGGATAAATTTAATCAGCACTTGCCAGTTTTCAATTACTTGATCCGTTGTTGCTGTTTCTGTCAGATGTTGATAACACTTTTCAAGTTACTTACTCCTAGAGATTAATCTCTTCTGAACAGAACATTACTATGGGAATAAGGGGGCCAATTACTTATTTCTTTGTACATATTTTAAGAGAAAACTATAGAATGTGGTGTGATGACAATCCTGACCTCTACTGGATAAATGTGGCTCACCCCATGGAAGTCAGTGATCTGGGATTCACCCAATTCTGTCTCGGATTTTCTAAAATTTGAAACATCTGGAGGGATGTCTCTGTTGGTAAAGAGCTGCTGCGCAAGTGTGAAGAGCGACATCCGCATCTCTAGAACCCTTGAAATGTGGGCTTGGTAGAGCGAGTCTGTAATCCCAGCCCTCCTACAGGGAGAGATGAGGTGGAGAAGGGAGACTCCCTGGGGGCTTGCAGGCTAGCTAGCCTGGAGCTTGCCACAACTAACAAGTGACCCTGTCTCAAACAAGGTAGAAGGCGAGGACTGACACCTGATGTTGTCCTCCGACCCCCACGCCTGTGCACATATAAACACAAAAAGTACATGGCAACAAGAACTCACTTCATTATATGTGTTACACTCAAGGACATCTGGGAGAGAAGCCTAGAAGGCCTGTCACAAGCTGCAGCTTCACTTGACAATGATACTATCTTAAGATGATTCAGGGCAACAGAAAGGGGTCACAGATTTAAGCCTTGGAAATAATGAGACAGCATTTCATTTCAGCCTTATTTCTGTTCCTCCTTCCTCAACCCCCCCAGGCACTGAAAGCAGGAGCTGGGAAAATGGACAATCTGATGTGACAGTTGTGACATTTAGGGCAAGAACAGTACTGGGGGTGGTGCTTAAAATTGAGGTGACTCATCAAACCAGAGTACACAAATGGAGCTCTGTCCTGCTGTCTGGTCACATCTCTGCCCTCACACCATGCTGTCACAGCCCCAGCCTTCTGTTACCCATATCTTTATGAGTGCTATAGCCAATTCTGCCGGCTGGTTAGTTTCCTCTTCCCCATTCCAGCTTTTCTGAAATGAACCTGCCGACATCACTTCCCTGCATCTAATTCCTCTGTCATATCACTGTATGGATAAAATTTGGGGCACATAAATTCATCATTGGCCAGATTCTCACAAACCCCAGGCTTAAATGGCCCACATTCTCCATTCTGTTTCTTTACAGAGTCTTCTGGACTTTTATAGAATGCTTTTCACTTTCTGGTGCCCCTTGGCCACCTCCAAGGTGGGTGGATCTTGCTCTCGTAAGCCTCTGATATGTGTCTTTGAGGACAACTGAAGGCCAGCTCACCTGCTTCTTCTCCTCTATCCCAACAGGGATCTCATCCCATGTACCCAGCATCTGGATGCATGCTGGAGATTCAATGATGTTTTGTATAACAGATGAAAGGATGGTGCTTTTTATAGACAATTGCTAGCCCAATCGTGAAGTGATGTACCTGGAGGGTATAAAGATTTTCCAGGTACATTTAGATAAAATGAGGTTAAAAGGAAAAACCCACAGTGAAGGCAAGGCTAGGTGTGACCAGCATACTGTAGAGAGCTGACTCCACAGTTCTTCCAATTGTACATAAGAAACCAGAGGACAAAAGGAACTTTTACTGGGGGCCTGAAAGAAAAGTTTTTTAAAGTGAGAACAGAGAAGCAGAAACAAGGCTTTTAAAAATTCTTTTTTTGCCTTTACATATGTCAAATCTATTTTAGAGGGAAGATTTTCCTGCATTAAGAAGCTGGCCTGCATTGCAGTTCATAAGGGAGAGCATACCTGCTTTAATGTGCGCGGATACACTTGCTTTTGAAATATAGAAACCAAAGCCCCTTTAATGGAATTATTTTGTCTTCGAACTCTGAAAACAAAAATAAGTTTGCAAAGACATAAAGGACCAGATATCGGGCTTTGTGGAAGAAACATAGAAGGGACTTCTTCTTCAGGACCTCAGAACTAGAATGACCTTACAAAGCTTTCTGTCCTCACAGGTAAGCCACAAAGGCCATGGCAGCCAGGCTGAGCGCAAGAGAAATGTCATTCTTGGGGTTTGGATAGATGGAAGTGGGGAACACTTCTCTTTAGTTTTTATTTATTCTTCTCTCATACAACACTTTTGTACTGCAGCTTCCCCTCCCTCCACTCTTCTCAGACTCTCCCCCATGCCTCCCTTCTCCCCCAGATCCACTGCCTCTGCTCCATCCTGTCCTCCCTCCCCGCCCTCCCCTCCGAGAAAAAGCAGCCCTCCCAGGGAGGTCAACCAACACTGCACAGCAAGATACAATAAGACCAGGAACAAACCCTCACGTCAAAGATGGGCGAGGCAACCCCGTACAAGGAAGAGGGTCCCAAAAGCAGGCAAAAACGAGACATCCCTACTCCCACTTTCAGGAGTCCCCCCAAAACACCAAGCTGAAAACCACAACATCCATGGAGAAGCCCCTGCGCAGACCCATGCAATTGCTGCTGCAGTCTCTGTGAGACCCCATGAGCCCTGTGCTCTCCCAGTGTCCTCCACCCCTCTGGCTCCCACAATTCCTTCTCCCCCTCTTTAGATGCATTCCCAAGCGCCAAGGGAGCAGGGACAGGATAGAGACCCTCAGCCTGAGCTCTTTCTCTCCCCATAATGATTGGCTGTGTGTTTCAGCACCTGCTCCCATCAGCTGCCACGGGCAGCCTCTCTGATGATGCCTATTTATGTGGATAGCCGAACACCATTAGGAATCATTTTATTGATTCTTTTTGGATGGATGTGTTTGGTTCTACCCTAAGTCTCTGGCCCACCCAGCCTCTGTTTCTTGGTCACTTAGGCAGTGTGGGGTGTGGACTTTTAAGTTGTAGGGAGGTCTCCTGCAAGGTACAATATGGAAGTTTTCAACAGAGAGGAAAACAGGCCTCCGCACCAGAACAACACAGAGCTCAGCTTTGGGCTTTGAAAGCTTTGCAGATTTTCTCTAGGAGTCCTGCACTGTATGAACGGTCATCTTAGATTATGAAAATTATAAATGAGGTCTAATGCCTGGTGGTTTAAATGAATAGACTGGCCTGTCTCTGCACAGTGATTTATATGTTTTCAATAGCAGTGTTTGACTCTTCAACTGCACCAACTTGAACACCCATGTTTGTTTGTTTGTTTTTAATTTATATATTTACTTTATATCCCAATCATAGCCCCTTTCCTACTCTCCTCCTGGTCTCTCCCTTCCCCACCCTCTTCACCCTATTTCTCCTTCCCTTGTCCTCAGAAAAAGGGAGCTCACCTCCCTCTAGCCCACCCAGCACACCAAGTAGAATCAAGACTGAGCTTCTCCTCATCCACTGAGGCCAAGGCAAAGCAGCCTGGCTAGGCCAAAGTGATAAAAAGCAGGAAACAGAGTCTATGTCATAGAGAACACCTGCTCAGCTTACTAGGGAACCCACAGGAAGATCAAAATGCCCATCAGTTACGTATGTGTAAGGGACCTAGGTCAAGTCCACGCATGCTCTTTAGTTGGTGCTTCCCTCTCTGTAAGCTGCCATGGGTCTAGGTTAGTTGACCCTGTCGGTCTTCTTGCAGCATTTGTGTCCCCTCCAGGTTCTTCTAACCTTCCCTGTCAGTCTTCCACAGGACTCCCCGAGCTCTGCCTGATGCTTGGCTGTGAGTCTCAGCATCTGACCGGAGCAACTTCTGGGGGTGGGGGTCGGGTCGCTCTCAGAGAATGGTTAAGTTAAGCTCCTGTAAACACAGCCAGTGTCCTTAATGGTGTCAGGGGTCAATGGCTCTCTTCCATGACTGATACCTCTGTTTTTAGATATGTTAATGATATGGACACCACCCTGAAAGTGAACTCCTTCAGTAAGCCCACAGTTCAATTTATCTAGATCCTAGGGAAAGCAACCTAGCTTCTAGCCCAATGAAAAGAAACATCACAGACTGCAGCAGGATCTCTAACATCTGGATTCTCAGTGAATCATTTTGAAAGTTAGGAATTAGAAACAGCCAGGTTTGTGATTATTGGACTGTAGTTGAAGGAGAAAGATCATTCTTTCAAGCTCTAATTTTGAACACAGGAAACAGAAGGCTAGGGTAGAAATGTAAGAGAAGAGTAGAGGAGAGTCTACCCTGGAGGGGTGTTTCCTAAGCTGTGTGCTGATGAGGGGCCCTTCAACTTCTCGAGCATGGAAATACATGGGAGGTATTTGATGGGCAAATGAATAAAGGCCATGACATTTTAAAATGGGTTTTCCATTGCAACTCATAGTCTTGCACAGGCTGACGAATTGAGTGGTGGAAGCTACAGTGAGAACCCTTCAGATATCCTGCTGAGCAGACTCTGCTGAACCGGGAACCCCAACTGTTGTGCTTTGAGACCCACTCCTTTTGGTGTTCATCTTGGGAGTGAGAGAGACAGAGATGGAGAGGGGTAGAGAAGTAGAGGGGGAAAGGGGAGAGAGGGGAGAGACTGGGAAGGAAGGAGGGAGGAAGGATGGGAGAAAGGAAGTAAGAGAGAGAGAGAGAGAGAGAGAGAGAGAGAGAGAGAGAATACCTTTTTCTCCAGCTAGGTGAAAGTTTCTACTCCCTCCACAAATGGTGTCACTAGCACAATACCAAACACTCAGCACAAGAGCATGAGACTGGATAACCCAGATTTCAAATGATAACGTTCATCTCTCAATGCTCTCTGCCTTCAAGGTTTTTCAGAATATGAACAGTTCCAACATTCAGTATTCTAATTCCACCATTTCTCATGAGACTCCAGAAAAATTCTCAGTTGTGAACCATAATAAAATAAAAGTTCCATACTTTCAACACACAGTGATACAGAATAAATATTATTCCTATTCCAAATGGAAAGATGAGATATTAGCATTAAAGGAAGTAAAAACCCAGCAGGCAAAATGTAGCTTCCTGTCTGTCCATAAGGCCTTGCACTTGCGGAGCACATGGCATCTCTCCTGGGCTGGCTCCACTCACTACTTGGCTTTCCTCTGCAGATATCCATGTTCCTGGCATTTCCAGCTCTGGCAACTCCAGCACATCTCTAGCTTCAGTCTCACAGCTCCACCTCACAAGAGACTGCTTGCAGGAACTATAGTCATGTGTTGCCTGGCTTCTCAGACCTTAAGAATATGAGTAGAATAATCTACGACCCTTGGCATTCTGTATGTCTGGTTAAGCAGCACTATGTAGATGATGCCACGGCGCACTACCAGCTTGAGCAATGTCTGGGTGTCAGCCTCTGACTATTTGAGAGTCTGAGCTCAGTGACAATCTGAGAAACAACTTCCAGATGCCTTTTCTAAGCAGGGTGCTCCAGAGGTATTCTTTCCTTGACAGAAGGTTTTTCTTTAAATAACTGTACTGGTTCATATCATTGATATCATCAGGATGAAGTCTATTAAATTCCTGAGATGACTTCAAGTCAGTTCCTAATGGCTCTAAGCATTGTGCTTGGCTGCTTGGATTTTTTTTTTTTAATGGCTTGTTGGACATACGCCTTCCTTAACACCCAACTTTACATTTGTTTTTATGACCAAAACAATAAGGCTTTGTCTCTTGTCTGATTTTGGCTTTCACTTTTCACTGTAATATTGACTAAAATCAGCCAGCAATGATCATGCCATATTGCAAATTCTGGGCTACCTTGAAAATGACCTCTGCCAGATTACTTACTCTGTCACCTTTGAACTCAGCCTCTGACAAAGACTCAGGATACAGACAAATCTTAGATGAGGTCTTTGCCAAAATGTGTCGCAAATGACCTCTAGTCCAGTTCCCAATGGAATCTTCATGTTCACATTGTGCAGGGCTCTAACACCTGAAACTTTGTGAGTAGTTTTCGCTGTCCATACTCCTACTGATATTCTGAGTTCATGTCAGAATTGCCCATTAGATGCTGCTTACAGCTCAGGAGCTTGCAGAGAGGATGCATATAAAATGAAGATTGGATCAGGATATTCCTTATTGTCACTCTCCTTAAACCAGGCTTTAAAACAACTTGTTCATGATTTAAGTAGAATGTATGAAATTCCTTCTTGATTTTTTCATGAGATTTGACTTAGATATTTTCACTTGCAAAGTTTTCCTTTCTTTTGTTTGAGTTTTTCCAAAATTGGCCTGGAATGATGCCTTCTGGGACTCTTCAGTCATTCTGATGGTTTTCTAGCTGGTATAAAAGCTGGGACATCTCCCAAACCTGCCGAGGGGAGCACATCTCTCTTTTTTCCCTTACCTCCTGCAAAGGTACACACTCTGAGACCCTTGAATTCCTCACAAAAATTGAATTTAGCCTCTAAGCAAATTCCAGGTGAAAGACAGCCAAGAAACAAACAAAACAAAAGAAAAACAAAAAACCCACACACCAACATGCCTTGTTCCTGTTACAAGTCCTTCTGAAAATACAGAGAAGGAAGGCCACCCCAAAGTCAGAGGTCCAGATCTTCTGTGCAAATGTTTTCAGCATCATTTCTTTTTAACACTTATTAGAGTTGGCTTATTGGAGTAATTTAAAAAATAAAAATGCAAGCAAATTAAAATTATCATTAGCTTTTTCTTCTAGCGCAACTAACCACATGAGAAATCAGATGGAAGCAGAGAATGCATCAAATCTTGGGATTAGGACAATTTGTAACAGACCATGTTATCCAGTTATTGTAGTTCCCAAAGTGAGAGAAATGTATCCTCATTTAAAACCCACTCATTTCACCCAAATGTGCTTTTCACATCACATCAATGCTTTTATGCAATCATTTTTTTAAATTGGGGAGCCAATTTAAACTACAGACATAATTAAAATTAATAGCATAACATTTTTTTGAAATATTAGGTGTCTGAGAAAATAATCACTCAAGGTTACTGTGGACTGTGTTACAGACTGATTTCAAAATGCCTCCTAGGAGCTTATGGTTAGCTTGGGTCTTGTCCTTGACTTATATGTCACAACTGCCTTTCAGCAGCTGACTGAGCTCTCGTGGAAGCCATGGAAGGTCTACATCTCTTATACTTTTTTTTAAATTAAGGCAAAATGGGTGTAACATTTCAAATTAAACAAGGTTGCCACTCTTATAGGGAGAGAGGACCTAAGAGCATTTGCACAATTCAGAAAACCCCACATAACACCTCCTATCTTAATCTAGATTTAATGTTATATCTGATTCTTTGGAAAAGTTCAAATCAAGAATTCATCTCTTCCTTTCATGGCTGACTTGCAAAAACTCAGAAGCATATCTAAACATCTTTCCAACATCTTGCCCAAAGCAACAAGAATCTTCATCAATATTCTTGAGAATGGGTTATGATTATGGCAACTGTGGTATTATAGGAATTTGAAAATCACTTGTTTTTATTAATAACACTAATTCAATAAGAAGATGAGGGGGAAATTCAAAATGAGAGGAGCCTATGCATATGTCCATCCTTCTCTGCAGTATTGTTCTGTTTGGTCAAATTCACATTAATAATAGAATAACATGCAATTAGTTCCCTTCCTCAAATATAGCTCACTTTTTCTGAGTTAGGTAGAGTAAGTCCTGAACAAAAGGCCATTGTGGCATCACCCAGACGTTTATAGTCTACTTCATCCTCCCTTCCTATTGCTTTGTCCTGTTCTGTCAGAGCCTGGTTTTGGTCCCATTCTCTTCTTTGGCCCAAATCAAAACCTTAACAGCCTGTCATGTTTTTCACATAATCTGATTATGTATCCTGTCTATATGGCTTTTTTAGCAGCCAGAAGGAGCTATCAGGCTGTAGAGATCGACAGAGCTGAGAAGTCCATATAGAAATGTAGAGGTACAGGTCCAAATAATAAATGGAACTCCAGAGAAGAGATAATGGATTGAAAAGGTATAAACAGAATTAGGAAACACAGAGAATGAGATGCTGGGTAGTCACAGCCCAAAGGCTGATCAGAGGGATGCTTCCTGAAGAATCCACTTGAATGAGCCATGCTGGAGTTCAAGCCAAGTTAACATCTATCCTGCTTTTAGACTTTCAGACTGTTGGCAATGATCTAGCCTGTGAACACCAGGACAAATTAAGTTTGCTTCTGTCCTGACCACCATAAATATGGGGACCAGTGAACGTATACCAGTAAACCTTCATTTTTTTTTTTAAGATTTCAAATAAATGAAATGTGTGTTTCTTACAGGTTGTTGTGAGCATTTAGTAAGATCATATACATTATGTAGCCCTGCATTATCTTTGGCTTCTTTGGCATATCTTTGGCTTCCCAAGATCTACAGTCCAATCTGTCATTTGGAAAACATTAACATCTTCATCCTCACCAGTGTCAAACACTTTTCAAAATTAGCTCTACAATATTGTTATTACTGATGCATTAATGTTGCTAAACTTAGTCAGAATTCATGTGAAAAAAAGTGATTGTTCACCTGATAAAAGTGAGGTTCAGAAACTTTTTATCTTTTTTAATTTTAGTTTTGTTAATTACAGTTTATTCACTTTGTATCCCAGATGTAGCCCCCTCCCTCATCCCCTCTCAATCCCTCCCTCCCTCCCTCCCTCCCTCCCTATTTTTCTTCTCCTATGCCCCTCCTCCAGTCCAATGATAGGGGAGGTCCTCCTCACCTTCCATCTGACCCTAGTCTAGCAGGTCTCATCAGCTTCTTTGTCTTCTTCTGTGGACTGGTAAGGCTGATTCTCCCCTCAGGTGGAGGTGATCAAAGAGCCAGACCATGAGTTCATGTCAGAGACAGTCCCTGTTCCCATTACTGGGGACCTTCTTGAACACTGAGCTGCTATGGGCCACTTCTGTGCAGGGGTTCAAAGTAATCTCCATGCATAGTTTTTGTTTGGAGTATCAGTCTCAGGAAAGACCCCTGAGCCCAGATTTTTTGGTTTTGTTGCTCTCCTTGTGGAGCTCCTGTTTCCTCCAGGTCTTTCTATCTCCCCCTTCTTTCATAAGATTTCCTGCACTCTGCCCAAAGTTTGGCTATGAATGTCAGGGTATGTTTTGATACTCCACTGGATAGAGTCTTCAGAGGTCCTCTGTGATAGGCTCCAGTGCTGTTCCCCTGTTTTCTCCCTCTTCCAATGTCCATCTTATTTGCCTTTCTTAATGAGGATTGAGCATCTTATCCTAGGTCCTCCTTCTTGATTAGTTTCCTTAGGTGTACAGATTTTAGTATGATTATCCTATTATAATCATAATAGGATATGTCTAATATTATATGTCTAATATCCACTTATAAGTGAGTATATTCCATGTGTGTCTTTCTGTTTCTGGGATACCTCACTCAGGATGTTCTTTCTAGATCTCACCATTTGCCTGAAAATTTCATTTTTTTAATTGCTGAGTAGTATTCCATTGTGTAAATGTACTGCCATTGTGATTTCATAATACAAACCAAAGATTTCCACGGAATATGTCATGAAGATAAAGCTTTCACTACTAACTGTCCTGTGGATAAGAACATTATACCTATTCTTACAAAAAGCTTTATATGTCTAGAAAAGGCCAGGCCAGAGGGCTATGAGCCTCAACTACTCAAGGTTAGATCCTAGGATACCCTACAAGAATCACAATGGTGGTATTAATTAACTGATGCTGCTGGCATGTAGACATTATTAATTATAAGCTTAATTTCAATATCTTGGTCCTACAGCAGAGTCTCAAACCTCATTTTTGTAATGTCTACTTTATAGCTATAAATCTCAAAATAAATACAGAAATTAAACTGGAATACCAGTAACTGAGATAATTGAATAGTATTTTTCTTCTGCAGCACAGAGACAGAATTAATGCTTGCTCTTTATTACAAAAGAGTCCTTTTCAGGTGGATTTTCTATGATGGAAACGTTGCTGATGTTCACTTTTTATCAGGGAGGTTTCATCTCTACAATCTGGATCTACATTGTACCCATCAGCTTATCTGGGACCTTTGATCTTCTGGGACATTTCTGCTGCCTTAGAGCCAGATTGCATGGATACAAAAGTGTGTGAATCCATAGATTTTGAGGGTCCTAGATCCCTCCTGTGAGGTGATTGAATAGAAGGTGGCCCCTTTTCCTATGTAGACTAGAAATGTCTTGAGGATTATTAGAGGAGCCACCATTGTTGTCATCCAGACACCAAGCATTTGTTCTGTAGATGAAGACTGCACAGTATCCATGTCTTAGGCAAAAGAATTTTAAGATCTGAATTAAGTCACAGAGAATCTAATTCACATGAAACCATATATGAATCAAATAAAGTAAGACAAATTTCAAATAAAGCTTTACACGGAAATACATACACAGACTGACACTTCCATGAGCCTTATTCTGCATTCTATGACACATTTAATAAGAAGCATAAAAACTGGTCTTTGTGCTTAGGGAAAGCTCGCTTTAAGGAATAGACTAAATATACAATACCACAATAGCCATAGGATATCATAAAGAGGTGAGTTATAAAATGCATGGAAGGAAAGAAAGAAAGCAATGTCGTCGCAACTGTCTAACTAACCTAGCACCTTCACAGATCTGGGAAAGGAGGCTTCAGCCTCCACTGCTCAATGCAGGAGATAAACTTTGATCCTAAAATAATGTAATGATAGCAGTGGAATGTTGTAGGGTTGCTTCACCAAACACTGGAAGTCAGGGACCTCTTGGATAGACAATGGGAAGAAATACAAGCTCCAGGGTCCAGATGCAAAGGCTCTGCCATCTTGGAAAACTTTGAAGAGTTGACCTCCAAAATATTTACCCAACATCCGTGATGTAATGGAGAGGTCTGGCCCTAAGATGGGAAGTAAGCAGGACAGCCTGTCTGTTACCAGGTTCCACAGCTGGGCACACTCTCTTTTTGCGATTGTTTTTCTTGCCCAGTAATCAGTGACTAAGCACCAGCTTCATGCTCATAAAGCCATCAGTCACCCAACAAGGAGGTGGACTCAGAGCCATTGTTAGACAAGTTCGCCATTGTTTCACTACCATAGAGTATACTTACACAAAGCAACCTGGCTACACAATGTCACCAGGAAGTACACAACTAGTGAGACTACCACTGTTGATTCCAGATGACTGTCAGGGCAGTGTGATTGTGTTGTGCTGAATAAGGCTACCGAGAGGACAAGAGGCTCACCAAGGACAGGGAGATTCTGAGTACATGTGATCAACAATATAACAGAGATAAGTGCTGGATTTTAGATGAGTGCAGAGAAGCTAAAACTCAGCCTTGAGAACTCGGGGAAAGGCGCTTAAAAGGGAGCTACATCTTGTCTGAGACAGAGAATGCCTTAGTCAGTGTTCTATTGCTATGAAGAAAAGCCACGTCCAAGGCAACTTATAAAAGAAGCATTCAACTTGGGGCTTGCTTACAGTTTTAGAGGGCTAGTCCATGGTCATCATGGTAGGAGTATGGCTGCAGGGGATAGGGGATAGGCTTGGTGTTGGAGTAGTAGCTGAGACCTTACATCTGAGCCATAAGTTGTCAGGGGAGAGAGAGAGAGAGAGAGAGAGAGAGAGAGAGAGAGAGAGAGAGAGAGAGACTGGGCCTGGTATAGGCTTTTGAAACTTAAGCCCATCCTCATCGAGACACCTCCTACACCAAGGTTGCATCCGTCATCCTTCTCAAATAATTCCATCAGCTACCTATTGAGCCTTCAAATATATGAAGCTATTGGGCCCATTTTTATTTGAAACACCACAGGAAAGATAACTAAGCTTTATCTAGGTAAGGGATAAGAGGATGGAGGAAGCAGATGAGGCATGAACACTTTGGGCCTAGAATGCAGTCAAGTCGTGTATGCTAGGGTTAGGACCTCAAAGCTGTCCTGTTCAGCTCAAGCTAATAGGCAAAGTTTGAAGCTGATAAGTTACGTAGATGCCCAATAGGAAACTATTCTGAAGTGGTGTTGAAAAATTTAGACTTTCTTCCATCTGTGAGGAGATTTTTTTCCCCTGTGACCTAGGAGTACTGGTAAATGGCTGCTTACATTGCTGGTTGCTGAGCCAGTACCCAGAAATGAAAGGAAGGCTATTTTCTATCACAGAAAGCAAGCTGAATTATATATATATATATATTTCAGCACCAGAAACGGTGGAGGATAAAACATCAGAAAATTATAGTGGCTTGACTTAAAATCTACTGCGTGATCTGTGAGAGGCTTGTGTTCTGTGAAAATGCAGCAGATAAAGCCATCATCTTGGCCTCAGGACAGTTAGGATTTTGATGAAATTAAAATGCTCTCTCAGGAGATGCTCTGTTTAAGGTCTTGAGGAAAAGGAAATACAAAAGGTGGAGACAGGGGTGGTGAGGTGTTATTTCCAAGTTTCAAATGACAACTTGCCCATTTTGAGGGAGGCTTCTGTGTCTTTTTAATCTTGGGAAGAATAATGAACCCGATCTAATCTCACAAACTGTGCATCTTGCCATCCTGATAATGAGATGATAAAATGAGAAAGCATTCATGTTACTCAAGGATTCTGAATATGTGTGACTCCTAGAAGCACCCAGGCAAAGGAATCTGCCTTGACTACAGCTCTTTAAATATGCACAATTAATTAAATTCTGATTCCATCATGCTGCCAGATAAAAAGACCATCTGATGAACGTTTTCTTATAAGTTGAACACAGCAAATGCTGGAAAACATTTAGAGGAGAAAGGAAGCCATTGCGGAGTTTGCTAAAAATAGTACAATTGTGCTGAGACAGGAAATGAAAAACTAGAGTTCTCCATCCTTCCATTCCAAAGAGAGGCCCTCACTTTTGACGCACCCCCTTTAAGAGAAAAGAAGCTGTACTTGAGAAAGAAAAATAAACTGACAGCTCTATTATTCGAAGGAATTTTTGTTCTGTCCCTTCACAACTGTAATTGAATAAACAAAGGTGGGATGAACACTAAAAACTCCAGCAGAAAGACAAATGTCACATGTTATTGCTCGCACATAGATGCTGAGAACACTGACCACATCGAGGTGGTTAGTAGATGCTAGAAATGGCAGGATGGAAACAGAATGAAGGGAAGATAGCAATGCGTAATCACCACACACACACACACACACACACACACACACACACACACACACAAAATAGTTACACACTTAGGGACGTGGCTCAGTGGATAAAGTGTTTGCCACACTAGAGTGAGAGCCGAATACCAGACCATAAAAGATGAGTGTGTATGGCAGTTTGCCTGGCTTGGGAGGTGGAGACTGGGAAAACCTCTGACAAGTTGGCTATCAGACTAGCTGTCAGTCAGATTCAGGCCCAGCAGGAGACCTTGCCCCAGTTAAAATAGTGTGAACAATTGAGGAAGATATCTGTAACCAACTTTTGACTTTTATACACAGATGTACAAGAGCACAGGCACACAAACACGAACACGCATGTACACATGCATATCATACACTTGCATTTATACATGCAAAAAAAAAAAAAGCCAGGCAGAGAACATGAGTTATAACGTTCTACAGCATAGTAAGATTACCAGTTCATGATAATTTTTACAAATATTTTACATACAGCAAATAAATAGGCTATAGTTTGTGTCTCGGAGGCAAGAGGATTGTAAATTCAAGGCTAGCCAAGGCTACATAGCTAGATCCCGAATTAAACGTTTTAAAAGAGGGCTGTAGAAATGACTCGGTGGTTAAGAATACTACTCTTCGAGAGGACCTGTAATCCTAATCCCAGGGTCCTGTCAACTGGCTCACAACCGCCTGCATTCCAGCTCCAGGGGACGGGACACCTCTGGCCTCTACACGCACCTGCACATGCTTGTACAAACCTACACACCTGATTTAAAAAAGAAATCTTTAACATTTTCTAAAGAAAAGGGAAAATATAGAGAAGGGACAAGTATTTGCAACCGAAGCCGGGGAAAGTGAAACCCCGGCTAAAGGCTGCTCAGTTAAAAGGAACACAGTTGTGAAAAAAATCACGAAGAAGCCCGACCCTGCTAGCGAGACACAGACTTTTACTACCCTCCCCGTGAAAAGCAATTTGTTTTCTGGATGAGGTACAGAACTCACTTCTTGCTGGTTGACACATTCAATCCATTTTGGAATCTTCTGTAATACTACATTCCAAATGCCTGAACCCGGGGCAAAAACTGAACACTTTCAGGGAACACAAGTTAGTTAAGGGAGACAAAGCAGTTTGAGGAATTCCATGGGCAGCCAGACCAGCGGTGGTGGTGATGGGAGGTCAGGAGGCGGGCTCAGGAAGAGCACCCACAGAGATGCTCTCACGGGAAGGAGCAGGCTACGATCTAAAAAGGGAAGCACGAGCATGGACTCCAGCACTGCAGCACTCGGATGGAGATGTGCTTTTCACGGAGAGGTGAAGATCTGGAGGCTGCAGAAAGGCTGAAGGAGCCTGCGATTAAGAATTCTCTCTGAATGGCCTCTCTCTGCCTCCTTCTTTAACCTTCCAGGTCAGGAAAGCACCGAGAGGAAGGCTGTCTCGCGCTGCAGGAGGCTTGAGGGATGTGCCAACCTTATCCAATACTCACCCTGGCTTGCACTCTGTTCCTGTTGGAAAATATTAGGTCTCTTCTTTCTTTCTTTCTTTCTTTCTTTCTTTCTTTCTTTCTTTCTTTCTTTCTTTCTTTCTTTCTTTCTTTCTTTCTTTCTTTCTTTCTTTCTTTCTTTCTTCTTGTTTTCTTCTTTTTCTTTTTTTTAAATTATTTATTCATTTTACATCCCAGTTGTAACCCCCTTCCTCCCTCCTCTCCTCCAGGACAGAACAGCACTGGAGAGTGCTTCTGCAGCCAGTCTAGGCAACCTATTGGTTGACAGGGCACTGAGAAAAAAGATAAAGGAAGTTTTATTGGTCTGGTTTCAATATTGTCAAGTTATAGGCCGTTAGGCTGAGCCCTGCTGTATTTCAGGATAAGAAATACTTTTTAATTGTGTGTTTTTTATTGTTTCCTACATACATGCAATATACAGTGTTTATGTTAATCTCTTGTTACATCTGCCACTGTCCTTTTCCCCTGAAAACCTTCTCCTTCCAGACTATTCCCTTAGTGGCTGCACTGTTAAAGAAAATGACACCCAGCAATGGTTCCTCAGGAAGGTTGGGGCCTTGTGGGCATCTCCTCTATTCATGACAGAATGATGAATAACCCAGTCCTGTGTAAGTGCCAATAGATGCCGTATGTTCATCAATGCAATGGCCAAGGCATGTCATGTCTGGTTGTCAGTATTTCATGACACTCTTCTCCATCATTTTGCTTTTAAATTTGTTGTACCCCCACTTCTGAGGTAAATTTGTTGTACCCCCACTTCTGATATCCAAGGAAGAATAATAACACAAATACTTTTGGGTATGTGTGTTATATGTGTCCCATTTAGGGCTGAGTGTTCGATGGTCACTTTTTCAACATTTCTGTCATATGTGAGACTCTGATTAACTATTGCCTTCTGCAGATAGGAGCTTCTCTGCCCCAGCCTGAAGAAGAAGAAGAAGAAGAAGAAGAAGAAGAAGAAGAAGAAGAAGAAGAGGAGGAGGAGGAGGAGGAGAAGGAGGAGGAGTAGTCGTCGTCTGTGGCTGTATAGAAATATCTAGAAGGCAGTCTCCCATCATGTCCATCTAGAAAAATAACAGCAGTATGTTCCCTCCTTGGGCCTATGACCTCCAAGCTTCTTCCTCCCCAGGTTTATAGTACTAGATAAATATTCCCTTTGTTGGAGTAGTTTCCAATCCAATCACAAAGTGGTTGATTACTTTCCAAATAGTTATGTTACTATTGTATCAGGACATATTTTATCTGGCAGGTTGGTACAAATGGTTCACAGCTGGTTTTTCTCTCCCTGCAGTCTTCATAACACCTTTAGGCACTATGAATACTAGTGAGCAGTGGAAAAGTTTTTAGTTCAGTTCCAGATTGATTTCTCCATGTTCTGTAACCATGGATCTTACCATCCAGTTCCGGTGGGCAGCCAAGAGCAATGATGTCTTAGTTAATTTTCTAATTCTGTAACAAAACACCATGACTAAGGCAACTTATAAAAACAATATTCCATTGGTTCCAGAGGGTTAGAGTCCTCGACTGTCATTGTGGAGGTCATGGCAACAAGCAGGCAGGCATGGTGCTGAAGCAGTGGATGAGAGCTTATATTTGAGCCACAGCATCAGGCAGAGACCGCTAACCTAGGCTTTTGAACCTCAAAGCCCACTCCAAGTAATACCTGCTTCAACAAAGCCACACCTTATAATCCTCCCCAAACAGTTCTATTAGCTAGAAATCAAGCATTCAAATATACAAGCATATAGGACCCATATTCATTCAAACTATTACCAACAGCAATAGCCTGTACAGAATAAGACGTTTTTTAAAGGCAGGGGTTGAGAGAACAAAACTGCTTTTAAAAAACTACAATGCATTCCAGAACATTAGTCATAAATATTTTTTGGAGTACAAAAATATCTAGCATGAAGAACATGAATCCAATAGAAATTATCATATATGACAAAAAGCAGTAAGAGTCACAATAAAAAGAAAAATCAATTGAAACTGACCCAGAATTAACAGATGTTAGAATTAAGACACTCATTATGAGTACAGAGCATATACTCAAAGAATAAAATAGAAATGTTGAAGAAAATTTCTGTAAGACCCAAATTGAACACTAGAAAAGAACACTGAGCTATGAGAGACAGAAATATGCTAAAGGAGATTAAAGAAAAATTAAGCACCCCAGAAAAAAGGCAGTGACTGTAAAGATACAACAGAAACATTTGAAAATAAAACTAAAGGCATCAAAGGGGATTGATTAAAATGAACACATCACCAAGAAGAGATCCTGAAACTGCTTATTCAGCCTAATACACACATAATTAGAGTCACTGAGAAACAGGAAGAAATAAGGAAGATAAAAGAATAAACAGCTGGACGGCTCTTAATTTTTATAGGAAGTCTAAATGCACAATAAACACAAGAGCTCACAATACATGTGAGTCATAGCAAAATACACAAGAAGAAAAATGAAGAAGATACCCATCAATTTCCCCAAACCAATGATAATGAGGAGAAAATGTTAAAGCAAACAGACCAAACACAGTGCATATAAAAGAACAAAGATAAGGGTGTCAGAGTTCTCCTGGCAGCAGAAAAGATGTCTGTCCAGTCCTGTATTCACAAGGTATTTGCTAAAATCAAGTATTTTTAAAATTTACAAAAGTCAGATAAATTCATAAGATGTCACATGATTAGAAATGTAAAGGGAGAATGTTCTAAGTTTGTGAAGCAGACAGAAAAATGACACCAGATAATGGCTGGACGTTTTTTGATTCTGTAATAAAAGTGAGAGTCATGAGTTCCAAGGAGGCAGAGAACTTCCAGGTTCTTTGATCATTTCTTCGAAGCTGCAAACAAACAAGAACAGCAGAGACTCTTGGTTTCTCAGTAAATGAAAGTACGGCTATGATAACTAAAAAAGAATTATTAGACACAAAAGTAGTTCCAAGATGGTAAAAATTGGGTCTGATAAAACACGGGATCCTGAGTTTTTAGGAGAGAATTGTGATGATACACAATGGATGGTTATAAGACGGTAGAGCTTGGGGGCTGCAGAGATGGCTCAGAAGTTCGGAACACATATTGTTCTTACAGAAGACGTGGGTTCAGTTCCCAGCACCCACAAGTCAGCCCAAAACTGCTTGTAACTCCAGCCCTGGGGAATGAAATGACTCAGGCCTCAGCAGTCATCTGCAATCGTACGTATACACACACACACACACACACACACACACACACACACAAACACACAAACACACACACTTTAAAAATGATAAATTTTAGGATGAAGGAAGAGTTCAGCAGTGATACTGTGAGTAGAGCCACTCACACTGGCAGGAAAAGAGATGTGGTTTTCCCCAGGATGAAATTCCCAAGTTCTAGCATCCTCATACCAGGTGGCACTTAGCAACAGATCAACACACTGAATGACAGGGAATCTCTCAGCTTTCCAGTGTTTGGACTATTTTAATGAGCCTGGGTTTTTGGGCTGTAGATTCATTTTGATGCATCATTTGCCTCCTCCCACAGTCCCTTTTGCATCCTTACTCTGTCCGTGTTTTTCCCATTACAAGCACTCCTGGGAAGTTTCACCAAAACATTGCCTGTCAATCAAGAAGTACATCCTTTATCATTAGTGCTGAGTCCTATAAACTGACTTGCTTTTTTCATCATGTCCTCTCAGAGGACAAATTGTAAAGAACTAGCGTTCTTTACAAAACAAGTCACTGCTGTTTTCTCTCCTTCTATGGCATCCACTTTCAGCCAGATCACCAGCCCAAGAACTAAATTACAAATCTGTGGAGGATTAAGGAAGATGCACTGAACCTCTAGTTCTAATGCATACCTCTCATTAAAAATTTTCTCACACCAAGGGAGGACATCTCTGAGACAAGCTGGAGACCTACAACAGAATAGGTTCCCGGGAGAATATGGGGGTGACTCTAGCCGAGACTCCTAGCTTCAGGGGACATGGAGAGTTATAGGGCCACCTCCTAGCCAGGCGAGACTTCCACAAAACCTCCAGCCCAAAATGTACCCTGCCTACAGGATGTGCAGGGATAAAGATCGAGCAGAGAATTGGGGGGGGGGGGCGATGGACAACCAATGACTGGCCCAACCTGAGACCCACCCCAAGAGAGAGAGCCAATGCCTGACACTATTAATGATACCCTGCTATGCTTGCAGACAGGAGCCTAGCATGACTGTCCTCTGAGAGGCTCCACCCAACAGCAGAATGAAACAGATGCTGAGGCCCACAACGAGACATTAGGTGGAGTTAGGGGAGTCTTTTGGAGGAGGGTGGGGAAGGATAGAAGGTTCTGGAGGGGACAAGAACCCCAAAAGAAGATCAACAGTGTCAACTAGCCTGGGCCCAAAGGGACTTACAGGGACGGAGGCATCAGCACAAAGAGTGAGCATGGACTGGACCTAGGCCCAAGACACAGATGTGGCTGATGGGCAGTTTGGTCTTCATGTGGAGTCCCCGAGCAACAAGAGGTGTGGGGGTTGTATCTGACAAGGACTCGGTTGCCTGCTTTTGGATCACTTTCTTCTAGCTGGGTGGCCTTGTCTGGCCTCAACAGAAGAGGATGAACTAAACCCTGATGCAAGTTAATGGGCCTGAGTGGGTGTGTAAGGGGGGGGGTTCCCTTTTCTGAGGAGAATGTGCAAGGGGAAAAGGAAGGGGTGGGAGGGTGGGACCTGGAGAAGAGGAGGGAGGGGGCTGTAATCAAGATGTAAAATGAATAAATGTGTTAATTTTTTTTCTCACATTGGTGCTGGAGAGACTGCTCAGAGGTTAAGAGCTGCTCATGCAGAGAACCTGGACTCACACGGCAGCTCACAACCCTCTGTAACTCCAGTTCCAGAGAATCTGATGCCCTCTTCTGACCCTGATGGGCACTGCACACACATGGTACATATACATACACTCAGGCACACATGTACACATAAAATAAAACTTTAAAAAAGATTATTGTTCTTGTTGATCAAAGGTGAACATGGTTAGCAGAAAGAAATGTCAGTTGTAAAATCAGTCAAAAGGTGACAAGCAACAGCTAGATTGTTGTGATTTTGTTTTAAAATAAATAATAAATTTTAGATCAAGTTCTCAGGTTGTCCTGGAGATCTGACTGACTGGAAAAACAACTAAATTAAAGATGGATTCCTCCTGGCTCCTTCAGGGAAGAGGCCTGAAGGATTTCTGCCTTTTTGTTTCCTGGGACTGCAGAAATGACAGAATGTGGGCGTGTCGCACACATCAGAGCTTAGGGGAAAACATGTTTTGACCACATCTGCTGAGGCAAGAGCACATTCTTCAATGGCTCGACACTTAGAAAACCTGAATCTCATACAGAATTATGAAAAAATGCTAGTACTTTTCCTGACTCTTCTTACCCAAGAAAAGTAGATTCAGGTTTTTTCTGTGGCTTTTCGACTGTCTGCAATAATAGTAAATCTAAATAGTAGTAATTTCTGATGTGTCTGAGGTAAAAGTATTTTAAGCATGATTGTTAATAAATATTTATTAGGTGACAGGTGTTGGCTTAAGCACTTTATAATATTAATTTATGTTAATCATCATGCAACTCCTATTATTAGGAACATTTGATGATGACTGTCGTCCCTATTTTAGAGTGACTTGTGTAAATCATGGTGACACTGAAGAGTAGGACAAATGTTGCTGTATGAAGAGATTAATGGGGCAAATTCAACACATGGACTTTGGCTATAGATGAAATTGTTGGACCATGCTGTGCTACCTAAGTTCTCCTAAGAATTGAACCTTGACAAAATTGCAATTAAGCTTTAGGGATATTTTGTTTTAATCCACTGGGAACATTACTTGTTTCCTAGGAATGTCTAACCTCAACAAGCCAACCTTTTCCCAAAATACAAAGATGTGCAATGCATCGAAGTTTTCTCCTCAACAGTTTTAATTAAAATTTTAAGTTTGTTTGACCCAAAATTTACCCTGCCTACAAGATGTGCGGAGATGAAGATAGAGCAGAGATTGAGGAAATGTCTAACCAATGCCTGGCCACACCATGGGAGAGAGCCAACCCCTGACACTATTAATGACACTCTGCTATGTTTGTAGATGGGAGCCTAGCATAGCTGTTCTCTGAGAGGCCCCACCCAGCAACAGATTGAAACAGATGCTGGGACACACAGCCAAACATTGAGTGGAGCGTGGGGAACCTTGTAGAAGAGTGGGAGGGAGGATAGGAGGAACTGAAGGAAATAGGAGCTCCATAACCAACTAACCTGGGCCCAGGAGGGCTTGCAGAAGCTGAGACACCAACCAAGAACCATGACTGGACCTAGGCCCCCTACACACATGTACTCAATGGACAGCTTTGTCTTCATATGGGTTCCCTAGGAAAGGGAGTGGGGGCTGTCTCTGGCAGGGACTCTTTTATTGATAACTTGCTCCTGGTGGGGCTGCCTGGCCAGACTACCATGGCAGAGGATGTGCTCAGTACTGGTATGACATGAGTGTCATTGATATGATATGATTGCTAAGATGGGTTGGGCTCCCCTTTTCTTAGGGGGAAGGGAAGGTGATTTGGGGAAGAGGGAAGGAGGGTGGGACCAGGAGGAGAGGAAGGAGCAGGCTATGATTCGGGTGTAGAGTGAATAAATAAATAAATAAATAAATAAATAAGTTAAGTTTGAAGGTGATAAATGTGGTTGTTTGAATAAAAATGGTTTCCATAGGCACATAGATTTCAATGCTTGGTCATCAGTGAGTAGTACCTTTAGGAGGTGTGACCTTGTTGGAGAAAGTGTGTCACCATGGTGGGCTTTGTGGTTTCTCTTTCTCTCTCTCCATCTCCCTCTCTTTTTGTCTCCCTCTCCCTCCTTCTCCTCTCTCTCCTCTCTCTCTTCCTGCTGCCTGCTGATCCAGATATAGAACTCTCAGCTCCTTCTCCAGCATCATGTCTGCCTGCACGCCACCATGCTTTCCACCATGATGACAATAGACTAAACCTCTGAACTGTAAGCCAGCCCCAACTAAATGTTTTCTTTTTAAACAGTTGCCATGGTCATGGTGTCTCTTCACAATAATAGAGCAGTGACTAAGACAATAAAACTATTGCGTAAGGACAGATATATTTTTTTCCAACTTAAAACTATTATGCATATCAAAAAAGCCTACAGGTAGTCACATATTTAAAAGTTTAACATATTTAAATTCTTAAGACATCTTAAAATTTTTGAAATTTTATTTATTCAACCTAAATTATTTTCTTTAATCAGGCATTAGTTGAAACCAATGAGAACATAAATCAGAAGAGAATTGGGAAGAATTATAACCAATCAATCATTGTGTCTTTGCCTGGAGCCTTCCTTTTCTTCAGTATCACAGTGCCATGAGAGATGCTGGCATGGAGTTTGCTATAACAGGAGGAGAGCTGTCAATCAGTATTGCAAGTGTAAATTTTTTACTTTTAAGATAATGGAATGAAGGTCTGGGGAAGGCAGTTTCTGCCCAGGTTTGGTGAACTTCCAAGCAAACAGCTTTGATCATGTGACCACCTGGCCTGAAGCAGCCAAGGCACTAATATCCACCGCCTGTATTCAGTCTACATGCTTGAGAACATTGTGCCAGGCACTCTCCTCTCTGCCTAGAGCTCAGCCATACTCACAGCTGAGGCAATTCATGCTTCTGCCTGCTGAACCTCGGGCTGGCGTGAGTGGAGGAGTGCTTCTCCAGCTGGGATTACTGTTCAGCACTCAGTAATGAGGGCAGCTTGGGCTGGGGGTGGGGCTTTCTAAAGGCTTCCATTTGCACCAAACCCTGCATCTGAAGAGGTCACTGCTGCCCCTGTGGGCCACCTTTCCCTGTAAACAAGGCATTGATTTCAAAGATGGTATACATTTGCAGGATGGTAACTGAGGACAGGCTATCGTGTATCCTATCCCCCAAACTATTATTGCGGAAATGGAAGGGTTCTAGCCACCTAGCAGGGTTGCCATTGAATTCCCACGTGACAGCAGCTCTAACGCTTTTGAGAATACCTTCACTAGCTAGTCTGATGTGTCTGTCTCCGCTGCAAAGACATCCACATGCTCTTGCCATTGGTAGGCCTTACTCTTGTGCCCAAGAAGAAAGGTAAATCTTACATGAGCCAACCCAGCCCTACACAAAAGACAGCTTTCCCCCCTAAGTCACATTTCTGCAGTCTTCCTTGCCTGCTGTGCCCACTCGCTGGGACCTCCCAAACACTCAGTTCTCCAAACCCTCAGAGATTCGACAACATCCCCATGAAGGAAAAGCCTCTCTAAACCTGCCCACCACTAACATCTTCCTGACACAGCTTCCTTTTCATGAGCAGACAGCTCATTAATCTGACAAACGAAATTTATATCTCCCGAAGTTTGTCATTTGTCAGCTGTCATCATTTGTGCTGTACTCATGGCTTACATACACTGCTATTAACACAATATTTTATTTTTATTTCAATAGACTCACTGTTAAATAAATAATTGCTTCATTGTAATTATAATCATAATTTCTTTGAAACAATCAGTCTTATGTGCCCTTTTTTTGAATGTGAATTTTGAGAAATCCAGGTATAAACTATCAAAACAAACAAACAAACAAACAAAAAACAAAAAACCTCATCCTCAACAGGCATGTGAGTTCATTCCTATAATCCCAGTAATTTATGAGGCTGAGGCAGGAGAATGTATACAAATTTGAAGCTAGACTGAGCCACATAGTGAGGCCATTCCTGGCTACAACTCTGTCTTAAAAAGCAAAACAATAACAACTAATCATGGTATGCAACTAAAAACTATCTCTTTTCTAGAACATGAGGACCATGAGAGTCTGATGACCTTCTGTATGTAATGCTTGCATTAGAATCTCAAGTCAGTTCTTTTCTTCTGGGACTTAACTCTCACGGTAAAGCCCGCACTTCACACCAACCACGAGAGATAAGCCAGTTCAGTTCAGTTTGCAATGTCTTCTGGAAACTTCGGTGGGTAGCCGCAGCCTTGCTTCCACTGCCAATGGTCCTGAGTAGAAACATTTGCGCACTTCCTACTGGCATCATCTGTAGAGACAGAACTTTCCGTTTGTTTTGAATCTCTGGGAACAAATTAAGGAGCAATAGAGTAAAGAGAATATTATATGCCCATTACTCCCACAAAAAATTTCCCAAAGAAAGCTAACGTTTTGGATTGAAGTTTCTGTGGGTCTTGTGGGTGGATTGGTTGGTGTTCCCCTTCCTCCACTAGGAGTCATGTCTAGGTAGAGGGCGGCCTCTTCAGTCTCCATGCCCCATGTTACTAGGAGTCTCCCCTAGGGCCATCCTCACTTCCTCCCAGCAGCCCACCATGTCATACCCTGTCTACAAGCTGGACAGGATCAAACACAACACAGAGATGGAGAGAATGTCCAACCAATGACTGGTCCAACCTGAGACTCACCCCACAGGAAACAGCCAACCCCGGAAACCATTAATGCTACTCCACCTTGCTTGCATACTGGAGGCAAGCATAGCTATCCCTTGAGTGGCTCCACCCAGCACCTGATGGAAACAGATGCAGAGACGAACAACCAAACAGGTGTAGTGCAGGGAGTCTTGTGGAAGAGTTGAAGAACCCAGAGGGGACAGGAGCAACACAAGAAAACCAACAGAGCCAACTAACCAGGGCCCGGGGTAAGCTATAGAAACTGAAGAACCAACTGAGGACCATGCATGGACTGGACCTATGCCCTCAACACAGATGTAGCCCATAGGCAGCTCAGACCTCATATGGGTTTCCTAGTAAGGGGAATAGGGGCTGATTCTCACATGGACTCTGACTCCTACTTTTCAATCACTTTCCCCTGGTGAGGAAACCTCGACTGTCCACAGGGTTAAGAGATGTGATTAGTCCTGATGCGATTTGATATGCTGGGGTGTGTGGGTAAGAGGGGCTCCCCTTTCTGAGGAGTAGGGGAGGTAGAAAGGGGAAACAGGGAGGATGCAGTCAGCCATGCCAGTTTGCTGAGCATACACTACAGCACTACTATGACTGACTAATTGATTGATTGATTGATTAAGTGGCAGTTTGTTTCTTTCCCATATGTGGAGTTGAATTGACAATATCAAATGAAACTCTTGAGTGCTTTATATTCACAAAAATTCTTAACTCCACAAAGCTAAGCAACCAATTGCACAAGGTCAAACACTTGGAGTTGTCTTAAAATTCAGTCTCTACTCAGTGATCCCAGGAGAGTTGCATACTTAATTCATCCCAGAGATGACAGTCAGAGGTTGCCTTCTGACATGGGATGTCTCAGGGCCCCATCTAGCATTAAGAGACTCTCATGAGCCAAGGTGGGTGTGGTCATGCAACCTTTACTCCCTCACTTGGGAGGCAGAGGCAGGCAAGTTCTGTGAGCTGCAGAACAGGCTTCCTGCATCCTGAGACCAAAGGACAAAGGGGAGACACATGCTTGAGATTGACCAACTCATTCAAAACCTATTAATAGATAGTAGTTATTATGCTTTAGGGCACTTCGGTTGAAAGAAAATGAGCTAAGCAATAAAAACGACCTCACTACATAGAGAGCTCTGTTCTAACAGAGGAATATAATAAATGAATAGTAAGTGGATGAAATAGGTACATGGTCATGTGAGAGATGAAGTTTGGTGAGGTAGAAGAGGAAACAGGGACAGCTGGGGAGGCTGCAATTTGTTAGAGAGCATTCTAGAAACATCCTGTGAGCAGTTAGCATGTGGAAAGCAGACTGAAGGTGGCCAGCAAGTGAGCCATGCTGATATCCGAGGAAGAATAATAACACAAAGGACAGGTGCCTCAGGCGGGGGGTAGGGGGCATGTGTTGGCCAGGGCAGGAGTCACCAGAAATATCAGCAGCCTGAAGGTCCCCCACTTCATCTTCTCCTCCTGCCGTACTTGCTCCATGAAGCCTAATGTACGAAGTACTTGTTTTTATATAATCCAGCCTTTGGTCTCTTTTCTCTGGAAAACAGTTAGCAGAGTGATATTTCTGAAAAAGAAAATAGTTGACTGTGCTTGCTTTGTGAGCACACTAAAACTGCTTTTTCAGTTAAGTTCAAATCATTCAGGAAGTGATCTGTTCAAGTGTCTCTGTCACTGGCATAATATGCCATGATGCATTGACCTTCTGTGTATTGCCACCTCACAGAAGGTCATGCTGGTCCTTTTGCCTCAAGATCCCCCATTTTTAAGCCACAGCACATATGCACCTCATTTGGCATATTTATTAGCTTCCATGTACTGTATATTGAACAGTGTGTTCTTTGCATGATTGACATCAGCCCTGATGCATAGATGCTTTCTTTTTTTAATTTTTTTATTTAACTTTTATTAATTACACTTTATTCATTTTGTATCCCCCATAAGCCCCTCCCTCCTCCCCTCCCAGTCCAACCCTCCCCCCCTTTCTGCATGCATGCCCCTCCCCAAGTCCACTGATAGGGGAGGTCCTTCACTCCTTCTTTCTGATCTTAGTCTATAAGTTCTCATCAGAAGTGGCTGCATTGTCAGGGTTCTAGGTTATCTCCATGAATAGTCCTTGGTTGGAGTATGAGTCTCTGGGAAGTTCGCTGTGTTCAAATTTTCTTGTTCTGTTGCTCTCCTTGTGGAGTTCCTGTCCTCTCCAGCTCTTACTATTTTCCCACTTCTTACATAAAATTCCATTCACTCTGCTTGACAGTTGGCCATCAGGCTCAGCATCTGCCTTGACAGTCTGTACGGCAGAGGCTTTCAGAGGCCCTCTGGCAGGTTCCGAGGTTGTTTCCTGTTTTCTTTTTCTTCTGATGTCCATCCTCTTTGCCTTTCAGGGTGGGGATTGAACATTTTAGTTAGGGTCCTCTCTTTTGCTTAGTTTGTTTAGATCTACAGATTTTAGTGGGTTTATTCTATGTTGTATGTTTATATGAGTGAATATAAACCATGTGTGTCTTTTTGCTTCTGGGACAACTCACTCAGGATGATCCTTTCCAGGTCCCACCATTTACCTGCAAATTTCATGATTTCCTTATTTTTCATTGCTGAGTAATTCTCCATTGTATAGATGTACCACAGTTTCTGCATCCATTCTTCAGTTGAGGGGCATCTGGGCTGTTTCCAGATTCTGGCTATTACAAATAAAGCAGCTACAAACATGGTTGAGCAAATGTTATTTTTGTGTACTTGAGCCTTTTTTGGATATATACCTAGGAGTGGTATGGCTGGATCTTGAGGAAGCGCTATTCCTAGTTGTCTGAGAAAGCACCAGATTGATTTCCATAGTGCTTGTACTAGTTTACATTCCCACCAGCAGTGGAGAAGGGTTCCCCTTTCTCCACAACCTCTCCAGCATGTGTTGTCCCTTGAGTTTTTCATCTTGGCCATTCTGATGGGTGTAAGGTGAAATCTCAGGGTTGTTTTGATTTGCATTTCCCTAATGGCTAATGGGGTTGAGCATTGCTTTAAGCGCTTCTCTGCCATTCGATATTCCTCTACAGAGAATTCTCTGTTCCCCATTTTTTAAGGGAATTACTTGGTCTGCTGCTTTTCACCTTCTTTAGATCTTTATATATACTGGATATGAGTCCTCTGTCAGATAAAGGGTTGGTGATGATTCTTTCCCAATCTGTAGGCAGTCGCTTTGTTTTGATGACGGTGTCCTTTGCTTTACAGAAGCTTTTCAATTTCATGAGGTCCCATTAATTGATTGTTGCTCTTAGAGCCTGTGCTGTTGGTGTTCTGTTCAGGAAGTTGTCTCCTGTACCAGTGAGTTCTAGGGTATTCCCCACTTTTTTTTCTAGCCTATTTAATGTGTCTGGTTTTATGTTGAGGTCTTTGATCCACTTGGACTTCAGTTTTGTGCAGGGTGATAAGTATGGATCTATTTTTATTTTTCTACATGTAGACATCCAGTTGGACCAGCACCATTTGTTGAAGATGCTATCTTTTTTCCATTGTATGGTTTTGGCATCTTTGTCAAAAATCAGGTGTCCATAAGTGTGTGGGTTTATTTCTGGGTCTTCTGTTCAGTTCCATTGATCCACCATTCTGTTTCTATGCCAGTACCATGCAGTTTTTATAACTGTTGCTCTATAGTACAGCTTGAGATCAGGGATGGAGATACCGCCAGAAGAACTTTTATTGTAGAGGATTGTTTTATCAATTCTGGGTTTCTTGTTATTCCATACAAAGATGAGAATTTTTCTTTCCAGGTCTGTAAAGAATTGTGTTGGCAATTTGATGGGAATTGCATTAAATCTGTAGATTGCTTTTGGTAAGATGGCCATTTTTACTATGTTAATCCTGCCAAGCCATGAGCATGGGAGACCTTTCCATCTTCTCATATCTTCTTCTAATTCTTTCTTCAGAGACTTGAAATTTTTTTCATACAAGTCTTTTACTTGTTTGGTTAGGGTTACACCAAGGTACTATATGTCATTTGTGGCTATTGTGAAGGGTGTTGTTTCTCTAATTTCTTTCTCAGCCGTTTTGTCCTTTGTATACAGGAGTGCTACTGATTTTTTTGAGTTAATTTTGTATCTGGCCACTTTGCTGAAGGTGTTTATCAGCTGTAGGAGTTCCCTGGTAGAGTTTTTGGGGTCACTCATGTATACTATCATATCATCTGCAAATAGTGATAATTTGACTTCTTCCTTTCCTATCTGTATCCCCTTGATCTCCTTCAACTGTCTTATTGTTCTAGCAAGGACATCCAGCACTATGTTGAAGAGATATGGAGACAGTGGGCAGCCTTGCTTGTCCCTGATTTCAGTGGGATTGCTTTAAGTTTCTCTCCATTCAGTTTGATGTTGGCTATAGGCTTGCTGTATATCGCCTTTACTATGTTTAGATATGTGCCTTGTATCCCTGATCTCTCCAAGACTTTAAACATGAATGGATGTTGGATTTTGTCAAATGCTTTTTCAGCATCTAGGGAGATTATCATGTGATTTTTTTTCTTTCAGTTTGTTAATATGGTGGATCACATTGATGGATTTCCGTATATTGAACCACCCCTGCATACCTGGGATGAAGCCTACTTGGTCATAGTGGATAATATCTTTGATGTGTTCTTGGATTCGGTTTGCAAGTATTTTGTTAAGTATTTTTGCATCAATGTTCATAAGGGAGATTGGCCTGAAATTCTCTTTCTTTGTTGAGTCTTTGAGGTTTAGGTACCAAGGTGACTGTGGCTTCATAGAATAAGTTTGGTAATGTTCCTTCTGTTTCTATATTGCGGAATAGTTTGAAGAGAATTGGAGTTAGCTCTTCTTTGAAGGTCTGGTAGAATTCTGCGCTGAAGCCATCTGGTCCTGGGCTTTTTTTGGATGGGAGACTTTTGATGACCGCTTCTATTTCTTTGGGGGATATAGGACTATTTAATTGATTTACCTGGTCCTGATTCAGCTTTGGTAAGTCAAATCGATCAAGAAAATTGTCCATTTCATTTAGATTTTCAAATTTTGTGGCATATAGACTTTTGAAGTAAGTCCTAATGATTGTTTGGATTTCCTCAGTGTCTGTAGTTATGTTCCCCTTTTCATTTCTGATTTTGTTGATTTGGGTGGTGTCTCTCTGCCTTTTAGTTAGCTTGGCTAAGGGTTTGTTGATCTTGTTGATTTTCTCAAAGAACCAGCTCTTGGTTTCATTGATTCTTTGAATTGTTTTATTTGTTTCTAATTGATTGATTTCAGCCCTGAGTTTGATTATTTCCAGCCGTCTACTCCTTTTTGGTGTGTCTGCTTCTTCTTTTTCTAGGTTTTTTAAGTTGGCCATTAAGTTGCTTGAATGAGCTGTCTTGAATTTCTTCTTGAAGGCACTTAGTGCTATGAACTTTCCTCTTAGCACTGCTTTCATTGTGTCCCACAATTTTGGGTATGTTGTGTCTTCATTTTCATTGAGTTCTAGGAAGACTTTAATTTCTTTCTTTATTTCTTCCCTGACCCAGCTGTCATTTAGTAACAGGTTGTTCAGTTTCCATGTGGGTGTAGGCTTTTTGCTATTTCTGTTGTTGTTGAGGTCCAGGTTTATTCCATGGTGATCAGACAAGATACAAGGGATTATTTCAATATTCTTGTATATGTTGAGGCTTGCTTTGTGACCAACTATATGGTCTATTTTGGAGAAGGTTCCATGAGGTGCTGAGAAGAAAGTAAATTCTTTTTTGTTTGGTGTAAAGTTTTGTAAATGTCTGTGAGGTCCATTTGGTTCATGACCTCTGTCAGAGTTATTGTTTCTTTGTTTAATTTCTGTTTTGTTGACCTGTCCTTTGTTGAGAGGTCACTATTCTCCCACTATTAATATGTGGGGATCTATATGTGGTTTAAATTTTATCAATGTTTCTTTTACAAATGTGGGTGCTCTTGTATTTGGGGCTTAGATGTTCAGGATTGTGATGTCTTCCTGGTGGAATTTTTCCGTGATGAGTATGAAGTGTCCTTCCCCATCTCTTTTTATTAATTTAGGTTGAAAGTCTATTTTATCAGATATTAGAATGGCTACTCCTGCTTGCTTCTTGGGTCCGTTTGTTTGGAAAGTCGTCTTCCAACCTTTTACCCTCAGGTAATGTCTATCTTTGTGTCTTAGGTGTGTTTCTTGTATACAACAGATTGCTGGGTTTTGTTTACGTATCCATTTTGTTAATCTGTGTCTTTTTACTGGAGAATTGAGTCCACTGATGTTGAGAGAGATTAATGACCAGTGGCTGTTAGATCCTTTGATTTTGATGTTGGCTGTGGTCATAAGGTTGTGTGCTTGGTTGTTTTTTGTTTTACTGTAGTAAGGTTAATTATTTCCTGTGTTTTATTGACAGAAGCTAATTTTCTTGGGTTGTATTTTTCCCTTCCAGTGTCTTCTGTAATGCTGGATTTGTCTGTAGGTATTGTTGAAATTTGTTTTTGTCATTGAATATCTTGTTTTCTCAGTCTATGACGACTGAGAGTTTTGCAGGGTATAGTAGCCTGGGCTGACATCTGTGTTTTCTTAGGGTCTGCATGATATCCGTCTAGGCCCTTCTAGCTTTCATAGTCTCTGTTGAAAAGTCAAGTGTGATTTTAATGGGTTTGCCATTATATGTTACTTGGCCTTTTTCCCTTGCAGCTTTTAGTATTTTTTCTTTGTTCTGTATACTTACTGTTTTGATTATTATGTGACGGGAGGATTTTCTTTTCTGGTCAAATTTGTTGGGTGTTCTGTAGGCTTCTTGTATTCTTATTGGCCTCTCCTTTAACTTGGGGAAATTTTCTTCAATGGTTTTGTTGAAAATATTTTCTGGTCCTTGGAGAAGGGAGTCTTCTTTTTCCTCTATACCTATTTTTCTTAGGTTGTGTCTTTTCATATTGTCTTGGATTTCTTGGACGGTCTGTGTCAGGAATTTTTTGGATTTAACATTTTCTTTGACAGATACATTGATTTCTTCCATTGTATCTTCTACACCTGAGATTCTTTCTTCCATCTCTTGTAGTCTGTTAGTTATGCTTACCTCTGTAGTTCCTGTTTTCTTCCCTAAATTCTTCCTCTCCATTATTTCCTCCATTTGTATTTCCTTCAATTTTTCCAGTTCTATCTTCAGGTCTTGAGTTGTTTTGTTTACTTCCTTCACCTGTCTGATTGTATTTTCCTGTTTTTCTTTTAGTTCCTTCAACTCTGTTTCTTTTACTTCTTTCGGTGATTTACTTATTTCTTCTCTAAAGGCCAGAAACTGTTTGGCTGCATCTTCCTGTATTTCTTCATGGATGGCCATAATCTGCTTGTCTTTAACTTCCTCCATTTCTTTACGGATAGCCATGATCTGTTTGGTTTTATCTTCCTCTAATTCTTTAAGTATTTTATTTGTTTCCTCTATTATCCTCGTCATCAGTATAGATGTAAGGTCATCTTGATTTTTTATTATGCTGCATTGTCCAGGGCTGTTTGCCCCTGGATGGCTGGGTTCTGGAGATGCCATATTGTTCTGTCTTTTGTTGGTTGAGCTTTTACGCTGACCTCTACCCATTGGGCTGTTTTAGGTGTTGGCTGTTAGTTTCTGTGCTTCCTGGAGTCCTGAGGTAGGGAGAATCCCCTTGGCCGGAAGACGATTTTTCCTGAAGGAGTGCTCCTTTGCTTTTTTGTATGGTCACTGTATGGCCAGTGTTTCTCTGGAATTGCCACTGCTCACCTCAGGTGTATAGACCTGAGTAGTAGCTGTGGTCTTTGTTAGGCGGGGGGGGGTTCTCCTCTTACCCATAAAAGTTCTCAAGGCAGCTGCCCCACTGCTGGGTTTCTCATTATAAATTTAGTGAGCTGCTGCTGTTGTTACAGTTTTCCAGGTACAGTCCTTTTGAAAAACCTGCTGATTCCCTAGCTGTGGGTTTTTTCCCAACAGGGAAACTCAGTCTGTTATCGTGGGGCACACAGTTCTGTCCGGGAAAGTGAGAGGAGCGCCCAGCAAGTCTCTGGGCCAGAGGCTGAGTGCTCTGCTCTGGGCCTGGAGAATGTGCACCTAGGTTGAGTTCGTACCTGGGGGCGCCGCTCTGGTCTGGAGGCTGGTAACTGAGGGCTCTACTCTGGTCTGAAGGCTTGGTGCCTCACTCTGGACTGAAAGCTGTGTGTCCCTGTCCTGGATGTTGGCTTCGGGCACTACTCTGGTCCAGACGCTGTGGGTGCAGCCCTCTTGAAGGATCAGGGATTCCCACAGTTTTGTCAGTCTAGCTAGGGATAACTGATTGATCCTTAGCACAGTATCTGAGGGCTGCTGTAATGGTGCTCTGGCTTTTGTAGGTCTGAGGATGCAGCTGTGTGTCCTAGTGCCCTAGGGGTACTCAATAATGGCGGCTGAGCACAGCGCTCCTGCCTGCAGTAGAAAGCTAGAGCCTAGAGTCTGCTTGAATCCAGAAAGTCTTTTGGTGCTGGATGTCCTGAGCGTTAGACCTGATGATCTCCCCCCCCCCCGTGGGGTTTCCTCCTGCTAGGCACACCCAGTCTTTGCTTTGGGGACCGCCATTCTGTCTGGGGTGGCAAGTAGAACCAACAGGCACAGATGCCCCCCCCCATGCTCTGCCTTTCTGGTTGTTGGGAGCCTGGGCGTCTGCCTAAACTGGGTAATTTTCCCGAGACCTTTTCGAGGTGGTGGTATCAGCTGAGTGCTCTGAGATCAGACCAGCCTTTTCCCTGTGGGTTTGCACCTGACAGTGAAACCCAATCTCTGGTGCCTTGGGGCCCACAGTTCTATCCGAGGCAGTGAATCAGGCGTGTAGGCAGGGCTCTGTGCCGGAGCCTGAGTTCCCTGGCTCTGGCTCCGGGCTGGCTCCTGGAGACGCTCATGGAACCTGAGTCTTTTCCAGGGGATGTCTGGGTGACCTAAGGTCTGTCCCAATTGTTTCCTGCTCCGTGGGGTTATCTCTCGACTGGAAAATCCAGTCTGTGATGTTGTGGGCCCACAGTTCAGTCTGGGACAGTGACCAGATCATGCTTGTGTGTGGCTCTGGGCTGGCGACCAAGCACCTGGCAGAACCGGGATCTCTTCCGAGATTTAGCCTGGTGAGTTAAAGCTGATTGAATCCCCCACCGTGGGGTATCCTCTCACCTGGGAAACACAATCACTTGTGTTTTATGGCCACAAGTTCTGATTGCTGGTCACTGTGCCGATCCTGCTGTGCTGCTGCTCAGAATGAGAGTCCTCCCGGCGCTGCCATCTTGCCCCACCAAGCTTTGCATAGATGCTTTCTTATCTTGGGTTCTTATAGTAGCCTAAGCAATAGGAATTTGTCTTTCATTACATTGCCCTAAATGTCTACTGTTGATATTTTTCTCTACAAGCAGTTTGAAAAATTCTCAAAAAGAAGCTCTGGCTTTCATTTTCACAGTATAGTAAAAAACAATCAAATGTTTGTTAATAGGTTTATTTAATCCCACCATGATTTATAGTAACCTTCACAGAAACCCACCCACAGGCTCCCTTTTGAGTTGTGTTTAATTACTCCTCCATTGCATGCAGCAAAAGCAGCAACTAAGGCACCTGTGTAATGAAAGAAGATTATTTTGTTAACCCACAGGACCACCCAACTCTTAAAGCTGGGGATAAAAGATCCATCATCTCCGCTCTCCTTGCAGTTGGTGGGATTATGATGTGTGTGCAACCCTGGGATGATTTAGCAGTGATCAATGTGGGCTCAAGCAGACACTGTCTAGTGTGCTCTCAAGATGAGCCCATTCATCATGCTGCATCTCCGGCAGGGAACAAATCACAGATCCCATTGTTAATAACTGACAGTACACCTATCCCTCCCGAGGCCTGTGAGACAGCTCTTCAAAATTTCATGGCATCTGTGGATTGCCTACAGATACTCCTGGCAAAACATTGGTGCTCTGCAGCTTGGAGCTAGCCACACTGGCTCCTTTCTCTTCAACCATGTCTAGCCCTTGCCTAGCTGCAGAGCTTACAAATTTTCTATCTTCACTGCCTGAAACATTCTTTGCTCAGCTCTGAAAATGCTCCTTTTCATCATTCGTTCTAAACTCAAAACTCTGCCTCTTCTATGTGGCCTTCTTAGATCACTGTTATTTAAAGATGTCCCCACCCTGCAACAATGTGTTAAATTACTACCTTCCAGCCTCTTTATTTCCTTAATAATATTTATGCCAATCTAGCTTAGCAGGAACCTAGGGCTCGGTGAGAACATGTTTAGGGAATGAACAATACCTCATTATAAAAGCAGTCACACTTGTTGATCCCTGCTGCTCACTGTTCGCTGTCCTTACCCACATTACACCCACACGATGAAGAGTGCACACAAGTCACTGTGTATTCCACCACTCTTAGACAAATTATTTTTTATTTGAAAAAATAGGAGCAAAACACTTTAAAATGAAGATGTCTTATTCATCCGAGATCCTGTCTTGTTCTGGTTTTGCTCCTCATGAACCTGAGCATGCAGTTGTCTCTCAACTCTGTGCACTGAACCCTGATCAATGTCACTTAAGCTTCCCATCACAGTGAAGTCCTCTTGGGGATCAGAATTCATCATTTGTGCTGTGACTTACAATGAAAATGTGGGCATCTTCATACAGCTACACTAAGGGAAGCATTGATGGACCAATTAAGGGCATGTAGCTAGAAAATAAGGGCCAAAGAAGAGGCAGGAACGGGACAGGGTCCCATACTCAGAGTGTTGTTAGAGCACTGAGGTCATCGTCTTTTCTAAAAGGTCCTTCTGTATAGCCAAGGTAGATCTTAAACACAGATCCTCCTTCCTACGCCTCTGAAGTGCTAGAATTACAGGTGCGGGTCATCATGCCAGGATCCTGGGCATCCTAATGTCAGGGTCCTTTTGCATGCAGTGAGAACAGACTGCCAGTGTGAGAACAAGTACCATCAGCCTCCATTACCACCATGATCACAGACAGATGGTGGCTGGTATCAAAAGCCAACACTGTTTCCAGCTCTTCACCTGGCTCCTTCTCTGGGCTGTTTTCAATTCTTCTTGTCACTTGGCTTATGCTCATAAATTCCTTACTTAATTTTGAAGTTTCTAACAGTGTAAGAAAAGCTAAGCCTTGATATGGACAGTTGACTTTTTTTAATTAAATTTTTATTTTTTTAATATTAGTTAAAGTTTATTAACTTTGAATCCCAGCTGTAGCCCGATCTCTCATTCCCTCCCTAAAGAAGGTAAGAACCTTCCCTCCTTTAACTCCTCACTGCCCCTTTTCAAATCCACTGATTGGGGAGTTCCTCCTCCCCTCACATTTGACCCTAGCTTATCAGGTCTCTTCAGGCCTGGCTGCAAAGTCCTTCTCTGAGGCCTAGCAAGGCTGCTCCTCCCTTGTGGGGTGGGTGGGGTGGGGAGGTCAAAGAGCCAGCCGTTGGACAGTTGATTTTTTTTACAGAAGAAGAGAAACTCCAAAATTAGAATTACTGTAAAGGAAGAAAAGAGAGTAGAAAAGGAGAGGGGGAGAAAGAAGTGAATAAGAGGGAGGAGGGGATAGATGAAGAAGGAGAAGAAGGAGGAGAGGAACATAACAGTGTAGACAAGATACTTGCCAAGCTCACCAGAGTAGAGATGCACGTGTGTGTGTGTGTGTGTGTGTGTGTGTGTGTGTGTGTGTGTGTGTGTGT
>NW_026596256.1:5129633-5150142 GCF_907164565.1 Psammomys obesus | reverse complement strand
TGTGTGTGTGTGTGTGTGTGTGTGTGTGTGTGTGTGTGTGTGTGTGTATGTATGTGTGTACATCTGGATCTTGTTGTCCTGGCTCATGCCCGTGGAGGACCTCAACATGTGAATGTTACTGATAGACTCTTGACCATATCTGAAAGGAGTGACATTACACAGTTTTCTGGCTTAAAGGCTTTCACTTCTTTAGTGCCTGCCTGAGGCTGGTGGTTTGTCCATCAGAGCACAAGACAGACAGCCATGTGCAGAGGTGGCACAGGAGATGACCAGCTGTCTTAGCTAGGGTTGACATTGCTGTGGTGAACTCCAAGACCAAGAGCAACTTGGGGAGGAAAGGGTTTATTCTGTATACACTTCCAGGCAATCATCCATCGCTGAGGAAAGTCAGGGCAGACACGTGGAGGCAGGAGCTGATGCAGAGGCCAGGAAGGAATACTGCTTACTAACTTAGTCCCCCATTACTTGCTCAGCCTGCTTTCTTATAGCACCCAGAACCACCAGCCCAAAAGTGGCACCACCCACCATGACTTGGGCCCTCTTTCATCAATCACTAGTTAAGAAAATGTCCTACAAACCTGCCTACAGCCCTATCTTATGGAGGCAGGTTCTCAGTTGAAGCTACCTCCTTTCAGATGACTCCAGCTTGTATCAAGTAAATATAACTAGCCAGAAATCAGCCCAAGCTCCCACTGTCTCCATTTGTAGGAGCTTATTTCCTTTTCTGGGTCTGTTTCCTCCCTGGAGGAATCATGTGTGAGCCACACAGGAGACAGAATGTTGGCACCCATGTGGGTCCACACAGGAGCAGGTTATCTTTGGGCTATGATGGGGAGGTTTACTGCTTTTTGTTAGCTCTTGTAGCAACTTCACTGTGTCCTTTTGGAATGTCTTCAGCTCTGATTTTTAATGAGCATTTCATTTCAGCTCAGGATATGGAAAATGGTTAGGGATCCTGCCCTCATCTGCTGCTTCCTGTGTCTAGATTGGAGAGGTTGACACTTGTGAGACATAACCCTGGAGCTGCAAGGCTGCCTGCTTTCTAACATACCATGTAAGGTGCCTCGCATTGCCTACAAATGCTGAACACTGCTCGCTGGTGACCTGGCATTTCTGTTCATCCCCACCCAGAATACTAAGTATTTTCACAGCCAGGACCAAGCATGGAGGGTGATTTGTTTTGCCAAAGGTAGCACAGGAAACTGTTACTCTTGCTGACAGAAGAAAAAGGCAGAAGGCCATTTATTTCCCATCTTCTGCTAAGACATAGGTGTTTCCTATGAAAAAACCATATTACAAGAGCATGTTGCATTTGCATTGGATTCTATGGTTTGAAAGCACTGCTTAAATTATGTAAGAAGTTATGAATATATGCTCATTAAAAATTCAAACAAAATAATACAGAGAGGCAACAATTCCCTCTGGGAAAGGAAAGGTGTATGTAATTTCTGTCACTGTGTTGGTGCCTCAGCTTAGTTAATTATAAGCTGGGGGCATTTTTAAGCTGTTTCACCAGTCTCACTCTGTGGATGCTTAGCCTCGTTGTTTTGCCACGGCCTGTGGAGAAACAGAGCATCATGGGTGACATGTATTTTCCCACCCTTCTTTGTGCCTGGAAAAGCACCACTCTTGGTGAGTCATTTCTCTGATGACCGGCATTTCATGATTTTCTTTTTGAGACAGAATATCACTCAGTCCAGTCCGATAGCCTGGAACTCACGATTTGTATTTATCTGCCTCCTAAGTGCTAGAACTTGAGGCACATGATCCCATGCTGAGCTCCTCCTTTTCAGCTTCCTATGTGTATGCTTTGAAGGGAAACTAAAGTAAAGTTCAGATGAACAAAGATTAAATGAGGAAACCCTCGCTGATGCCCTATCCAGAGGTGTGCAGTTTGAGACAGCTCAGGGCACTGAGCACTGGTTCCAGGCATAGGCCATCCCTGAGGCTATAACCCTCTCTGAGTTTTCCTTCCTGTGAGCCAGCGCTCTGCTCCCAGGTGTTGGTGAAAGCCAGAGATGGTGATGAAGAATAGAGCAGATTTCTGAGGACATTAAAGACAGGTGGTCTACACCATTGCTGGACATTTTAGATGTTGCCACTTGTTCTTGGTTTTGCATCTTCAAATGACAGGAGTTTCATCAGTTTTGCTTTTTGGGCAGGTTAGTTAGTTCTATTTGTACAGACTGGAGTAGAGAAGGGAAGGAACTTCCTTTCCCTGGCTGTCCCCAAAGCTCTGTCTGTTCAATCACTCTCTTTAATGAAAACAGTGAGGAGAGAAATAAGGCTGACCCCAGACTGAATCTTTGATCTCATTTTTTGACTTGAGGACTCTGCAAGTGAGTTCACTGCTTTTCATGCTCCCCAAAGAACATTATAAACTGTTCTTTAGGGACAGATTTCCATTCTGTGGTTATCTGAGTGGTTACCATATTGTTAGTCATATGAGAATCTGCTCCAGTGAGTCAAGAAGGATAAAAACACAATCAATTTGGGTTAAAAAAAAAAGTATGGCCTATAGGGTAAGGAATGGAAAACTGGCTTTTATCATGGAGGTGGCATTTAGCTAGGTGGCATTTAGACATTTTATGTTAGACTACAGACAAACTGAGGTATGTTAGAGATGCCTCGGTGCTAGGCTTATCCCAAGATTTATGTCTTCCACATGTTTTAGATTTTAATTCAAAGCATGTGCTAGCATGACCACAAAAGCTGATATAAGCCTTTGGCTCTCTAACTGTATCACAATATTGAAGCCTGTTCATGTTTCGTTTCTGTGATATCCTTGAAACAACGTGACACACTTCTGCCTAGCATTCTGAATGCACGAAGAACAACATTACTCTTAATTCAGCTGCTCCTTTCCAATGGGGAGAAAACCCTCCAAGTCCTTTCTGCTCTGCCTCCCCCTCTCTCACCTCATTTTAATGTCTGCTTTCACACCTAGGAGATTCTCCCACTCTCTTTCCAATAATAAATCTTCTTACCTCTCATTTTTGTCCTATTTCACTTTTTAAATTTTCTTCAGTCACTTTAAATAATTGAAAGCATTTTTATTTATAGATCTGGGCATGGTTTCTTCCACTGATCCTCCATGTAAAAACTTCCTTTCTTTAGCACTGAACATAGTGCCTGTGAGCTATTGCCATGTCCCACAATATTTTTGAATAAGTGAATGAATCGGCGTCCCGTCACAGAAATGACTTTAGTATAAAACTGAAGTGTGAATTGTTGACGTCTTTTTTTGCTGGGATGCTCATGGGGCCATGCCATGCCTATGCAGGATACTCTGCTTTACAATGAGCATGCTGCTGATTCTGCCTAGACAGATTCTCACCTTCCACCAGTGTTCTCATCCATTCTTCATCCCCAACTGTAGCCTAACAGTCTTCTGAGGCATGGTTTAGGGTCTTCTCCAAGGTACCGAGGCTGAGTCAGGGCTTCTACATGCTTCCAGAGCCATATAGAGTGCATCTCTCTCTACTGTCTCATGAGATTTGTGTTTTCTCCTGTCTCTTTCGCCTACTCTGGTGTCTCAGAAACATGTCAATCAATCTGGTTTGGATGACTTTTAAGAATCAAAGTGAGAGAGGAGGTTGGAAGCATTTCAGAAGAGGGACAAAGAAGTAAAATCTCTTTACTCTTTTAGAGGATTGGGGTGAGATAGCAGAGGAAAGCCTGACAAATTTCTAAGGAAGAGTGAGGAGCTGTCCGGTTCAGCACCAGAGCAGCCAGAACCTGGGAGAGTTCAGGTTCTTCCAGTTTCTTCTCAAGGTGTTTTCTGTTCCTGCATTACATCCCATATGGAATCTCCTTCTCATCTTAGTCAGACTGAGCTTCTTCTGCAGAATGCTTACATCTCACATTACTCACAGTTCTAAGATGTCAGGAAGTCCAAGGGCAACAGGGCCTAGATTTATGTCCGGTGAGCCTTCCAGTTCATGGCTAGTCAGCTTTTCAGCATGTTCTCAATAACAAGAATGGTCAAGAGAATCTCTGGGTTCTCTTATAAAGGTGAAAATGCCATTCCTGGATGATTCATCCTCATGACCTAATCACCTCTTCAAAGTCCCTGTTTAAACCCTCACCTTCACCCTAACCCTAGCCCTAGCCCTTGCCCTAGCCCTAACCCTAATTCTATCACTAGCCCTAACCCTAACCCTAACCTTCTCATTGATGGTTTGGTGAGACATTCTTCACACAGCTTCTCTCCTTGTTTGTGAGAAATCACTGCATATTAAGTTCTTCCAGAAAAGAAAGAACAAAGTCTTAGGCTTATGCTTATGGGTGACCCTGTGGGCCAAATGCTCAGAGAAACCAGGACTCTTATGCCTCCTTAGCTCCTGCCTCCTTCATCAGAACACACCAGTGAGTTCAATCCTTTAATATTCAGAAAGAATATTTAAGTTACCACATTACAAAATTTGTATCTTATCTCTACATTAATTAGCTACTTATTTTTAATGTATCAGCTCAGAGACCCTCTCCTCTATGATAGGCCCATCAGAATGAACTACAATGGAAAGTTGCTTTGATGGAGACACACATCTCAACATTTTAAAGCCATTTTCACCCTCCCAACTCAAATCTGACTTTTTATTACAATAGTCGTTATTTTTGTAAACCATACTTTTGGTTCCTAATGCCTATAAAATAATTTACGCTAATGGACAGAAGTCAACCATGAGGCCACAAAAAGAATTGCTCTCCTAAGTTGTTACCCCAGTTGTGGATCCCTGAATTTCCCTCTTAGTAGGGCAACCATCAGTGTAATATTTGCTAACTTGGGTTGATCTCTACAACCTTCAGTCTCTAACTACACAGCCAGGAAGCAAAGTGCTTCAGGATGTTTCAGTCTTCAATGTTTGCCAAGTAGGAAATCTGCATGTGTGGACATGGATTTGACCTCTAGCTCAGAAGTAACCCAGTGGGCCCATGGTGAAGGTGGCAGTGCAAACGCTATTCAGATTTTCAAAGGCTTAACAGGAAATGTTCGTTTCTATGAGCTAAGATTACACGTGCCGAATATATGAAGTGTGTCTTGAGTGTGGACTAGAATTCTGCTTGGAGAGACAGGCTATAGAAAGAATGGATGGACACACTTTAAAGTTCAAAAGACTCAGATTCAATTTGAGCTCTGAGATTTACTCATTATGCAAATGAGTATGACCTTATGCAAATGTTTAACCGCTCTGGTTCTAAGTTTTCCCACTAGAGAAGCGGATAATAGTCATTAGACTGGAGTATTTTGAGATCAAATAGAATTTGACTTGAGGAGTATCTGGCACATAGCAACCACCAAATACATAAAAAAATTATGGTAATTTTAGCAATAATCTTTCTAAACAATGCAGTAATGTGTGGCATTCTGGTCAGAAGCTTAAAAGCATATTGCAGTACCTTCCTGTACCAGGAACTGTGGGGAGGGGTTTTCATGAATGAATTAATTCAGTCCTCATAACTTCTTCCAAAGACATGCACTATTTCCATCTCTGATTACTGGAAGAAAGGGAGGACTTTTAATTTCCCCGGCCACAGAGTTAGTAAACAGAGGGGTTGATTTTCAAGTATGGATATTCTGATTTCAGAACCTCCCCTCTGTTAATTAATATAATTAATTAGTAAAGATAGTTAAGCAATTGAGTGAAATTAATTAAGAGTCAGTCTTTGTATATTTGAAAAATATGTAATAAAGATGTTAAACAAGAGGGAATGAAAGGAAAATAGGAGGAACAGAAATCATTTCTTTTTTTTCTTTTTTGTTAATTACATTTTATTCACTTTGTATCTCCCTCCCTCCTCCCCTCCCAATTCCTCCCTTCTTCTCCCTTCTCTACACATGCCCCTCCCCAAGTCCACTGATAGGGGAGTCTTCTTTTCCTTCCTTCTGATCCTAGTCTATTAGGTCTCATCAGGAGTGGCTGCATACAGAAACTATTTCTTAAGTTATAAAGTTTGCCATTTAATTATTTTAAGTCAGTTATGGTGTCTCATGTCTGTAATCTCAGCACTCAGGAAACTAAGACAAGAAAATCGATCCCCATTCAAGACCATCTTGGGATACACAATGAGCTCCTGGACAGCCTGGGCTATAGCAAGGCTCTATCTTAAAAAAGAAATAGAAATAAAGAGAGATATGGAGGAAAATGAAAAGAAAGCTTTAGAACATGGGGTCTTCATGTTCCAAATAGACAGACAGAAGGAAAGAAAGAAAGAAAGAAAGAAAGAAAGAAAGAAAGAAAGAAAGAAAGAAAGGTCTTAGGCTCAAAAGAAGATGAATGGCTCTTTGTTGAGGAGTAGTGTATAAAATGGACTTACTTTGTTTTATTCACATATGCACTTATTGATGGATGTTTGGTTTCTTTACAAATGGAACGTTAATACTCCCGTCTTTGTATGGGGATTGATTTCATTTATCCTGGGTAAATATCCAAGGAATGAATCATAAGTTAAGTGCAAACTCACTGTGTACCCTAGGCTGGTCTCAAACTCATGGTGATCCTCTTTCCTCAGCCCTCTGAATTCTGGGATTCCATGCATGTGCTACAACTGGCTCCATTATTACATTTCAGAAGCAAGCTGATTTTTAATGTAAGCATATATCAAAGTTATTAAAAATACATGAACAAAAACTTAAATGTTGGTATTAATTTTCAAACACTGTCCTTTCTGTCAGCTTTCATTTTCTATAGTAATTGTTAATCCAATATCAGACCATTAACGTTGGATTAATTCTAAGATATTGGGTAATTCATCTCCGTTGTTTTATAAATAGAACAGCAGAAGTGCTGGGGATGAGATGAACAGCTCTGAGCAGAATGCAATATAAAGGCAGATCTGCAAATATTAGCTATTTTGTCTTCTGGACTAATGACCTTTCTGACAGATCAAATGTTATAAAGTTCATAAGACATCATGTGACCCTGGCCACTGAAACTCTCTCATCCAAGTCCACAGGGGGTACTTTGTTCATGACATTTGATCTTGTTCCCTCCATTCCTTTCTTTCTGTCTGTCTCTTCATGCGTCTCTGCACCGACTCGCTTAGTCGTAAGCATGAGCTGAGTGTCTTCTAAGGATAAGGTGTTGGCATAGCTGTACAGGATGCAAAGTTAAAAGACAAGTCTCATGCTATCCAAAAGTGGGGTGGGGGTGGCTGGAGGGACTACTCAGTGGTGTTGAGCACTGGCTGCTCTGCTGAGGACTTGTGTTCAGTTCCCAGAACTGACACAGTGGCTTACAACCACCTATAACTCCAGTTCCAGGGGATGTGAGGTCTTCGGTGGCCACTGAGGCTGCACATACATACATGCAAGCCAACACGTATAACCATAAAATATTTTTTTTAATTAGGAAAAAAAATCCCACAGAGCCTAGCTTCTTTACTAAGCTTCAAAATATTTCTCTCAGCAGGACAAGCTTTGGAGTTTGAGATCACTTGTGTACCAGGTCATCACCCAGAGGTTACCCTTCTAAGAAAACTATTTCCTAAAATCGTGGAGATTACAGATGCCTGCCAGTGTTTCATACGGATTCTGTCACTCAGCCTTTACCATTGCAAATACTTCTAAAGACATCAATGAAGAAAGCACCAAGACTTTTGGAGAACAGTCACAATGCTCAATTATTAAATTATTTTTTCAGGACTTTTTTAAAAAAAATGGCTGTATGAGAATGGTGACTAGGAGGTACCAGGCTGACCTCTGGAGCTGTATCAGACTGTTGGGGATGAAGGTCAATTCTCACTTGTAAGAAGGCAGCTTTTCATTCTGAGAAGAGCTTTTGACAACATCCACCGAAAGACACACAGCACAATGGACTAGTTCCAAGTTGTAATGGCAGAAAAGGACTCTAGTTGATAAAACAGAGGTTATTTGTCAACTGGATAATGTGTACTTATAGAATCGTGGACAGAAATAGGTTGGAGGCTTTCTAAAGAAAGTCAAGCTAACATTATGGCAATAAAATGATAGGTTATTGTTTGGCAAATGCCAAGTGTTGTATAAAGCAGCTCTCACTCTGTCACTAATAGATCCACACACAAGGCAACTTCCCAGAGTCCTTCCTTTCTCATTTTAATTGATTTCACATCAAAGTCCAGGAAGATAGGTCTGACTGGTGGAACCAGGCCACATGACTATACCCAGCTGCAAGAATATCTAGTATGAGTCAATTTTCTGTTACCGTAACAAAATACCTGAAGCAACCAACTTTCTAAAGAACAGAATCTTACTTAACTCACAGTTTTGAGGGGTTATGAGTGTGGTCCTGATGGTGGGAGCTAGAGATGGAATGAGCAAATGATGACCTTTGTAGCCCGGGATGGGCCAGGCTTGCGCCTTGATATCAGTCTTCTCTTGAGAAATCCTGGGAGTGAACGAGCAATATCTTTCATCTCAGAGTGTGCCCTCTGAGATGAAGACTACCTGCTAGGCACCATGTGGGGAGCAAGTCCTCTCTAAAACCCAGGGGTGGGAGCCAAGCAAAGGTGGGAAAGGGTGGGGCTCGCTACCATGGGACTGTTATTCAGAAAGTGGGAAACCGATACGGTAGGAACAAAAAGCACATCGAATCTGTAAAATTCAGATTTCTGATAAGGAAGGAGAGAGAGGAGAGAGAAGTGGTCGGGTCTGAGAGCAGATGGTAACTGGAGAAAATTCCCCTGCACCAGAAAAGGGCCCAGGAGGGACAGAGCACAAGGCTAAGCACTGCTCATCTTATTATCTGCAAGTTGTCAGGCTCCATCCTGGACCCACCAAGCCAGTTTCCAAGAGGAAATTACATTTTCGAAGCTGCTCCAGCAGATTCTGCGTTTCAGCCTGCTTTGAGGACCACACAGTTACATCCAAAGTCAGCTGGAGTAAAGAACTTCAGGTAAGCTCCGGAGCTCACAGCTGCAGGTGCCATGCGGCAGAAGCCCACAGCCACTTTAAATATGTTTGCCACCTTTCTGCTGAGCAACAGCAGGAATCATCGCGTAACTCGTTGGCATTTCTAAAGGCCTGACATGATGCACGCTGGAAGCTTTTTAAAGGCCCCAAAGATGTTATTGCATGATTAAGAAAAGAAAAGTGCTCTTCTCTGGGCAGTTCAGGAAGGAAAGAGGGGGTTACATAGTTGGGTCCACTGCTTGGAACCAGAGCCAGAGCCCACCCCCGGACCCTTGCTCATTCGTCCCAGGATGACGGCATCTTCCCCTTCTGTGAGCTAGGTGGGTGGAGACTGAGCAAGCCTTCGGAGGATGTGCAAATGTGAAAGCTGGACTGGATGCTTCCAGGAGCCAATCTGGACTCTTAAAGAGGAGCTGTCTTCAAACCAGCACCTTGGTGAATCACGCAGACTTTGTTAAGCAGTGTGGCTCAGCCACGGAAGGGCAGCAACACAAAAGGGCTTCTAGGTTGAGAACGCTGTCTCAGTCCAACTAGCTGCTAAACAAAGCAAGGTAGCCAGATGGCAGAAATCTATTGTACTCAGTTCTAGAGGCTGGAAAGAAAGCCCAAGGTAAAGGCTCAGGCCAATCTGAGGGGGGAGGAGGCCCCTTTTCTGCTTCACAAATGTGTCATCTTCCTGCGTCCTCACTCTGGAGAAGAGGCAGATCAGCCTTGGGGGCCTCCTTGATAAAGTTCTCTGTCCCTAGTCACCTTCTAAATGTCCCACTGTCTAATACCATCACCTTGGGGATTAAGACTACAATATATGAAGAAGGACAGAGGGCAAGGGCAGACAGCAGCAAAAACCTGGGGAAAGGAGATTTATAAGCAAAATGAATTTACACAATACTGAATTTGCTTCCCAATTTTGGACTAGATGGGAGACGAAGGGAAGTTATTAAACAAGGAAAATCATTAAGCTAGGAATGTGCATCACAGAGCTAGACATTTAATGAGAAAAACAGCCAGTAGCAGCAAGTATCAATATTGGCTGTTTGCAATAAACAACTCAGGGACCAATCTGGAGATGGGAGAGGCTGTGAGCATGGAGAGGTGAGATCCCCGCCCTCACTGACTGTGTTCCGTCATCTGTCTCTATTTACTGGTTATGAATGTGATGGATGAAGCTATCTACAACAAAGCTGCTTCTCTGCTCCTTGCCCTGCCTGTTATCAAGGTCTGCGGGTGACCTTGAAGGACAGCACACTGGCCAACGTTTCCCAAAGTAACTGCCTGTGACACCAGCCCCCTGTCTCCGTCAAGGCAAGCTTACAGCATGATCTGAAATGAGAGAAGCTGGTGCTGGGATTAGTCATGACAGCAGGGGCCATCCACATTTATGTCCTTACAGAGCATTATGGGGCTGCGAGAAAAGAGAACTAAGAGAATGCCTGGCAATTACTAGGCTGCCGAGTCACAGATGATCCCTAGCCCTTCCAAACACCCCTCCCTGGACAGAAGTCTTTCTAAATTGGAGTATGGGGGAATGGGCCTTCAAAGGATGGGAGATTTTCTTTGATTTTTGTACCGACAAGGTTGTGTTTGGTACGTGGACTGTTTATCGACCACCTAACTACACTTTGTGTCGTTACTGTTAGAATGATTGCTTCAACCTCCCCATCCACACAGTTCTTTCACAACTGATATTTAATGGCAGAAAGAGAAGCATCAATAATTAATCTCAATCAGGCAGCGTTAGTGAGAGACTGAGGTAAGTAAGCATGGGGATGCTGCAGGGAGCAGGAGGCTGCTGTGTGCCTCGGGGTCTCGACTGACATCCCAGCTGTGATCGTTAAGAGCTAGGCAGGTGGCTGGTGGATTGTTACTGATGTGTCCTAGCGTACGAGTCAAAAACAGCAGAATCTGTGGGTAAGGACGATATGGGACCTGGTCAAGCTAGGGGTGAGGGCTGGCGGGGACTTTCTAGGCCAAGCAAATGAGTTTGGGTCCTCCTCCACGTAGGATGTTGCCACACAGCATTCCCAGAGAAATTCCACAGAATTAGTTGACAGAAGAAAGACTGTCAGCACAGCCTGCAGCTACTCCCATGCACAGTAAGTCAGAGACGTTTAAAAGAAAAACTCTTTCTTCCCCAGATTTTGAGTCACTACAGTTGGGGTGAGGTCCAATTTTTTTTTATGTTTTATGTGTAAATTAATGCAGCAACTTCTTGGGTATTAAACATTATACTCCCTTTTAAAAACATTTATTCTTATTTTATATGTATGAGTGTTTGCCTCCATGCATATCTGCAACCACGTGTGTAAAGTACCCATGGAGGCCAGAAGAGGGCAATGAATTCCCAGAGCTGGAGTTACAGATAGTTGTGAGTCACCATATGGATGCTGGGAAGCAAGGTTCTCTGCAAGAAACAGCCAGTCCTATTAGCCACCGAGCTATCTTTCCAGCCCCTAAAGTATAAACTCTAACTATGCTATGAAACAAGCAAACTTAAAAACATTTTGTTAGTTTCCTTTGCTGTTGCCATGGCAAAATACTCTGACAAACCCAACTTAAGGGAGAATGGGTTTATTTTGGTGCACAGTCCAAGGTAGAGTTCATCATGGAGGGTAAATCAAGGCAGCTGGAGCTTAAAGCAGCCGCCCACATTACATCTACAATCAGGAAGCCGAGAAGGATGGACAAATGTTGCTACTCCGTTCTGTTTCTCCACTGATGTAGTCAAGATCCCAGGCAGGACAGAGCTGAGTCCTCCCATTTTCATTATTCTAGTAAGCCTATTCTCCACCCCCTAGAGGGAGGGGATTGCTGCTGTGCAGGTCGTGCCCAACTTTTTATGTGGTGTTCTGAACCTAGGTTCTTAAGCTTGCTTAACAAGTGTTCTTACCCATTAAGCCATCTGTCCTGAGCCTTGACATAAATCTTGAGTGATTTTCTCATATACATTAGCTGAAATCATTGATACCTTTGACGGTCTGAGAGGCAGCACTAAAAATAGAGGTATCTAGACAGGACCTCCCCACCCCCCAAACGCAAGAGTGTACAGGAGCAAGCTGATCAGCTGGGTGTATTCCCATCACCCAGTACCCTGACTATGAATAATCTAAAAGCAACTTCTGTGGTAGACTTTCTATGCACCCCAAAGCCAGAAGGTAGACTAGAAATCAGACTAGGGACAGCAGGAGGAAGGGCCTTGCCCATTCCCAGGGAGCAAGCACACACTCAACTTCAGATGGCAGCCAGAGAGGCTTTCCTTGCATCAGTTCCTGACTTTGGGAAGAGCACAGAAGAATATGTGGGTATAAATGTAGCTGAGGGTGAGGGATAAGAGCTGGGCACCTGGGCTTTTGCCACAATGACTTGTGCTTCCTCAGGAAATCTTGGGAAAGTAGGCTAGCTGTGACCTCAACCTTAGCAAGCCAGCCAGCAAATCTGTGTTCCCATGCAGCTCACTGCCAATCCGGGGGTGGCACAGTGCTTTGCCGAGCTCACTGTGCATCGTTAGACTCACCCTCCTCACTGAAGACACTGTTGGCATGAGACTTGGGGAGAAGCACGCTCCAGGAGAGCCATGAAGTATTGGTAAGAGCAATTGAATCTGTCGTTGTCTGGCCACAGTGCAATTACCTGAAACATTTTAATAGAGTTCAGAAACCACATGCGCATAAGTTTAGAGAAGGTATAAAAGAGCACAGGAAAGCAGCTGCTACCCCAGCTGATAGTAAGATGGACAAGGACCTTCTTAGAGGACCTATGTCTGAGAGAAAATAATATGATCATTCAGGGCAAATGAAACAGGATGGAGAGCAGGTCTATCAGGAGATAGGATTAGAAACGTGGTGACAAGCCATGCAGGATCTTAAAGGATTTAAAAAAGAATGTTATGTTCATTATTAGAAATCTTTATAGAAGTATTGAGCAAGGTTCATGATCAGATATGTATGAAAGTGGTTCTTCTGGTATCAGGTGGGGTAGTTTACAGAGGAATGGAAGGACAGGAAATATGGCAAGCCATAGCAATCATGAGGGAAGAAAGGAGACAGCAGATACCACCCTGATGAACTCAGGCTTCCTGAGACACACAGAGTGGGGCTGGACCTCAGCTCTGCCACTAAGGTTTTGGGATGTGGATGGAAAACGTGGGCTGATGAGAGTTGAACATAGTGGGAGCATCCACTGTTGACCTTCTGTAAGTACTGGATCAGCAAAAGTATAGAAGGGACTTTTTTCCGTGTCTGAAACTGTCGATACACAAGCACCAACTGCCAATTATTTTTCATAGAGGACACCAATTAGTATAGGATTTGAAGGGTTTGAGAAGAGAATCTCAAACACTTTGGAAGTCATTAAAATATGTAAAAGATTGCTAAAGAATTGGCCAGAGGGTAAGTGTGAATGCAGTCATCTCAGGATTAAACAGGACTTGATCTTAGGATCAGAACTCCATTCATCCATCATCCAGCTTCGTTTCATCCATCCGTTCCCTTTTCCATCTTTTCTTCTACTTACCCATCCACCTACCCACCCACTCACCTGCCCACCCATCCATCCATCCACCCACCTGCCCACCCACCCACCCGCCCACCCATCCATCCATCCACCCACCTGCCCACCCACCCACCTGCCCACCCATCCATCCATCCACCCACCTACCCACCCACCCACCAACCCATCCATTCATCCACCCACCTACCCACCCATCCATCCATCCACTCACCTACCCACCCACCCACCTGCCCACTCATCTATCCATCCACCCACCTACCCACCACCTGCCCACCCATCCATCCATCCATCCATCCATCATCCACCCACCTGCCCACCCATCCATCCATCCACCCACCTACCCATCCACCCACCCTCCCACCTGCCCACCCATCCACCCCCTTGATTCATTGTTCTCCCTCAGTACCAGGCACTGTTCCACACAGTACTATCTAGTTGTGATAACTACATAAACACGGGCACTAAATAAACCCCTCACAGGGGTTATAAAAATAACATCTAATAATCTAGGCTAGAGTTTCCTAGATACTACTGTTTTCATTTTAGCTTTGTGAGAGCTTAACTGTTCCAGTTCACGACTAGGTGGCTGCTAATACAGGGAAGTTAGGCTAAATGTTATTATCTTCTCTTTCAGAATGGAGTCTTGTAACTTCACATGTAAATGCACTCCTTAGCATTCAAAGCCTTTCAGGCATTTGTGTGAGAGGTTCCTTAAATCTGAAAGGAAGCATGGAAGTAATTGAGAAAAAAAAAGGGGGGTGGGGGGAGATGTTGTCTGCTATTGCTTTATGTGTTTGCAGTTACTTTAAATGCCTCCTCCACACTCAGGGAAATTCACTGTGGTTTTGTTTTTTTCTGCATGCAGGTATGTTGTTGTTTCCCAGCTGTCAGGATATACCAACTACAAGTGGGCTGATATACCAACAGCCAAGCTTTCCTCATGCTGGAGGGTTTCTAGGAAGCCTGTGTTTGGTTCAGAAGTCTTCCTTTGTAAACCAGCTAATATCCTCTCCTGGCATAAGTGTGGGTTACAGTAGATGTGGCAAAAGAAAAAAAAATCGGATATTAATCCTACCAAATGTAATTACACTCCCAGAACCTGCAATTACCATGGTACTTGCCTGTGGAGGGGTGTTCCTGGTATCTGCAGGCTGGCTGGAAGTGCATGAAGCAGGTTGAGACTGTGCACTGGCCCAGCTTTCTTTGCCCTTGAGGAGGAGCCGAGGAACAAACAGGAATTGTTTGCTCTGCACTCCCCATGGTCCTCTCAGCCTCATGCCCAGCATTTTGAATCTCATTTAGCCTGGTCCTCACGGTTTCTACATTTCCATCTCCTACTGTGACAGTCTTCCTACTGTCATGCTATTCCTGTCAAATGATGTACGAAATGAACAAAAGCTCCAACCCTCAAGCGTCTTTTTAAGAAAGCAAATAAATACTGGATGATCCACCAGCTGGATCAATATCTGGCTCCACAATGCGGCAGCTGCTTTTGAGGCTGCCAGCCATAGTACCTGAGGCCAGGATGCATGGCCTCTTCAGCTACAGGAGTATGGGCTCCTCAACTTCGCTCATCAAACAAGAAAATCGGTGGTTGACATGGAGCCACCAACTCAGGGAAAGAACTAGCTTATCCTTGTCATCTGACTAACTTAGCTTTGTCACTTTTAATTATTTTGCTTCAAATGTACAGTGCTTTTTCTTTTGACTGAAAATTCATATCATTGTAAAATAAAGAACTAGCAAATCTGAAAAGGAATGTTCAGGTTAAAAACAAATGAGGAGAAGGATAAAAATCCAAAGAGAAGAAATGACTTTAATCTGCAAGAAAATAGCTATAAAGCACAAACTAGTTCTATGTTGCTTTCCACTCCTGAAAAATTAATATATTATATAATTAGAACCCCAGTTCAAAATTAAAATCTAGAGAAGAAAGACAGCGCCCTATAAAAATGATACATGTTGCAATCCCATCACTTGAGAAACTGAGACATGAAGAATGCTCAAAGTCAGATGGGTCTAGCCTTGGGGGGTGGGAAAGAATTATATCTTATATATTGCATATTATATACCAAATAAACAGAAATGAAAATATAATTGTCATCATAATACTGAAGGAAAATATAGAGTAAAATGAATGTAAGAGAAAATGCTGGGTGTAAAAGACAAGATTACTAAGTGAAAAGATGATCAATACATTTTTTTAGCACAATCCTCATAGAAAGGAGTAAGCATTGAGAATTATGTGTCATAAAATTCCCCCCAAGATGAAACTGTTTGGAAGGCAGCAAAGGTGGAAGTGATACTCAGTGGTGAGCAGCAAGTAAGAATGTGATTTGATAAAAGAAGATGAGGTTTCTGATGGCCAGTTGGAAAAGTCAAATCAGTGTCAAGGGGATAATTGGACTTATTGGGGACCTTCCCACAGTAATAATTTATGATCTATATGAAACCCAGTGGAGAATACCTGGGATCCTGAGGGACAGAACATGGGATTTAAGGACATTATAATTCACCAGGAACTTTATTTTTTCAACACTTGCTTTATAGCAATCATATATTTGATATAGTTTTCTTTATGTTTAAATATTAGTTTAAATAGGGCTTACTAGTGCTTTTAATTTAGGGTATCTTGGTGTAGAGCTCTCTAAGTTTCTCAATGGATCAGAAGTTTGGTTGCATCATTCCAGAACTTACAAAATCTCATTTGCTTGGACTCACTCTAGAGAGTCTGACTGAGTCAGTCTTGGTGACAACTAGGGAACTAAGATTTTAACATGTGAACCTGGAGCTCATATAGCAAGGGTTCCAGCAACACTGGGAGTAATATTCAGTTCTTTCCTGTGTCTTCCCCTTTATCTGGATGAGACTGTGCGTCATAGTTCCTCAGTGTCATATCATCAGCTGTCAACTTGGCACAAACCTGCAATCACCTAGGAAGAGGGAGATTGTCCAGATCAGAGTGACTGACCTGTGGCAATGTCTATGGGCATTTTCTGGATTGTTAATTTATGTTGGAGGTCCCAACCCAAGGTAGGCAGCACCATTCCCTCAGTATGTGGGCCTGAGCTGCAAAATGAGGAAGCATTGCTCTATGGTTTCTGCCCCAGGCCTCTTCTTTTAGTTATTGCCTTGCTTTCTCTCAGTGATGGACTGTGTTACATGTAGGGTGCAATAAATCTCTTCCTCCTCCAGTTGCTTTCGGTCATGGTATTTATCAGCACAATAGAAAGCAAAGTAGGATATACAGTGAGAAGACATAGAATTGGCAGCAATGCTCCAGCAGTTCTGTGTCTTCAGTGCAAGCCCCTTTCTGCTTCAGTTGGTAGACGCAGCCTGCTCTGGTAGTCATCAAGACCCAAGACTATGACAGTATAGCAAGGCAGAAAGGCCAGGCTCTGTGCATGGCAGATCAAGATGGCTACTTTCTTGACTGTGTCGCACACCAGTTCTTATCTGGAAGGTGGGAACATGACATACTTGCTTTCAGGATCTTTATGAGTATGAAATGAGATCTTGCTGCAGCAGAGTATAAATTCAATGGATCTTGTTTCATGACAATGGAACGAAACTCCTAGAAACCCCTGTTTACAAAGGAAATAAGAAACTCTTGTCTCCTATCAGGAGCAGCTCAAAATGGCTTATATAATGACTGTGGAGGTGATCCTCATTTTTTGTGGGGATTGTAGAAAGATCCAGTTGGGGACAGTGAAGTTTGGAGACACAGTATTTCCCCAGGAAACAGCACACTGCACAATTGCTGGCTGGTCCCTCATTGTTCCCAGAAAATAAGTGAATACAAAGGGTGATATTTTTGCTTCAGTTTCCTGGCAGAAGGAATTTTCTAGGCATCTCACAGACATGGGGAATGAAGCTTCTCAAAGCCCAGTTGGCCACCCGCTGTCTCCTAATTGCCTAGGACACTGAATTTAGACCATTTTATAATCTCTCTCTCTCTCCCTCCCTTCCTTCCTCCTTCCCTCCCTTCCTCTTCCCTTCTCTCCTTCCCTCCCACTTGCCACTCTGGAAAGGAATAACTCACTGGAATTATTTGTTCTTGAAGGAAGTCAAGCATGGAAAACAAGGGACAGATCACGGGGACAAAGATAAATACCTAATTATAGACTGAGCTATTAGCATGACAAGAATCGCTGTTTTTGAAAATGATCTGACAGCCAGAGAAAGCTACTGGTACTGCGAGAGCCTAGTCTGTGGGGATGGCCATGGCATGACTCCCAGAGGGCTGGGGGCTCCATGTCTTCTCTATCCATTTTGCTGATGGAAATGAGCTTTGTATCTCAAATGACTCCTCTTTTTCAGAGACTGAGCATATATGTCACCCTCCTTCTTTAGGGGCCATTGCTTATATTTCTCAATTGGCTTAGTCAACAGCTAAAGCCCCGTTAGACACTGGCAGATCTTGGCTCTATCCTGCATGGAAAATTTGTGAAGGTGCTGCTTCTCTGCAGCACCTCTGGCCATAGGGAGATCCTTTCATATTTTGTATTTTCCACATGATCCATTTAGATGAAGTCAGACATTTCTTTATGCCAAAACCCACTGTAATAAAGAACAAACACTAAGTGAATTCATTTCTCTTGAGTTTTGCTTCCTGGAATTAGAACTGAGGGTGAGAATTAATTCTTCTGTCTATTCACAAAGTATCCCTGCCTGTGAGAAAAAGAATAAAGGACTTTCATGCTTGGTTGCCTGGATCCTGGTACATCTGGTCGATGCACATGGCTACAGAGTTTTACACAACTGTAAAGTGGGTGCTCTGATGCCGACTGAGTTTATTTGGGAAACAAGCATGCTTGAAATAGTTAAGGACAGTTCTAGAAATAGATGCAGAGTACATAAAATGGAGTGGGAGTGGGAATCACATATGTAACAAAAATCTTATTTTAATGTGATTGACACTCCTTTTGCCTGTTTGAGTAACTTATTTTGGTCTCAACTGGCCTTAGGTGTCTGCATATATGCAGGGATGAGAAAGGTTTGAGCAAAACCCCGGAAGATCACAAAGAGAAAGCTGTTAAGATAACATTTAACTTCCTCCATGCAAATTAGGATTTTGCAACAGCATCATTGTCCTAAAAGCTGGGTGACTAGCGGTGAGAATAGGCTAGGTGACTCTAAAACCTTTATTCTAGTACACCTTTAGTATGTCAACAAGCATGCCCCAAAGAGCAGCACCTCAGTAGCAAGAAGGGCTGGATGCAGGAGAGGGTGCAGCCTCAGAGGTGTGCAGCTAGCTGAAGTCAAGGAGAATCTGCTTTGTCCGGGGCATCCTTCCAAGCTGTGCTAGTCAGGGTTTTCTAGAGTAACAGAACTTACAGAATGAATCTCTCTCTATCCCTCTCTCTCTCTCTCTCTCTCTCTCTCTCTCTCTCTCTCTCTCTGTCATATATATACGCTAAGAGGTTTATTAGAATGACTTATAGGCTGCAGAGTCCAGCACGTCCAACAATGTCTGGCTATGAATTGAAAGTCCAAGAATCCAGAAGTTGCTTGATTCATGAGGCTGGATGTCTCAGCTTGTGTTCAGTATATGTGGCAATCCCAGAGAAGTAGGCTCTCATGCCAGTGAACGAATTGATTTGCCAGCAAGGGGAGAACAAGCAGGCAAAGAGCAAAAGCTTCCATCTTCCGTGTCTAGAAGAAGACAGCTCAGATTAGAGGTGGTTCTTCTCAGCTCAAACGACCAGGACTAATGGTGTGTGTCTTTCCACCTTGAAGATACAGATTAGAAGTAGATCTTCCTACTTTAAATTAACCAAAATCTCTTATAGGTGTGCCCTACATTTTTGAGTTTTAGTTAATTCCGGATGTAGTCAAGTTGACAACCAAAAATAGTCATCACACAGGCCTTGGCCAAACCAACAAAAAGAAGCTTACTCATGAGGAACAGTGGCATTATTCTGAGATGAAGACATTATCCTGCACAGAACCAAGAATGTATTAGGCCAGGGGCTTTTCTTCTTTCCAGTGATGTAACGTAAGACCTCTTCTATACAATTAAACTCTATTCTAGGGGGTTTTCTGGAGAAGCAGAAGAGAGAAGGAGAGATCAGCAAAACTCAGTATATATATTTTTTAAGCACTTGATCATTTGCTGACAGGATGTATACCCACACACTGAATCTGATGTTTTTTAAACTGATATTTAGTGAGCATTTAGTAAGCATGCTCTTGTTGAGGCAACAAAGAAAATTCAGAGTTCAGTCAATGGGTAGGGGAAAAAAAATCCAAAAAATATTCGACAAAGTTTCCACTGCCTATGGGACATCCAGACATTCCCCTTGGTAAAGGCTTATGGAAAATAACTTGCTTTTTCATTTAATATATTTAAGTCTTTATTTAGTATTAAAGTTTTACCCTCTTTAAGAAAAATAAGCTCATGTTTCTCAAAATGCAAACTGTAGTATACAGGACCCAGACACTCTGCTGAATCAGACCTGAGCATAGAATCATTTGGCTGTCAGTCACATTTGCTCAGGAGGAGCTTCTGGCTGTATTTATGCAGGATGGGTACTCTTCTGAATTTTTCAGTGCTAAATTTGTGAACAAATATGCGCTGAAAGGTAAGCGTGCTTCTCTGATGCCCTGGGGAATGATCTTTGGGGTCCTGATACCATGTCATTTAGAGTCAATGGCACTGGAGTTTATTATCCCCCTTGTTTGTTTGAACAGTAGACCTGGGAACAAGCATTTCTGTAGTCTACTTGATTACCTGGATGCCTCCTCTCCTAGGGCACTCTCAGGGTCCCAAGCTCAAAGGTTCAAGAAAATGGCAGAGTTTTCCCTAGGTAACATAACACATGGGTTGGCAGTGGCTGGTGCTTGCTGTGGCAGGCGGTGACTGCCTGGCTTGGAGAGTTTCTCAGAAGATTATCAGGTTCTCCTTCTCATCGGGGAGCTCATCAGAGGCTCAAATCTGGGAGAATGTCAAGACCTTAATCCAGGACATCTTTCCTTGGGCTCAAACGCATTGGATATATTGAAGAATGATAATATTGAATTATGGAACAAGATTAAAGCAATAAACAGCATAAACCACCTGAAAACACACACACACACACACACACACACACACACACACACACACACACA
>NW_026596256.1:5044208-5129623 GCF_907164565.1 Psammomys obesus | reverse complement strand
ACACACACACACACACACACACACACACACACACACACACACACACACCTATCTCCTGATCTTCAAAATGATTCTATGAATTATATACTATTTTTATTTCTCTTTCATGAATCAGCAAAAAGATTTTTGAAATAGGAATGTGATTTTTTCCAGGATCAGAGGCTAGAGAATCACAAGGGTAAACAATAAAGATAGATAGATAGATAGATAGATAGATAGATAGATAGATAGATAGATACATGCATACATACATACACACACACATGATTCAATAAATAAATAATAGGACTAGAGTTAGGGGACCACTTATCAGTTTACTGTGGCACCCAAACAGTGAACAACCCTGGGGAATTTAAAAGCAAGTCTCCTGTGTCATTCTTGTCAAGAGCCTGCTCCTTCTATTGCTTCCTGCTATGCCTTACATGTGGCAGGACCCTGCTCTAACCCTACTACAATTTATATGTAGTAGAGAAAACAGAATGTCTTCTGTGACTTCCATCCATAATTGCTACTAGTGAACAAAGACTTAAGTACCAAAAGGTCCAGATAAAATACCACAGATGAGATGTAGACCAGGATTGGGCGAGCTAGCTCAGTTGCAAGCATGAGGACCTGAGTTCCATATCCTGAACTCGTACTTTTAAAAGTAATAAAGTAGGCATGACTGTCCATATTTGTGACCCCAGAGATGGAGAGATGGAAACAAACAGATTTTGGGGTCTCACTGGTCAGCCAGCCTAGTGTGGTCCAGGGATTCTCAGTGGTCCTATCTCAAGGTATAAAATGGTCATCACTTGAGGAAAGACACTGAGGTTGTTCTGTTCCACACACAGGTTCATTGTGCACACACACACACACACACACACACACATACACGCATTTATTGAAGGGAACCTGAGCTGCCTCTTCTCCTACAGGGAGAGAAAAAGAAGTCTACAAAATGTCAGTGAGCCACAGACGGAAAACTGTTATCAGAGGGCCAGCTGCCCCGTGTCACCTGAAGATGCCCACTCATGGGCATGAGAGAAGGCTGTGCAGTCTGGGAGGAGGGGAGGGCACAGGAGAATACCAATCACCTCCTCAATCACCACCACAAGCGCCTGGGCTTCACCTCACAGGCTAACTCCATCTGCAGTCTTGCCAGTTACTCAGGCGGTGATGATTTAGCCTGCAGCTCCCTTTTCTGCAGAGCACCGGTGGAAAGCAATCAGTGTGTGTGTGAATCCAGACTGTTTGCATCCGTGCTTCAAAGCAAATGGTCTCCTAGGAGTTTCTTTGCTCGTTTGTTTTTGTGTAAACTATTTATTGTGGGTAGAATTGGGAATAGCAAAGGTCGAGAGCTGGAAAACGTGCAGGTACTTTGAAATGCTGGTGCTTGTTCTTTGGCAGGGCTTGTCTGAGATGATGCTCAGCGTGTGACAAAGCTTACACGTGAGACCTTCTTTAGACATTTTGTTCATTGACCTTTAGAAGAGAAGCAATGATAGAACTTGCTAAGTGCTTTCCCACTGTTCTTCTGGGATGCTTATAAAGTCTAACAGGTCTTGGCCATATGTGACTTTGGGAAGGATGTCAGCACAGCTAACTACCAGTTTCCCACACACAGATTGCCCAGATGGTGAGGACTGACCTGTCCCAGCCATCTGCTTCCTTTCCCTTGGGGTCAGGGATGAGTGGCCCTTCTGCATCATTTCTCAAACTTAGGCCAGATGGAGAGGTTAGCTTTGGGTCTCAGTTACTCAGAACAGCCCGCCTTCCCCAACACTGGCCATGTCTGTAACCTACACCTGTCACGGCAGATCAACCTCAAGCTGGAAAAGCCATGGCATTGTGACCGTATAGAGAGCATATCAATTCAATTAAAGTGATTAACTGAGTCTATCCTGGATTCCTTTGCCAAGGCTGATGTGGGCTGAGCTGGCCGCCAACCTGGGCTGAGTTCCCATTGCTGTTGGCTGCTGCAGGGGTGCTTTGCCCCAGAGGCACCTCCAGCTGTGGCTGACTATACTCCTTCCCATCAGGCTGACCAAGGCAGTTCAGAGAGCAGGTGGCACCTCTCTCATTTTTTTTCCTATATCCTCCCATGACGACCTGCCCCTGCCAACTCCTATGCACAATTATGTTGATTTTTGTTTAAAGCGAATCTATGCAAATGTCTGTCATCACTATATATCCTTTATTTACGTGAAGTGTATTTACGCACAGGCACATGCACACACGTGCAAGCACACGTTTGCATCCATGCACGTGTCTGTATAAATCAAGATCATGCCAAGTTAACCTGGGACCCACAATAGAAACTACAGTACTAGATTCATTCCCAGAAAACAAAGTATTCCCTCTTTTTATCCTCAGTCATTTGTTTTTAAGCATGCACACCCTTCCTGGGAATCAAGAGAGAAAGAGAGAGACAGAGTCACACATGTGGGTGGTGAGATTTTTCTCAGTGGCTAGGTGGAGACACTGACTTTCCCAGGAACTTAAAGGAAAGTGACTTTTAAAATGATTTAACAGCAGCGAAAGTGAGCTTGTTTTGAGAAGAAGCCTCACAGCTGTATCTATAAGCTCATTTAGAATGTGGTCATTCACTAATTCATTTAATGGGTGCTTATGGATTTTTTTACTCTTTGCTATGTCTGAAGATGCTGGCAAATCAATGGGAGACATGTTTTCCCAGCAGCTTCTGGTATAAGTAGGGTATTTCCAAAGCATCACTTTAAATCGCCTGCAATGTGCTTTTGGGAGCATTTTTATATTGCTTCCATTAATGAAATAGGCAAAGCGGGAAGAGGGCAGAGGACAAGGCTGTCACTTGCCCTGCTGGCTGTTGGAGAAACACAACTTTTCACAAGCTGTGTGACTGGAAGCAGGTTCCTTAACTGCTCTGGTTATCAGCATTCTCATCAGGAGCACAGGAATGAATACAATCTATGTGTTCAATCAAATAACATTGGCAACATCCTTAGCACTATGGGTGGACGCTCTAATCCGCTAGCGGTTCTCAAGCTTCCTAATGCTGTGACCTTTTAATACAGCTCTTCATGTTTTGGTGACCTCTAACCACAAAATTATTTTCATTGCTACTTCATAACTGTAATTTTGCTACTGTTAGGAATCTTAATGTAAACATGTATGTTTTCTGATGGTCTTAGATGGCCCCTGTAAAAGGGTCTTCCAACTACTAGATAAGGATCTTTCGACTGCCAAAGAGGACACAAGCCAGGTTGATCACCACTGTTCTAGGTGTTCCATAAATGGTAGTTCTTAGACATTGGAACATCCTCTTAGGAGTGGTTTCAATTTTTTTTTTTATCAGAAAGAAATCATGGCTTATTCACTGGAGTTGAAACACTAACTCAAACGCTTTGCTATGATCATTATGCCAGTGAAATCTATCATACTACATAAACATCACAAAACAAGACCAAACATAACTAAAATTTTGGAAATATCTATAGTATAATAGAAAAAGTTCCATAATTTGAAATTTGCTTTTAAGATGAGCCATCTTTGAAACAGAGAATAAAAAAAATAATAGAGATACACAGTCATTGCTTTGTTGAACAGTAACACTTCTTGGCATCCTCTAATGCATTAATTCCAGCTTGTAAGTTATATTTTCTCACTTAATATTTTAGTTGTATGGTTTCATAATTCCTTCTGTTTTATTTTTTAATTTTATTTAATCATTTTACAGCCTGATCCAACCCTCTCGTCCCCTCTCCTCTCAGGACAGGGGTGTCCTGTCCTGACACCCCTTCCCCCATTGGCCTCTCTCCTTCTCAGAGAAAGGAGGACCCTAAGGGCTACCAACCCACCCTGGCACCTCAAGTCACAGCAGAGCTAAGTGCATTCTCTCCCACTGAGGGGAGAGACATGGCAGCACAGCTAGGGGAAAGGGCTCCAAAGGCAAGCAACAGAGTCAGAAGCAGCCCTTACTCCTATTGTTAGGGGTCCACATGGCCAAGCTGCACATAGGCTACATGTGTGTAGGAGATCTAGGTCCAGCCCATGCATGCTCTTTGGTTGGTGGTTCAGTCTCTGTGAGCCCCCATAGGCACAGGTTAGTTTACTTTGTAGGTCTTTTTGTGCTGGTCTTGACCCCACTGGCTCCCTCTATTCTTTCTTCCACTCTTCCACAGAACTCCCCAAATTCAGTCTAATGTTTGGCTGTGGGTCTCTGCATCTGCTTCTATCCTATGTTGGATGAAGCTTCTCAGAAGACAGTTTACACTAGGCTTCTGTCTGCAAGCATAGCAGAGTGTCATTAATAGTGTCAGGGGTTGGCTCTCTCCCGTGGGGTGGGTCTCAAGTTGGGCCAGTCATTTGCTATTCCCTCAATCTCTGTTTTGTCTATATCACTATATTTCTTGTAGGCAGGACAAATTTTGAGTTGAAGGCTTTATGAGTGGGTTGGTGTCCTGGGAGTTTCAGTTCTAAGATCAGTTCTTAGATATTTCTGTTGAGATGGAAGAGGATGACCCTTCTGCTATTTTCTGAAGTAGTAGTCAGCTCACTTTCAGACTATGGAGTCCTCAGCATACTGGAGACAGTAACACTAATTTAATGGTCAGCTTCCCCACTTCTGTCTTTCATCCATTGTCTGCATGTGCACAAACACACACACACCTGAGACTAAGGGCCTCTCCATCTTCCCCACCATGCTGCCCTTTCAGGCCTTGGTTCAAAGAGTCAGGTGACTCCAAGAGGAAGGTGCCTGAGTAGTAGGACTGAAGATTTAAATGGTTGCTAGGCTACCATCCTCTGAGACTGGCCTCCTTCAGCTGGCCTGAAGACATGGTGTATTTATGCTCAACTCCAGGAACCAGGAGAGTGTGTCTGCACCCAAGCAGGCTGGTGGTAAACCAGGGAGGGCTAATTCAAGCAGACTGTGGTCAAAGGAGACCAGCAAAGTCAGCAGGGTGGAGCTAAAGTCTCTCTATCTGCCTCTGCCTCTGGCTTTTAAGGGAAAAGCCGGCAACCATTTAACTCTGTTTTATAGGAAGAGAATTTTCACAGTTTCTGAGTGAAAAAAGGAGCTGTGGGGTTGGCCAGACCAGGATCAGGCCTTTGGGGATTTTTTTTTGTAAGTAGGCTTTAACTATAACACTGAGTTGCACATTTTAGCCTCCATCTTTCCTGAGCTCACTCTGCCCTGATACTCAGGCAACAAATTCACTTTGTTTATTCTGCCCATAGAATATTTGCAAAGTGCATAGTGTTTGAAGCTAGGCATTTTGCCCAAAAATGAAAAAAAATATTCGTAGTTGCTTTCTTTCTTCGGAAAGAAGCAAATTGGATCTAATGCTCTCACTGCATGGTGGGCCGAGGCTAGTCTCCTATGATTTGGATCTTAAAAGATCAACAATAACAACAACAACAACAAACCTTACTCATCCATCAGCACTGCTGGTAAGGGCTGGAACCTTGGGAAGAAGGTCAGTCATTGGTGGCATGCCCTTAAGGAAGATCTTAAGACCCATACAGTGTAGTTCTCAGGACTCATCAGAGAAATTTCTTTGTGTAGTGGGTGGTGGCTGGATGCAGAAACTCACAACTAATCAAAATGCAGAGAATAAGTGTGAGTGGGGTGCTCAGCCACAAACGAGACATCTCTATCACACCTCCAGGCACAGGGCCCAGTGCTGAAGAGGGTGTGGGAAGACTGAAGTGAAACTATGCCTTTTGGACATGACAGGCTAGCTGAGCTCATGACTTGGAGTAGTTGTGCTTGTCTGCACAAGATCAAGTCAGTAACATCTCAGCCTGGAGGGGGGAGTAGCTCACTGACCACCTCCCTAACTGAGAAGATGCTGATGGCTGACATCTGCTAGAGAAGGGACCGTCAGTCTCCTTTAAGGATGTGGCCTCTGGTAAGCGGACCACACTCCGATGAATGGCCTCAAACCCAGATGTACATGAGCAGCACAACTTGTTGATGGGTTATTTTGTTAAGGACATGAAGTTGAGGGTTTTTTTATGGATCTGGTAGAAGTTGGAAGGATTGAATATGAACAAAATACATTTGTACAAAATTCTCAGACAAAAAAAAATCAATTAAAATATTGCATTTATTTTGGTTGGTGTATATACAAATTCATTAGTCATTTATCCAGCAAGTAAGTTTCAAATTCATGAGCTTTCCTATAGTTCCTGAGTATTGTGAAGATAAAGCGTCCACAAAACCTGATATTGGGATAGAATCTTTCAAGCTGGGACTGAGAGAAAACTTACTGGAGGAGTGTGGAAATCAGAGCTACTGCAGCTGGAGCCTGCTGGGAACAATGAGCAGTGGCCTTCCCTTCCCACTGGAGGCTTGTCTCCTGGGCTACAGGGTTGAAGATGCTGTCAAGAGTTTGTCTGCCATGGTGGAACCAAGTAAGAAATCTATAGCAACGAGGAAGCTTGTTATGGCTCAAGGACAGGCATCTTTATTGTGTCTGAGGTGGAACATTTCCTTGACTTGGAGCCTCAGAGGGACCATCCACCACATCCTGGTGAGGAAGATGGAAGAGCCAGAGACTGACGAAATGGCTTCTAAGAGGTCACTGGACAATAATGCCTACATAGATGATTGTCTTAAACCAGGTCACAAAAGGATATGTCCTGCTGATTTTGAAACAGGAGCCTTAGAAGATTTCAGTTTTTCTACTTATTCCTTTTTTCATTCCCATTTCAGTCAGTGTACTCAGCAGCCCTTCCTCCTCCACTTCCCTTCCTTCTTGAGCATGCAGTCATCTTTTTTTTTTTTCAGGCTATTCACCTTGTGCAAGGCATGTGGGATTCTGAGTGCAGACTGTAGCATTGGATTTCTAATAATGTTCCCAGTACATACCAACATGTAGAGCTTAGACACACTGTTGATGTTATAAGACATGATTTTCCATCTGGAGGGGGGATGGCAGCACTATTCGTTTTTCTAATGCTGTTGGGTAGAGTCACAGAAAACGCCTTAAGAGACCAGAAGTGCTTAGCACAGCATAATCGTGCAGTGGGGGTCAGATGTGATGCTTAGAACAGGCTTTTAGATTGTCATGTCAGCAATTGTTCATGGACCCACATTTCCTGGTTTGATGGGAAGAGCCCCAGAGTTGCCAGAGAGGGGTGTGCTCACTGCTAGAAGTGAGACTTCAACACCTGTCTCCTAAGAGTTCTGCTTGGAAGCTCAAGGTTTGGGAGACCTTCTCTCTGTTTCTCCTCTCATTTTTATTCTCTTAGCCCAGGGCATAATTTCAATGACACAGAATCATGTATACGCATGCGTGAGCATGCATGCACACACAGTGTGTACATATTTTTAATTAGTTCTTTGAGACTTTCATCAACAGGTTTTGATTACCCTCCTTCTTCCCCAGCTCTTCCTAGATCCACTCCTTTCTTTTCTTTTCTCCTTTTTATTAAATAAAGACTATTTTCTAATACAATAAAATCTGATTACAGTTCTCCTCCCTTTACTCTTCACAGTTCCTCCCACCTCCTCTCCCATTCAGAGCAACTGTCACCCTTTCTGTTTCTCATTAGAAAACAACAGGCTTCTAAGAGATAACAACAAAACATAACAAAATAAAATATAATAAGGAAAAGTCCATCATACTGTTGAAAAAAACAAGCCAACAGAAAAATATAAGAACCCCAAGAGATTTACAAGACTCAGAGACTCACTCTTTCACACACTCAGGGGTCCCATAAAAATACTAAACTGAAAGCTATGATATATATACAGGAGACCTGCTGCAGACCCATGTAGGCCCCGTGCTTGTTGCCTCAGTCTCCATGAGTTCATATCATCTTTGCTCAGTTGTTTTAGAGGGCTTTGTTTTCCTGGATGGCACAGAATCTTAATGAAAAAAAAAAAATGTGGACCACTTTAACACTCAAAGTCAAAAGATATCCAAGTGACATACAAAAGTATCCTTCAAAAAGTTCTACCTTACTCTCTCTGAATAAATGTGAAAGATTGTTGAATAAGATTGCCTTTTTATTCTTAATTACATGACCTTATGGGACAGCTTGACTGATAGCTTAGACTCAGCAATACTGTTCCCCACTGGAATGGTTAAATCCTTGGGAGAGCTGTTTGCTAATACAGAACTTGCTGCTCTCACCCCAGAGGCACTCAAGTCCAGAAACACTAGGGAATGTACATTTTGCTATTAATGTGATGCTCAACTGATAGAGTAAAATATCTTTGGGAAGCAAGTGTTGGATAACGGCAGGGCTGCGTGTGTCCTCCTTCTTATGAACAGATACCCTTACTAATTTGAAAACCCATCAAGTCATGGTTTCAGTCTTTCTACAGATTTTTCTAGGAAAGGCTGCATTAAAGAAGCTAATTTCCCCCTGTTGTTTTAAAACCTTAACATCTATTCACTAATGCAAAATTTGTTGGGATTTTAATTTGCCCTTGAACCTGCAGAACTGTGTCCATCTGAATGAATTGATTTAAGTCTCTTTGAAAGCAGGATGAGTTTGATTTCTCAGGGGTGTGCTACTCTAATCAATAAGCTTTTACTTTTAAAATATACCAGCGCTCAAATGAAACACAACAAAGCCACTTCGTGAAACTCAGTACAAAAACCTTTTCAAATGACAAAGGGTTTAGACTTGTTTTTTTTATTAAAAAAAAATCTTTACAGGAAAACAGAGCCAACTGAAAATATCAAGTAAATAGAACTTACAAGACTTTCCCTTGGACTCTATGTGGCTAATGAGAGGGTGTGATTGTAATTCATGGACCAGAAAGAGCTTTTGATCATAAAAGTGATACTCAGTAAACGTCTGTTCTTATAGGGTTTGGAAAACACTGGGAAGTCCAGAAAAGCTGACGATGTTTTATTTTAATTACAGTATAGAAAATGTTCCCAGGTTTTGTGAAGTCTGTACTGTGTATTTTTTCTTTGTAATTGTTTAAACTTGATGTGAACTAAGTTTGTATAATTTATTTCTTTTAATATTTACTCTGCTAGAATAGGGTTTAGTTTTCTTCACCTCCAAAGCTGTCATAGGTTTCATATTTATTTAAAAAGGTTTTAGTCTTAATTTTTTTTCATAGGATAGAACTGACTTAGCAGTATGGAGCTCTGTGCATGTGTCCCTCATAATACAAAGTGGTTTCTTCACAGCTAGAAATTCTTTTTGCTGCCCCTTAGGGACCACCCTCTCTCTGACCCCTGCAAAGCACTGTAAAAACTGATGTTTTCTGACACTGTAGTTTTGACTTCTCCAGAATGTCATATAGAGGGTATTATCTAGTGTATAGCATATACTATAGAGCTGGACTCTTTTGAGTATGAAGATGCTTTTAGAGTCACCCACATTGGCACATGTGTCAATATTTTACATTTTAATACTTTAAGTAATACTACATGACAGGCTCATACTACTGTTATATAAGTTTTGGTGTATGCTATCTAAATATATTTTTGTTTTAATCTCAGGTATGGGCTATGGGGATGATTCAGATTGTTCACAGCAGCAAACTGTTTGCCTCATGCAGGCTCTGGGAGGGACTCTTTGCCAGCTGCAGATAGTTTAATTCTGAGTATTCTAAAGAAGGAATAAATGCCAGAGTCCAGAGAGAGAAAGGGGGCTCCAACGAAGAAAAAGGCTGCTGCTGCTCACTCTTGCTGCTCCTGGTTGCTGTTGATGCAACTGGATGAGAAGAAGTTGGAGATATATATCCTCAAACAAAGATTGGACTTGCCCCAAGAAACCTGATGACCTTAACCAGAAGGAAATAGCTAAAGATAACTATGGCCCCTTGCTCTCCTACCTGGTGTTGAGGTATTGGAAGGGACTAGAGTGGAGAAGAGAGGAAGAGGCATAAGAAATGTAAATATAATGGTTTTTAAAAGTGCACCTTCATATTTAAATTTGATAATAACCTCCTCACTGATGGAAATTTGCATTCTTTTCAGTTGACATTTGTAAGCTGACTGTGAACACTTATGTACCAAATATTATGTCAATATGTTTTTAATACCTTCAGGCAAACACCTAGGGTGATGGTTTTTGGGTCATTAACTAAGGGTATGTTTAACTCTTTGGAAAATAAGTGAACTATTTCCAAGGTTTCCACCTATTTGTGTACTTCTCTACTTCCTGTCAGGAGACTAGATTATGACCACTCCACCTCCTAGCCAGGTGACTTCCAGAGAGGAGTGGGACTGGAATGGAAACTCCTGTCTTCCATGTTCTGGGGTATCTAAGAGCAAGCTTTGAAGCACACTGTGCACTGTATGAAGGTGAGGGGCCCTGTGGTCGAATAAATTGGCCCATATTGTATACACGCCCCTTCCTCAGAGCACAGTAAATTACATAGTAAGGCTCCAGACTATGTGGTGGTTTGAAAGAAAATACCCCCATAGGCTCTAGAGAGTGGCACTTTTTGAAAGGATTAGGAGGTGTAGCATCCAAGTAGGGGTGGCTTTGTTAGAGGAGTGTGTCACTAAAGGTGGGCTTTGAGGTTTCAGAAGCCCAAGCCAGGCCCAGTGGCTCATTTTCTCTTCCTGCTGCCTGCCAATCCAGATGTAGCTCCCCCTCCAGTACCATGTCTGTCCATGCTTCCTGCCAGGATACAATGGACTAAGCCTCTGAATGTAAGCAAGCGCCAATTCAATGTTTTTCTTATAAGAGTTGCCATTGTCATGATACCTCTTCAATAGCAATACAACAGTGACTAAGAGAGATTAGTAGAAAGGGTGCTTTTGTAGCTCAGACTGCCCACATTTATTTGCCTAGAGGATCAGTTTCACTGAAACCTACTGTCTTAGTCACCGTTCTACTGCTTTGAAGAGACACTATGATGAAAGAAACTCTTAAAAAGAAAGCATTTACCTGGGGCCTGCTTGCAGTTTCACAAGGTTAGTTCATTGTCATCATGGCTGGGAACACGGTGGCATGAACGATGCTGGAGAAGTAGTTGAGAACTTTACATCCTGATCTGCACACAGAGAAAGTAATTTTTAATGGTACAAATGTTATGCTCAAACAGCATGCAGAAGAATAGGATGCTTTCCTTGGTTCTGACCTATAAAAACCTACACACTCTAGTTTTTTGAAGAGTCTTTGACTCTTCTCCCTGCAAACTAGTCAGACAGAGGAAAAATGATCCTATCACACACGAAGCAACAGCAGAGGTTCTGCATTCTTTTAGGAAGGTGGTCCCTCCAGTTTGGCTCACGCCTTATCATCTTGCAGTCTGTTCGTCCAGGTCACTGCCCCCCCTCCTCTTGCACAGTTGCCTCCCTGTGGGGCCCTGCTCAGGGCCTCCTGCCAGCCCATATCCTGGCTCCTTGCATCTTTCACATTGTATACCCATCTGGAGCCTTCCTGGACATTGCCAGAAAGGACTAAAAACCTCTCTCCCAACGGGGTTCCTGCCAAGTTGGCTCAGAGCAAACAGTCAGCTAGATCAATGCTCTGTATTCCCAGCAGCTATTGGATTACCTGCCAGGCCCTGTGTTGAGTGATGGATACAAGGTGGCATAAAGGCTGATCAGAACTTTTGTGATTACGGGGCCTGAAATGTTGTAAGCTAAATCACCCTATGCTATCTTTAGCTGCCTCCCTCCTCTAATAACCATCTATTGACCGCCTATATGTTTGATATAACATCCTTGTTACTACTGGGCAAATCCTTTTGGAATATAAAAACAAGATCCCAGTTTTTATCACAGACCACCACCCCTCCTTCCCAAATGTAGCAGACAAAATCTGAGGCCAATGGCAAAGATTTTCTTGTTTTGCTATAACCTGCCTACCTGATGTTTCCACCAATGAAAGTGCCTTCAGCCGGGCATGGTGGTGCACACCTGTAATCCCAGCACCAATGAAAGTGCCTTCAGCCGGGCATGGTGGTGCACACCTGTAAACCCCACACCTCTGCCCAGGAAGGCAGAGGCAGGTGGGTTTCTGTGAGTTCCAGGTCAGCCTGGTTACAACGTGAGTCCAAGATAGCCAAGGCTATACAGAGAAACCATGTCTTGAAAGACAAAACAAAACAAAAAGTGCCTGGATTTAATATTTTCTTTGCCTCTAGAATAACCTATATCACATTCCCCGAAGATGTCAGCTGTGTTTCTGAACTACCAGTGAATCAGACCCTGTGCTTCCCTTGAGGGGTTGATGCATCTGAGAAGATAATCACACTCATCGTTTTGACTGTCTGACAAGTGCTGAAGCAGAGGTATGAATAGCCGCTCATGTAGGCTCAGCCTACAAGCTGCAGGAAGATGTCCTGGGTTAATTTTCTCTGCCTAAACAACAGAGCCAGACACCTAGTCTACAGATGGCTTCGAGGAGGAAAGGACTTCCTCAAAGACCTATTCATGTCTGATTCAGACACCAGAAACCACATGACCATAAATAAGAGTACTATGGATAGTAACATTACTTTAGATCATAAATAACACTACTTTAGGCTCATAGAAATGCATATAAATGTAGGGGGTTTTTTGTTCTTTAAGACATGAGAAAAGTTTACTCATTGAGAGGAAATTTGTGTTGAACTCTTTGGTAAGGGTCATGTGTCTTCCGGCAAAGAACACTGTCCCAGTGGAAGTGTCTGCCTCAGAGGGAAAGCTTGATGGCCTCTTTGCATTATGGCTCCATTCAGACACAGGTGGATAATGACTCAAGTACTTATGCTGCCCTAATATCATTAATTTTACTTAGAAAAACTGTTTCACTCCTATAAAGTGGTTACATCAAATTACTGTAAACTTTAAATAATGACACAATGGCCGGACATAAATTCCACAGAAAACTCACTTGTTACTTTTATGAAGTTTTATTTTATTTTATTGTTTTTAAAAGTCCTAAACAATGTCTCTTAGTATTATCAATCATCTTGTATCTGACTTTGACCCTTAAAAGATGGGGTTACATTATGAAACCCCCTGCTTTATTTTTTTATCTGAATCTAGGGAAAGGCACTATTTTCTGTGTCCAAATAAGGCTCTACCACACAATTTTCTTTCTAGTAAAACATGGGTGGATATGATGGATGCCAGTCTAACAGATGCTTCTTAATGCATATGAGGGTTCTAGGGAGGCTTGCTCTCTTGTGCAATACACTATTAGGAATTCCAGTTAGGAATTACTCCCTCAGCACTGGACCCCACATGAAGATCTTCCTAGGAACACAGGACATGGGCAAGAAGTAATCCTCTGCTGTAAGCCTGAGATTAAGGGTTCTTTGTTTCTAAAGCCTATGCAGACCAGGGCCATGCCTAGATGTTTCCACTGTTCACATGAACCCCAAAGACCTTTATTATCATCTTTCTCTCTGTGCCATACCCTCCCCCTCCACCCACACTGACCTCCTCTGTATTTTTGGAAACCCCAAGTCTTTCTTTCTTAGAGCCTTTTACCTATGCTGCCTACTCTACTTGGGAATGGGTACTTTCCTGAATTACACCACTCTGCCTTCCATCTTCACACAGCAAATGTCCTTAGGTTCTGAAAACAAACAAACAAACCCCTGTCTTTACCTTTACCACAAATAAATAACCAAGCTCACCAACATGACAACAGCTACTATAATGACACGTCATATCCTTTAAGACAGAAATGGAGATGGGGATGATATAGAAATCACCCCAAAGACAACTTCTAGGGATTCAAACTACAATGTCTAAGATGAAAAATGGTCTGGATAACATCACTGACAGGTGACCCATGTACACAGGAAGAGCTGACTGGACAAAAGCAGGGGAGATCAGCAGGATGTGAATGAAGTCAGGGACTCTCAACTGATTTAATCGTCTCTTTAAAGATTGTTGTGTCCCCTACTAGCAGGATGTACTTTTTGTCCAAGTTTACACCGAACTTGTGAAACAGACCACACCAAGGGTCACAAGAGCCAATGAGATTAACATAATATAAGCAATACAAAGTACATACCCTCATAGTGTTAAAACTAAGATAGAAATCAAAACAGAAACACCCTAGGACTAGTTCCCAACTCATTCTGCAGGACCAATATTAACTATGGTCTCAAAACTCCAGAACACTCTCTCTGCTTCCTGACTGTGGACAGAGAGTAGCCAGCTTCCTTGCTGTTGTGGGCTTCTCCATGTCATACACAAGTTTATGTACTGTCATAAGCAGTTTTCAGAAATGAGCACACACCAAGTGGGTCAGAAATCCTGCTCTCTGGGTTCTGTGGTTTGAATGGAAATGGCACCCACCAGGTCATTTATTTGAATGTTTAGTTAGCATGGAGCAGAACTGTTTGAGAAATAAAAGGATTAGGAAGTGTGGTCTTACTAGAGAAGGTGAGACCTTGTTGGAATGGGTGCGGCTTTGATGGAAGAGTGGGCTTTGAGCTTGCAGAAACCTTGGCCAGGCCCACTGCCTCCTTCCCGGGGATCGCGGTGTAAAGCTCTTAGCTATTGCTCCAGTGCCTTACCTCTCTGCTTATGAGGATCATGGACTCTCTAAAACTGTAAGGAAATCTCTGATTAAATATTTTCTTTTATAAGAGTTGCCTTAGTCATTGTCTTAGTTAGGGTTCTATCATTGCAATGAAACATTGTAACTAAAAAGCAAGCTGGAGAGGAAAGAGTTTATTTGGTTTTTACTTCCATATCACTGCTCATCACTGAAAGAAGTCAGGACAGGAACTCAAACATGCAGGAACCTGGAAGCAAGAGTTTATGCAGAGGCCATGAAGGGGTGCTACTTACTGCCTTGCTCCCATGCCCAGGCGTGGTCCTATCCCCAAGGGGCTGGGTCCTATCAATCACTCGTTAAGAGAATACCTTACAGTTGGATCTTTTTTCTTTTTATTTATTCTTCTCTCATAAATTACATCTTGACTGCAGTTTCTCCTTCCACCCAGTCTCTTCCCAGTCTCTTCTGATCCACTTCTCCTTTTCCCCAGATTCACCTGGCTCCATCTTTTCTCAGAAAAGAGCAAGGACATCAATCAAATACAGCATAATAAGCTACAGTAAGATCAGGCACATATTCTCACATCAAGACTGAACAAGGCAACACAGTAGAAAAAAGGGTCCCAAAGGCAGGCAAAAGAGTCAAAGACAGCCCCCACTTCCATTGTTAGGATTCCTACAAGAACACCAAGCTACACAACTATAACATAAATGCAGAGGACCTAGTTCAAACCCAGACAGGGTTCATGATTTCTATGAGCCCATTTTAATCCCAGTCAGCTGATTCTGTGGCCCATGTCCTTGTAATGTCCTTGACCAGTCTGGCTCCTCCAATTCTTCCTCCTCCTTTCCCATAGGATTCCCCAAGTTCTACTCAGTATTTGGCTCTGAGACGCAGCATCTGCTCCCATCAGTTACTGGATGAAGTCTCTCTGGTTTCTCTGATGATGATTATGCTAGGCTTCTGTCTCAGCACATCCTGTAGGCATGACAAACTGTAGGTCAGAGGTATGTGGCCTGGGCTGGCGTCCCAATCCCTACACTTGAGGCCTTGCTTGGTTATAGAGGATGGCCAGTTCAGGCTCTGTGCCCCCATTACTAGGACTCTTCACTAGTGTCACCCTCATAGATTCAACAGTTTCCATTGCAAATACGTTCTTACCTCACACCCAAATTGTCCCCCAGTTCTAGTTATCTCTTCCAGTATTTACTCCCCATACCCTACCTGATCCCTCCTGTTCCCATTCCCACCTTCCCCTAGTACACCATTAAATTTATTCTATTTCCCTTCTTAGGGAGATCCTTGAAACCCCTTAAGGCTTCCTTGTCACTTAGCCTCTCTGAGTCTGTGGATTGTAGCATGGTTATTCTTTACTTAGCAGCTAGTATCCATCTGTGATACATACTTTGGATACATACAAGTGAGTATATAGCATGTTTGTCTTTCTGGGTCTGGGTTACATCACTCAGGATGATTCTTTTCTTGTTCCATCCATCTACCAGCAAATTTCATGATGTCATTTTTAACAGCTGAGTAATAATTCTTTGTGTAAATGTACCACATTTTTTTTTAATCCATTCTTCAACTGAGGGAATGGATCTAGGTAGTTCCCAGTTTTTGGCTACTATGAGTAAAGAAGCTGTGAACATAGCTAAGTGAATGTACTTGTGGTAGGATGGAGCATCCGTTTGGTATATGTCCAGGAGTGGTATGCCTGGGTCTTGATTGATTGCCAATTTTCTGAGAAAATATTATATTGATTTCTAAAGTGGTTGCACAAGTTTGCACTCCCACCAGCGATGGAGGAGTGTTCTCCTTGTTCCACATACTCAACAGCATGAGCTGTCATTTGTGTTTTTGATCCTAGCCATTTTGACAGGCATAAGATAGAATCTCAAAGTTGTTTTGATTTGCATTTGCCTGGTTGCTAAGGATGTTGAACATTTCTTTAAGTGTTTCTCAGCTATTTGAGAATCCTCTGTTGAGAATTCTAGGTTTAGATCTGTACCCTATTTTTTTTTTTTCTAAATTGGATTGTTTGGTTTGTTTATGTCTAGTTTCTTAAGTTCCTTCTATATTTTGGACATTAGACCCCTGTCAGATGTGGAGTTGGTAAAAATATTTTCCCATTCTGTAGGATGCTGTTTGACCTTTTGATGGTGTCCTTTGCCTTATAGAAGTTTTTTAATTTCATGAGGTCCCATTTATTAATTGTTGATCTTAGGGCCTGTTCTATTTGTGTTCTGTTCAGAAAGTTGTCCCCTGTGCCAGTGAGTTCAAGGCTGTTCCCCACTTTCTCTTCCAGTAGATTCAGTGTTTTCTGGTTTTATGTTGAGGCCTTTGAATCCCTTGTACTTGAGTTTTGTGCAGGGTGATAGATAAGAATCCATTTGCATTCTTCTACATACCAACATCCAGTTAGACCAGCACCATTTGTTGAAGATGCTTTCTGTTTTTATGGTTTCTTTATAAAAAAAAAAAAAAATCAGGTATCCATAGGTATGTGGTTTTATGTCTGAGTCTTTGATTTGATTCCATCGATTAACATCTCTGTTTAAATGCCAACACCATGTGTTTATTATTATTATTATTACTATTATTATTACTATTGCTGTTGTTACAGCTAGATCTTGTGGAGGCATTTTCTCAATTGAGGTTTCCTCCTTTCAGATAACTATAGCTTGTTCCACATTGGCATAAAACTGTACAGGACTGTCATGGTGTCTTTTCATGGCAATACAGCAGCAACTAAGACACTAGGGTTATTCAAGTGATGTGAAGGGATATGTTCACAAAAGAGTATGTACACATCCTTATTGTGTATTTGCAATTAGCAAACAAAAAACTAGATATAACTCCCATACCTTTCAACAGTTAAATAAAATACTCTGCAGAGAAAGGTGTAGTGAGAGTTTTGGTTTCTTTAAAAGTCTAGTAATGTTAATGTGAATGTGTTTTTGTTTTAATTCCAGGTGTGGCTGCTTCACAGCAGGTGATTATGATTTGCTTCATGCACTAGCAGAGGCATGATTTTTGCCAACTGCAGATAGTTTATGTTTAGAATTCTCAGGACTCTTGAGAGGGTATAAATACCAGAGCCCAGAGAGGGACAGGGCAAAGAAGAAGACAGCTGCTGCTCCCCCGGCTGCTCCTGGTTGCTGTTGTTGCTGTTTGTCAAGTAATCCTAAGCAAAAAGCAAAGAGATGAGAAGAAGAAGATACCCTGGAGATACCCTGACTACAGAGTTAGGGTTAACCATCAGAAAGTAGCCCGTAGAGGTCTATGCCCCCTTTCCTCTCTCATCTTTCTCTCCTACCTCGTGTTAAGGTGGAATAAGGGTTGGAAATGAGGTAGAGGTATAAGAACCCAATGAAATGGGATTAAAAATGCCTACAGAAAGAATATGAACTGTGTGTATAAACAACATGGATCATCTCAAAATAATTATGCAGAGCTACAGGTGCCAAGCAACCACAAGGAAACACATCATGGACTGCTCCATAAATGTCTGAGAAATCAAACCCATTCCATAGTAGTGTAAGGTAGACCAATGGCGTCTTGGCAGGGCCAGGAAAATGGCCAATGGGAAGGAAGAGCATCTAGGGCACACACTCCAGAGTGCTACTGTGTTCCACTCCAGTGCTCACAAAAATACTTGAAGCAATGCCTAACTTGTGAAACGCACAACTCATGATTAGACACTACAGCTTTAAGTGCAGATTAATTTATAGATTAATTATTTTATGAACGAATATTAATTTATAAAATAATTATAGTATAAATCAGGAGCGATCTAAATGTGAAACATTAGAAAACTAAATTTCTCTATGAAAGAACATCTCTATGTTGGAATAGCTTCCAGCTATTTGAAAATATGTGAGTTGTATGGAGTAAAAAGTATCCCGATGTCCTCAATACCCTACAGGCTGGGACAGAAGGATCATAAAACATAACAAGGCCCCTTGCTAAGATGGAGAGAAAAGAGGGAAGAAGAAAGAGGGAGGAGGAAGAGTGGGTACAGGGGGGTGGGAAGAAAGAGGAGGGAAGAAGGGAAGAAGGGAGGTAATCTTTCCTGGCAATGCAAAACAGTATGTTGTGAAGCCCAGTATTTGTAATCATTGAAACCACTATAAATCAAGTATTTAAGACATCACTTGCCATAGTCTACATTCATCTCATGTTTGACAATAACTCTCCAAAGGCCAAAACATTCCGTTTTCTAAATTAGAAAGCTCTGAATGAACAGCCATTCAGATTAAATGCATTTCACTTGTTAGATTGAATTCAAGTTCAGCAGAAGAAGAAACTTAGAATCTGACTTCTAAAACCCATCCCTGAAGACATCCTCAAGCTTTATTTCCCAGGGTGTCTACTCCCTCAGTTATTACTCAGTGCTCTGTGCTTCTCACCAGTCTTCTGTTACTGCCCAAATGTTCCTGAACGTTGATGGTTCTAGGCTGGGGAGATAGCTCGGGGGCAGCATACTTGCTGGCATGCACAAAGCCCTCAGGACCTTTACCAGCACCCCTCCCCATAAATCCTGTACAGCTGCAGTTTGGGAGAGGAAAATCACATTCTGTCTGGTGTCTGATCACTGCCACGTCTGTCTTATCTCCCATTGGCCAACATTGTGATTTGCTGCTGTTGTAATTCCTAAGATCTCTGCTCTGATTACAGTAAGTAGTCAACAGATGTTTGGGAAACAGGATGGAATCTCTGAAGCGCCCAGATGTCAGGACAGAAACGGCCCTCTCATTTCTCATCACCATCAACAGCCACTCTGCACATATAGTAGGGCCATCAAATTATTAGATACATTAATCAAGTTAATTTCTCATATATGGTATAAAGAGGCTTTGACCCCAAATTCAAGATTACTGATGTTCTTGGATGGTAATCTCACTTTTCAGTTTGACGTTTGAATAATAACAGATCCCATCAAGGGCTACAAAGTTAGAGATATTTTTTTTTCCAAATAGCAAATCTTCACAGTGCTGATGAAAGTTAAAGCAGCAGATCAGGTTTGTGGGATCAAAGTTTAAACATGGGCTCAAAACATCACTGTATTTAAATCTGTGCCTACTAATTCACATTCATGAGGAAATATAATTTATCCAATTTTCTGTACCTAATTTAATTTAAAGTTGATTGGTTAATTAAACTGTTGAAGCCTGAGATGAGGCAGAAGAGAAGTAGGCAGAGCTGAAGTTCCCAGAGCTTGGGGTCTGAGAGGGTCCACGAGGCTGGGAGGAAGGGAGAGGAGCAGATGTAGCAGGAGGAGAAGAAGATGGGAAGAAGGAAGTCACCATGGGACAGTTTGGACCATGAACTCCAGGGCGAGAGAAATTTACCCTGAGGACCCCTGACGGAACTGAAGCAGCCCAGGAAGGAACTTGGGGTAGATAGCTGAGAAATAGCAAAATAGCTTAGAGGTTTGATACCTGCCCAGTTACTATGCTATAAAGCTTTTATAAATCCAAGAGGTCTCTGTCTTGATTATTTGAGAACTAGCCGGGGCAGAGAAGTCCTTGAAAATCTATTATCTTATTTCCACAACATGGAATACAATGGTGGCTCAATACAACCCCTTAATATACAGTATGATTCACTGAAATACATAAAAATATTTTAAACACCTGATTTACTTATAAAATAATTTGCCAGGACAAAGCACACTTCTCAACAACTTTATATTTTAAATCAACATAATTTCCACCCTGGTAACCCAGGCCACTGAGTCCTTCAGAAATAAGACCGCCCCCCCCAAAAAAAAGAGTTTCATATAAAGATACCATTTTTTTATTCTAACTTCCTCTTATTCAAGACAGAAAATAATATTCTATGGGTCAGGTAATTCAGAACAACAATTTCTCTTCCTCTTTTGTAGACCTCCTGGCAGGTCAGGGTTCAGAGTTCAAGGCAATGTTTATGAGATTTGAATACAAAAGAAAAAAGAAAACATTTCTGAAATTGTGCCTAAGCCATTCTAGAGCAGGTTCATGGGCACTGAGAATTTTTGATTTGGGGAGCAGAGTATGTGTTGGCAGGACCCCTGTGGAACCACCTGGCTGCATGGTTGTAACTGTTAGCTAGATAGAAGACAGCTCTCTGCTCTTCTTTTCCCACATTCTCGATACCAGCACTCTCATATACACACATACTCATACAAACCATGCATCAGGCTTTGAGTAGCTCCACCATCAGCACCAGGCTTGGCCTCCTGCCATCAAGAAAGTCAAAAAGTCTCCCTACGCATCAAAGTTTGGCTGTGAGTCTCAGCATCTATTTTAAGGCGCTGCTGGGTATCATCCATGGTGTCAGGGGTTGATGCTCTCTGATACAGTGGGTGTTTGGTTGGGCCAGGCATCAGTTGGGCATTCCCTCAATCTCTGCTCTATCTGCTCTATCTTTATCCCTGCACATCTGGAAGGCAGGGTAAATTTTGAGTCAAAGTTTTTGTGGGTGGGTTGGTGTTCTCTGCCCTTTACTAGAAGACCAGTCTAGTTAGAGCCTGTCCTCTTCAGTCTCTATGGTCTCTGCTACTGTGAGTCTCTGCTTAAATCCCCCTCATATCCTCCCAGGAACCTACCCTGACTTAGGTCTCCAGCTTGTCACAAAGATTTTCCCCACCCTCAGTTTCTCTTTTCTCTATAGGACTTCTTGCCCTTGCTCTCCTCAGGTCTCTCTTCCACCCTCTTAACTCACTGTCCCCCTCTCCTACCTTGTTCCCTCTCTTGAGCCATTACCTCTGTCTATTCTCTCTCCCCTTCTTAGTGAGATTTATGCATCCTCCCTTGAGTCATCCTTATTACTTATCTTCTTTGGGTCTGTGCCTCAAAGTATGCTTATGTTGTACTATATGGCTAAAATCCACTTATAAGTGAAAACATACCATGTGCATCTTTCTGGGTCTGGTTTTGGGGACTAGTGAGAGGAAAAATAAAAGGACCTGGAAGTGACAGGAGCTACACAAGAAACAACAGAGCTAACTAACCAGGGCTCAGAAGAGTTTGCTGGTCCTGAAGCATCAACCAAGGACCATGCATGAACTGAACTACAAAGATGTAGCAGACTGGCAGCTTAGGCTTCATTTGGGTCCTCTAGTAAGAGAAGTGAGGATTCATCAGACAGGGACTCACTTGCTAGCTTTTAGATCACTTTCCCCTGGCAGGACTGCCCTGACAGGCCACAGGAAAAAAAGTACTATGCTCAGTCCTGATGAAACTTGATGAGCTGGGGTGGATGGGAAAAGGAGCTCCTCTTTTCAGATAAGGGGATTGTGAGGGAGAGAGAGTGGGACTGGGAGAGAAGGGAGGGGACTACAAGTATGTAAAGTGAATAAAATAAATGAGAAAAAAAGAAACAAAGAAAGTAAAAAAGTCAAAACCCAGAATGGGGATAAGAGAAGGAACAGGGTTTATTCCAGTTATTATGGTCTGAATCTCTAGTCAGAAAAGGAACCTGACAGCAGGGTTTGGGAGATGGCTCAGTGGTTAAGAACACTGGCTGCTCTTATAAAGGACTAGGGTTTGGTTCCCAAAATCCACATGGAGGCTCACAACTACCTTGTAACTCCAGTTGCAGGGGACCTGACACCTTCTTCTGGCTTCTGTGAGCACTGGACGTATGTGGTACACAGATACATGCATGAAAATACTCATATTCATTAAACAAAAATTTTAAAAAGAAGCCTGGCTTTTCAGATATGACAGTGATTTGTGTCTTCTGTCTTAAAAACAGTTGTGATGTGCCTGTCACCAGTCTTCTTTCTAGGGTCCTGGCCATTTGTGTACAAGCAAGGGAACTGACAAGTGACTCTTATCTGAAGCACAGGTCAATTCCCTGGGTGAAGACGAGGCTTGAAAACTAAACTCACTCTGAGGTTTTCTACTTCCCTCTGTACCAACTGAAAGATCCTGAAGCTGGTGGTTCTGTCATGATGAATGGCTCAGAGGCAGTAACAGCCAACTGCCCTGGAAAGAACACACAGGGGTATGTACACTCCATGCCCACACAAGGAAACGCAACACAGGAGAATAATCTATCATGCCATGGTTTATTGTCCCACAAATTAATGGGAATGAGTTGTGGCCAATCATCTTCACCCTCTTCTGACACCTTGGAGGGAAGGATATTGTATTAGTTACTGTTCCATCACTGTGATACAACTCCATGACCAAGGCAACTTATGGAAGGGTTTATTTGGCTTATGGTTTCAGGGGAATAAGAGTCTGTCATAGTAAGGAAGCAAGGCAGACAGCAGCGTAGTGCTGGATCAGGAAACTAAAGGACCTCGTTTGAACTGCAAGCACTAAGCAAACAGCCCCTGGGAATGGCTCCAGGCTTTTAAATCTCAAAAGCCCACCCAAGTGACATACTTCTTCCCACAAGGCCATGCTTCCTAAACCCTCCCAAATAACACCATCAACTGGACACCAAACATTCAAATGCCAGGGTCTATGGAGGACATTATTCAAACATCACAGGAAGTAACAGGACATGTGCTGTGATGACTGTGTTGCTTTTTGTTCATCTTAAACATGGGGTCGGTGTTCCTTTGAGGCCTTGCACATTGGTTGCATTTGAAGTAAAAGTCTTCTTTTTCCTTTTTTAATTCAAGTTTCAAATTTTTTTTGAACAAAATGATGTCAAGGTTTCCACAGACAGAGCCAGCATTATGTCAATGTTTCTTATATGAAATTGGCTCCCTTGGTAATCATGCTGAGTTCCAAGATCTGCATGCTAAGTCAGGAGGCTGGAGATTCATGTGAGCTGCTATTAGGATTTAAGCCCAAATGCGGGAGCCTGAGATTGAGATCTGGTTTTCTTCCGAAGGATGGAGACCCTGTTTTCAAACCTAGGAAACAAAAAAGCAAAACTCTGATGCTCCATCTTCAAGGCTGTCAGGGAGCTGGAATTCTCCCTTACTCGGGAAGTCCCCCTTTACTTTCATATAGTCCTTTAACTGATTGTGTGGTGCCCAACCCAAGAGGGGAGGCAATCTGCTTCATTCAGTCCACCCAACCAGTTCACTGCATCCAGAAATTGCTTGGCAGAAATAACAAGAGAACAATGTTGAATGACTACAGCATCCCATGGCCCAGACAAGTTGATATCTGAATCCCCACACACACACACAATAAAATAAGCTGCCACTAGTATTTTTACAATGCCAATTTCCCAGCTTGAGGGTCACAGCGCTATATTTCCCTAGAGTTACCAATAGCTTCCCACTTGCATTTTCATGTTTGCTACCAGTGTTTTGCAAAATTTAGATGGCCTAATCTGTTTATGTGCCTTTTAGGCCATTAAATGACTGGGGTTTCTTCCTATCTTTAATTACACAAGTTTGGACTTTGTGCTTCTTCACCTCTCTGCTCTGCTAAGCCTCCCAAGGGAACTGAGAACTGACTGTTCATATTGTTTTTATACCATCAGCTCTGGGTAATTCTTTGATGAAAGCATTAGCAAATGTATCCTGTGCCTGCCCAAAAGCTTCATCAAAATTCTGACTGTAGTGTTGTTTTTGATGGGCTTTCAAGGATGATAATTAGCTTTCATTCAATATAACAAGTACTCATGCAAGCCAGACATGAAGGGCAGACAGGACTGTGCTCCACACAGTTACAGGGCACGGGTTCAGAGCAGCCTAGATCAGTAAGTGTTGTCCTAGGGCACCACTGAGGACTCAGGGCTGACACAACAGAGGTACCACCTTCATAAGCCACACAGAAGGCTGAAGTAAAATTAATAACTTGAAGGTGCAAAAGCAGATTTTGTTTTGAGCTTGGAAAAAAAGTAATTGAAATGTGGTTGGTGTAAAATTTGTAATTCAACTTCTCAAAGCACGTTTTAGAAGTTTAATCCATTAAAAATAATTTAGTTATGAGTCTCAGCATCTGCTTTGATACACTGCTGGATAGAGTTTTTCAGAAGCTCTCTATGGTAGGCTCCTGTCCTATCCTGTTTTCTCCTTCTTCCAATGTCCATCCCATTTGTCTTTCTGAGTGAGGATTGATCACTCAGGGTCCTCCTTACCCATGGTCCTCCTTCTTGTTTAGCTTCTTTACGTGTACAGATTTTATGATTATCCTATATTTTATGTTTAATATCCACTAAGTGAGTATATGCCGTGTGTGTCTTTCTGCTTCTGGGATAACTAACTCAGGATGATCTTTTCTAGATCCCACTATTTGCCTGCAAATTTCTTGATTTCCTTGTTTTTAATTGCTGAGTAGTATTCCATTGTGTAAATGTACCACAATTTCTGTGTCCATTTCTCTTTTGAGGAACATCTGGGTTGTTTCCAGTTTCTGGCTATTATAAATAAAGCTGCTACGTACATGGTTGAGCAAATGTCCTTGTGTATTTCAGCATATTTTGGATATATGCCTAGGAATGGTATAGCTGGATCTTGAGGAAGCACTATTCCTAATTGTCTGAGAAAGCAAGAGGAAAGATACTAAGACCTGGAGAGGACAGGAGCTCCACAAGAGCATCAGAATCAAAATATCTGGGGTCTTTTCTGAGATTGATACTCCAACCAAGGACCATGCATTGATACTATATCCTAGAACCCCTGCACAGATGTATCCCATGGCAGCTCAGTATCCAAGTGGGTTCCCTAGTAAGGGGAACAGGGACTGTCTCTGACATGAACTCAGTGGCTGGCTCTTTGATCACCTCCCCCTGAGGGAGGAGCAGCCTTGCCAGGCCACAGAGGAGGACAATGCAGCTACTCCTGATGAGACCTGATAGGCTAGGTTCAGATGGAAAGGGATGAGGACCTCCCCTATCAGTGGACTTGGAGAGGGACATGGGAGGAGATAAGGGAGGGAGGATGGGATTGGGAGGGAATGAGGGAGGGTGCTACAGCTGGGATACAAAGTGAGTAAACTGTAATTAATATTAAAAAAATAAAATTTAATAAATAAATAAATAAATACTAAAAAAATTAGGCAGTCATCATTTGTTGTCGATACATTATGAAACCTTGTCAAGTGTTGGTGAGGATGTGGTAAAATTAGATTCTAATACTGTGTATTAAATTAGAAAAAGTGGTTATATCTTAATGGTAGGAATCATATCAAATAAATGGTTAAACTTAAACAACATTTCATTTTTTTGTAGTTTTTATGTTTGAATGCGCATGTGTCTGTCTGAGCAAGTGGCATCTACAAAGGACAAAAGAGGACATCTTGTCTCTTGGGGTAGAGTTACAGGGGTTAGTGAGCTGCCCAACATGGGCGGCCACTGGAAGCTCCAAGGCCCATGACTGGGCAGCCCCTAGCCGCCGGGGCCTCTCTCCAGTCCCTTTAAGTACTATTTTTAGTGTATTAGGACAAGGAAAGATAGAATCAGCATTGAAGCACAGCTCTTTCTTCTCATTTTTTTTATAGTTTTTTTGAGAATTTTGCACTTTGATCGTATCCATCCCCACCCACAATCCTCCAGGATCTACTCCTTCCATGTCCACCTAACTTTCCTCTTTTCATTAAGCCCATTGAGGACGGCTGGTGCTATCCATGAAACAGAACCTTCTCCTGGCAGCTATCAGTCTCCTTCTCCTAACAGCTATTGTTCACCAATAGCGACTCCGGTGGCAGTGGGACTCCATGGCCACCTCCCCTCTCTGTGCTGGGATTTGGTGTGTCTTGGGGTTGGCCCAGTCTTATGAATTCTGTCACAACTGCTCTAGGCTGCTCAGAAGATTTTTTTTCTGGGTAGTCATCCACCAACCTCAGCTCTTTCACTCCTGCTTTGCCCTCCTACACAATGACCTGAGTGGATGAGATCAAGAAACTCAATTCAAAAATTCAACCCAGTACTTGCTGCCCTATGCAGTGCTGTACAGCACAATCAACTCTCCTGATCCTTACAACGGAAAATGTCACAAACACTTTGGAAGCTCTCTCTGACACTCTTCCAAAATTAAATATTTACCGGCTATGTGATGCTTTTCACCATTTCTATTCTTAAGTTTTCATCTATCCGTATCCATACATATAAACATGCGTATTCAAATGGATTACTTCACAAATGCTCTGGATGGCAATATTCCACTACTATTAATAATAGATCAAAATTAGAGACAGTCTATTTTATCCTTCAAGAGCTGAGGTGATCAGTCATGGTGTGATCACAGCTGTAGAGTCAGGCAATGGAAAACACTGGACTGTGACGTGAAGAGGACACTTACTATATAATTGTGTTTATTCAAAACCCTTATCAGACAAAAGCAATCTATAACGACAGCTAGCACGTTACTGTTTGCCTGTGGCTGTGAATATCCCCAAAGCCTGAAAACATAATGAAGCTTTTTAAGGCAACCAGTGGACATGTTCTTGATGAGTATGACAATTACAAAAGTATATAAATGTTCAAAGAATCAAACTGTACATTTAACATGAGAAGCTTTTTAAAATTGTGTATATGTGCATGTTTGTGTAGGTGTGTAAGCATGGCTGTGTGCATGCAGAGACAGCAAGAATGTTGCCTACTGCTTTGAGACAGAGTCTCTCTCAGTGGCCTTGGGCAGAAAAGCAAAGCAGAGAGGTTAGTTTGGGACCCCTTCCTGGTTTTGGTTATGCACACAAACCCATCTGGTAATAATGCACGTGGTAGCCTTGTCCTTCAACGGTACATGCTATGCACATACACCACTCTAGACCACGCACCGAGCAACTTTGGGAACCTCCCTCCTGCTACTTGCACTAAGATGTATGTATTCCCATCTCTGACTAGTGTAAGTTTTCCTGTCCCAGGTGACAAATGAATTCAAAAAGGTTTTATTCAAATATATTCAGAATGCATCCTGATATAAAGCCTGGAAGGGCTGGTCTGACCTGAACTGATTATGGATATGTGTTCATAATACAGAACAGTGTCCTCTAATAAACTTTTCAAGGAAAACGATCTGTATACCGTCTTATGCTTATGCATAACTGGGAGTTCATATAATTAAAATCAAATGCATATGGGAAGGGACATACACAGCAAGAAAAACGGATCTATGACCTAATCAATCAAAAGAAACTACACCCCTTTATCGCAGGCTCCTCTTTCCCTAAACCTCATAAAAAGAGGTTCAAACAATGTTAGAATTTATCTTCTGCTAAGACAGAGCTAAGACACTGCTCACTGGTGACAGCCACCCCAGAGACAAAGCTGAAATAGTCGGTATCAACACGAGGCTTTTCTTATTAAGGACATACAACACAGAGAGCATACAAAGGTTTTTAATGAGACAAAAGCTTTTTTTAATTTCAAGTTCAGGTATAAAAGTATAAAGGTACAAATGTAAATATAAAGGTATACATACCACTATCATGAAGTGATGTTTGGATTCCAGAAGTTCCTTGCAATGACCAGACTAGTTAGTGAATTTTAAAAATTAAAACCATTTTGTTTTACTAACATGCTTCTAGCACCCTTCCTTTATTTTGCTTCCTTGATGGGTTTAAAATACTTTCTTCAAGGTGACATGCACCTTGCCTAGAAATAGCCAGCTTCTCTCTAGAGAGGTGAATGATCATTTTGTAAGCACAGGCTGACAGATGTGAATAGCAATTTGAACCTACAAAAAGACCATGGAATTCAATCTTCAGCTTGTTAAATAGCTGACAGAGCCAGGAAAAGGAATGCAGATTGATTGGGGGAAAACAGATTTCTGCCGATCAAGCAAGAGTTCATGAATATTGATTCTGGACCTGATTCCTCCTTCCAGAGATCAGCAGATACAATGCCATTCATAATGCAGTAAAGAACCCCAGGCCAACTGCTCATGGTGCTAGATTATAAACAGCTCATCAAGCTGCAAGCCAGATGCATTCCTTCACTTTTGTACCATGTTTCCAAGGAGAAAAGCCAGTTCACAAAATTGTTGATAGGACCTTCTCTGTAAATTCTAAGTTGGAACCCGAGAAAATAAGGGTCTGCCTCATGCTAAGTTCTCAACAGCAAATGCTTACTAGAAAAAAAAAATCATGAGCAGAATACAACCTCAGATGTGGCTCAGTTTGTAGGTGTCATGGTGGGTGGAATGATCAGGGAGGAGGAAAAGGAAAAGTTATTGACAACTGATGGAACACAGTGGAAGAGCAACCCCCACTGGCTCCCACCATGTTATCTGTGCTCTTCTGTGGAATGTGTAAATAGTTCCTAAAAGAAAATTGCAGACTTCATTAATTAGCAGTTTTGGCTCTTGCCAGAAGTGAGCAATCTAATTATGTGCTGGGTTTCAAGGGCTGCACTGGGCCTTCCTCTAAAATTGCTTGTCTGTTAAAAGCCAGGGTTTGCAGAGTGTCTGTGGCGAGTGATTTGGTCTACGCTACTGCTGGTCGTCATTAGCAACTTAGTACATTGAGGAAAAATCCAATTGATTCTGTATGGAAAAGGGAAGAAGCCTATGTGGAGACACTTCACACAAAGACAAATGTGCACTGTGCTAACGATTTCAGGTAGTCTGCATGGCTAACTCTCTCTATAGTCCTCATGCCTGAGAAAAAGTTGGCTTAATAGTTTCTTTAATGTGTACAGTATAAAACAGCATGTTTGACAGAGGGCTGAGATAACCTTTGCCTTTATTTCTTCCAGTAGGAAATAGAGGGCAGAAGGGAAATGCTAGGTGAAAGGAAGTTTCTGGTGGAGACAGCAAATGAGGCACATTGGAGATCTTCAGGAGGAACGGAGTTCCTCCCTATGCCACAGACAGAGGAGTGTTTTTCTTTCACTTTTGAAATCGCATTGGTGTATATTCATTGTGCACGGTGGTCGGTTCCATAAAGACATTTCTTTCATACAAGTATATCATGCACTTTGGCCAAATTCAGCCACCCCCGCCCACACTTTCTCCATCTGCTTCCTCTCCTTAGTCCCACTCATTCACAGAGCCCTGCTTCCGTTTTCATAGCATACACATAATTTTATGTTATTATGCCAAATCCAGGATCCATAAGCTGGATGACATCTGTGGTTTGGTTGACTCTGACTTCTTCATTTAATCTGATGATCTCCAGTTGTAGACATTTTTTTCACGCAGATGGCATGACTGATTCTTCCGGGCTGAGTAGAACTCCATTGTGGATATGAACCACATTTTCTTTACCACATTCATCTTCTGATAGATATTGTCTTAGTCAATGTTCTAATGCTGCAAAGACACGCCATGGCCATGGCAACTCTTTTCAGGGATGCATTTAACTGGGGCTGGCTCAGAGGTTTAGTCCATTATTGTCATGGCAGGAAGCAGGGCAGCATGCAGGGAGACATGGTGCTGGAGAAGCAGCTGAGAGTTCTCCATCTAGATCCACAGGCAGCAGGAAGAGAGAGGACACTAGGCCTGGTTTGGGCCTCTGAAACCCCAAAGCCCGATTCCAGCTACCCCTCACCTTCCTCCAAGGCCACACTTCCTGAAGTGCCACTCCCTAATGACCAAGCATTCGAATGCTGGAACCTATGAGAGCCATTCCTGTTCAAACCACCACAGAGATTGAGGTTGGTTTCATTTCTCAGCTGTTGGAAACAGTACATCAATAAGCCCAGGTTTGTAGCATCTCTGTGATGTGCTGATAGAGTCCCTCAGCTGTCTCCCCAGGTGTGTTACATCTGGGTCACACACTGTAGTCCTTTTTGGGTTTCCTGGGGAACTTTCGTATTGATTTCCGTAGCAGCTAGACCAATTTAATTCCCACCAACAGTGGATAAAATTCTCCTTTCCTCCCTCCCAGCCTTTGTTAATATATATTTTCTGTTGACAGTTATTCTGCCTAGAGCAGGCTGAGGAGGCAACCTATAGAATGGGATACTAGCTTTACTAGTTTTACATCTAACATAATACTAATGCCTAAGTATATAAAGAGCTTGAAAGAAACCAAACAAACCAATCAATTAATGAGCTTATGAAATGAACAGACAGTTGTCAAAAGAAGAGTAAGCTAGTAAGCATACAAAAAAACAGTGAACATCCTTAGGTGTCCTTGAGATGTAAATTAAATCTACAGAGACGTCCTTGGCTCTGTTTTCTATACAGAAATCCTCTCTAGACATTAACACTTAAGTGAGAACCCAAGCATCCTTTTGAAAGACAGCCCATGACTGCAATAGATGATTCTGTCAGAGAATTCTTCCTAATAAACTGAAATCCTCCCATCCTATTTTCTCCCATTTCTTCTTCCTAGCTCAATATTAAGCAAATATCATTATTTGGGACAAGAATTTGACATATTTCACACTGTGGACATCTGTACCTTAAATATTGAAAGGCAGTCATTTACTGTGTGACCTTTCGTACTACTGTAGGGCCAAGATCCACCTGAAGGCTGTATCTCCCCTTCTTTGCCATCTTTTCCTGGAGGCTCTGAATCTGTCAATAAAATCACCTGAAATTGAATGTCTAGAATGAAAAACACAGTCTCACATGTGACTAAATCTGCACAAAACCCAAGTTTGATTATTATTTTCTGTGTCTTGCATTCCACTATCATATCTGTGCAAACTAAATATAATATTAGTAACCGCATTGCATTATTTGCTTATGTTATAGACATTGTTTTTCACATAGACTATTGCCAAGCCACATATCCCATCCCATACTCCGGGGGTTGAGTATTTGAAGATAAACACAAACGAGAACATTTGTTTTTTGCCTGTCATTCCAGCCTGTCAAAAACATTTTGAATCTTGATTTTATCATCAGTCATATTCACTGCCTCTTCCAACTTTCTGTCACCACCAAACTCGATAAGCTCATCTCTCTCCCATGCCTTTACCAAGTCTCTGATGTGAGTATCTAGTGGGGCATCAGATTGCCTTTTGATTTCAGCAGGCTTCCCACTGAATACTTCAGATCACCTTCTATCTTCCAGAAAATGCATTATAAAAGAGCAAAAAAACAAAAACAAAAACAAAAAAACAACAACAACAACAATAAAAACACTGTAAAACTATTTGTTACGGTCTCTGGCTTTGGATAATGATTTTATTTCTTAGGCCTTATACTGTCAGTATTATTTTGGGAGTAAGAATGCTAAAATGACAGTCATTCTATGTGTAACCCGCCCATTACAAAAAAGAAAGAAAGAAAAAAAAAGAAAGAGAGAGAAAGAAAGAGAGAGAGAGAAAGAAAGAAAGAAAGAAAGAAAGAAAGAAAGAAAGAAAGAAAGAAAGAAAAAGAGAAAAACAGGTACTTACCAGTCACCTTGATAAAACTGGATCAACTCATCCATCCGTTACAATGTTGTTTTTGTGGTTTTTTTTTTTTTTTCTTTCAGAAAGAACAACATGTCCTGGATTTAAATTTTACTTCAGGCATCTATTAAATGTGTGACACAGGGCATGTGCTCATTTGTCTCAAAGTGAATGTGTGTTGGGCTCAGAATGATGCTCATATAATAGAATTATTTTGAGTGCTGAATTTAAAAAATGTGAAAATGTCATTTTCTGCTTTCCCTTTGAAAGTACACCTACCTTCAAAGATTTTTCTACACCTCAAGCTTGTTAACACAGCGTTCAATTTTTCCTACTTCATCGTTCTCAAAGTAGGCAAATGTTTCCACCTCCTGTGCTTACAGCCTCACGAGTCCCCAGGAATCCCCTCTCAGATTTTTGGATGACTGAGAGCCTGTCTCTGGCTTCTTTGGGATTCTGGGATGGCAATGGTCTGGTTTAATACACAGCAAAGCTGTTTGTAGGTGACCCTGACCTTTTCCACGAGCCCTCAGCTCTGTGCTGGGCGGGACCACATGCTTGTGTTATCCTTCCAGTTTGAACTCTGCTCTTCTGTCTCAAGGCAATGACAGCACAGACAGGTACGTAGTGGCCCCACCTTTCTTCTGAGAACAGCAAACACAGATAAGTCAGGCTAATTCTAAAAGCTGATAGGTTTTCTAGCCTCTCTGACTCTAAGAGCTTATGAATCTGTCAGCCTGGGTAACTCCAAAAGCTAATGGATCTGTACTTTCAGTGTGATTTTCAGCAACTTCTCGGAGAGTAACTCTCAGCTGGTGTTTCTGGAGATTTGAGTGCAGAGAAGTATTTGTGAGAGTGCCTTAAATGTTTGCAGCTCATCTACATCTCTTACGCTCCTAAATTCCTTCCATTTTTCTGATTTTATCTAAGATTTGTTTTCTGTCTTCGTTTACTTTTTCAGGCTAATGATATTTCTGTATTGCTCAAAGTCATTCAATAGTTAATCCAATTCACTGCTCATCATAGGCCTGACCCTTGGTGTCTGCATTCCTGAGCCATTTTGTTTTGAATCCTGTGGGTTCCTGACCAGATTGTTTTCCTTTTTAACAAATATTTATTCTTTATTCTTTATAGGTATGAGTGTTTGCATGCATATATGTCTGTGTCCCACATATGTGCATGAGTGCCTGTCTATCCACAGAGGACAGAAGGGACTGGGGGAATCCCTGAGAACTGTAATTACGGGTGGTTGTGAGCTCTCAGATAGATGCTAGGAATTGGATAAGGACCTCTAAGAGAGCAGCCAGTGCTCTAACCACTGAGATGTCTCTCCCAGCTGTTTTTCTAAGAGCCATGAGTACTAGAGTCTGAGCTCTTGTCTCTGAGAAACCCGCTTCTTTCCCCTGGACTTCAGAAGCACCTTCACTTGTCAGGAACCGTGTTGTCTTGATATGAACGACTCCACTCTCCTCACTGTGGGAACATACAAGGCCAAGCCTGATAGAGCTCTCCTTGCTTTTGACCTCTCTGTATGTGCATTTGAAGAGTTTAAGTTAGCCTGACTATAACTCCATTTTGAAATAAAGATCTTGACTGGGACCTGAATTCAGGCACCAGGAAATATCACAGAATGTACACCTGGCAGAGAACAAAGCTAACTCTCCTAGCAACAGCCTCCAGGAAATATAACAGAATAAATGCTTTATAGAAAATAGAGACAAACTCCCTGGCAATAATCAATGGGAATCAGTTGGAAATAGGGTGGGAAAATTCTCCCCAATTTTTCAGGTATGGTTTAGAAAAATAGCTATTGTGATTATATGCCTTAGCCATTATGATTGTGTGCCTCAGAAATGGTCACCCCGCCCTGCTAAACTTCACCCAATTCTGTAATGCCAAGGCTTGTGCCCCCCTGCTTGCTGCCATGGAAACCCCCTGCTCACAGACTTTCCCTTTAAAAATCCTGTTCACTCGGAGCTCAGGTCCCACTTCTCTACTGCTGCGTCAGTGAGACTTGGGTCTCTCTTGCTATTGCATCTAGTCATCTCCTGGTGGTCTCTGAGGGTCCCGTGAACCTGGCATTACACATTCAAAATGCTCTGTGTGTTTTCAAAGTTTAGTAGCCTAGCTCCAAAATAATGTCACCAAGGAACAGTCGGAGTCAAAAATTTGCAGAATATAGTAATCGTTGAATCATTAAAATGTCATTTGTTCCTTTGTATAACTGCATCTTCTGTTCCATTGGTTGGCTTCTCCACATCAAAAGGATTCTTGTCTTGTGTTGGTGTATGCTCTAGTTTGTCCTCTGCATCTTATCTCTTTGACTGTTTGCATTTTTCATCTTAATTTTCTTAATAACCTTAAGCCTTTCCTTTGTCAAAATTTGATTTCAATGTTTTCTCTTTTTTTCCTTGTTGTTTTAATTTCATTTTAAATCATTTTACTTCTGTACTTCTCCTTAGATTTAGAATACCATTTATCTCATTTAGTTTAATTTTATTTTTTCTTGTTTTATTAAATAGTCCTAGTAAGTTATTCTATAGTACAAGCAAGTGTGTTTTGTTTCCTTCTGTTCCTCGATGTGTGATAGGTTTTCTAGACAAACTGCTTCATCTTTGTAGTGTGTATATGTGTCTATGTGCATGGTGTATGTGTATGAGTATATAAATGTGTATGCACATATGTGTATTTGTGTATGTTCGTATGCATGCATGTGTGTGACTGCTCACTGCATACACTACCATAGCAAGCCTGCTTATTTGCTTTGCTATCTTTTCTGTACTCCTGTTTAGAGCGAGCTGCCTAGGCACTGTATTTCAGTGGTCTCTTTCTACTGAGTCCTGGTGAAGAATATTTTCTACTTCCAACATAGTTACACACTTAGCCTACCATGTCTGGATTTCTACAGCCTGGCAAGATGGTAGGAAGTCATGCACCAGAGCTTGCTCTGTGTAAGCCAGATTGCATCTGACCCCAGCACAGCAGCTGTAGGCTTCTCTCCTAGGCAGCATGGGCCTTTTTTATCCACAGAAGAGTCAGTTCTTTGAGCTCTCATTTCTTTTAGTTCTTCCACCATTCCTCATTTCAAAAGAGAAAAAAATATATAATGACACACTATCATTTTGCCTCTCTCCAGATTTGAGAGGTTTCATGTGTCACTTGTGGGTTTTCTTTAAACTTATAAACATGCTTAAAAAAAAAAAAAAAAAGAGTGCACACTAGGAATGTAACAGTGGTGCCCCTGGACATTTTATATTGTTCTGCAGTTCACTGTGTTAGGTTTCCCATACTCTTTATTTAGGGTGCCACTGGAATCCTCAATAATTTCTATTTTTATATTTTGCACATTTTATTACATAGTGAGGATGTAAGTTTCTTTGTACCTTGAGGTCTTTAATTCTGTCTCATTGAAAATGCACAATGAAATATTATCTCCTGCCTTTGCTCAGGATAGCTGCACTTCCCAGAGAAGGACCTGTCCTTAGGGCATGACTTCTAGAACTGAGACCAAGTGACTCTTTTTTTTTTTTTTTTTTTGAGACTAATTTCAGACCTATTTCCTGCAAAATGAAAAGGGTTAAGACACTGGCATCTGGACGCTGTGGGTCTGACTTCATCTCATTTCTTATCTTTCATTCCCTTTAGTTTTTCACTTTTAAATGACTTTTCTTTGCTGCATCTTTGCGAATAGCCTCTGATCCTCTTCAAAAGGTGAGATACCAAGATATTGGAAACAGTGGCATCAAAACTCCCATTTTCTCCTTCCCCAGGGATGGTTGGTCTCTCCCTCATTCTCTTAGCTTGGACATAGTTCAAAAACACATCCTGTGTTTTTCTCTGCATCCTGTGAGAGCTGTGGCTGCTTCAGCGATCTTGACAGTATTCTAGAGACTGATGCCAACATTGTGCTTGTTTTGGTCATGTGGCCTTCCTTCCATCTGCACTGAAATGTAATTTACTTCTCCCCTTCCTCGAGTGTTCTCATTGTCTTCTGACAGTTTAGGCACAGGGTGAATAAGACGTCTAGATAGTGATAAGAATAAAAGTATTTGCAGCACAAATTCTTTAAGGCACAACTTTACTGGAAGAAGAAAACTTAGGCGAGTATTTTTGATGCAACCTGAGACTTTGATAATATGAGAAACAGTAAAACTTATGTTTAAAGTATAATATTTTTCTTTAGCTGAAAAACAAACAAACAAACAAAAGATGAGTCTCCACTAGGTTAATTAATCCCACACAGACATCCCTAAATACAAGTGCATATGAGTAGCACCAAATGGACTCAGTAGGTCATTCATGTGCGTGTGTGTGTGTGTGTGTGTGTGTGTGTGTGTGTGCACGCATAACAATAATAATTAAGGAGGTGAGGTCATGAATTAGAAAGGAGGGACAATAAAAGGAGATGGAGGGAAAGAGAAAAGGTTGAAATGATATAAGTACAATAAACAAAAGTATAGCATTATCAAAAATGATAAAATTTTAAAAATCAAATGAAAGAAAACTGCAGCGAAGATGAAAACCCCTTGGCCTCATGCTTTCGAGTTCTCACTCTCATCATCATCAGTCTCTATTTGAGCCAAAGCTTAACAGTGATACTTTAATATTGAACGTTCTTCTAAATGACATCCAAACCCACACTCAGCTTCCCCTTCTGTTGTGATGAGACATGAGGATCTGCTGATGAGATGCTGTGATTGATCTAAGGGAAACCATCTTGAGCTCTGGATCTGCCCATCCTTGCTTCACTGCGGCTGTCATACCAGCAATTGCTCCTCTAGCATTCCTGAGCCATCAGACTTTTCCTTCTCTATTGGACTGTTCCCAGCACTCCGGGGCAGCCAGTTCTTAGTCCGTCCTGCCCTGCTATGACAGACTGTCCAAAGCTATGTAGCTCGTGGAGAACGGTGGCTCACAGCTCTGGAGATAAGATTGGTTGAAAGACCTTGGACCTTTCTCACACAGTAGATGGGGTCACGTGGTGATAGTGCATGTGAGATCCCTGAGCTACATGTGCAGAAGAAGTCATAGACAAGAGAGGACACAAAATAGCAGAGCAGGAGGAGGAAATACATTTGCTTCATAACATCAGGTCATGTGATAGATGGGGGTGGGGGGGAACATACTCACATGAGACTAATTTTCTCCTGAGGGGGGGGAAATAAAAGGATTAGTCCCTCTTAAAGATCTACTTTTCCTATCTTAAAGCCTTCACCTCTGTATTCTGACACCTCCATCAGGGGATGAAGTCTCAGCACAGGAACCCTTGGAGACAAATCCTGCCCAAGCGGAAGCATCTCCAGCCTGGGTTAAGCTGTTCTCCCACATCTGTCTCCTTGCTCGCATCACCTTCCTCCCTTTGCTTTGACTCGCTCGGTCAGATCTGGCCAGCAGCGGTAGGCTGCCTCTCACCTCACTGATCTGAAGAGTATCACACTATGATCCTCTCATCTTCGGTGCCTTCTTTGCCTGTCTTCTCAGGAACACTCCACACACACCGGCTCCTTTCCTTTCCTTTCCTTCCTGACTGTCCATTAACCATTGGCACACCGGGGGCTCACGAGCTCCTTTCTCCTGGTGCTTTCCCCAAGCCATTTCGCTTCAGTTGCAAGGCTTCGCTGGCGTTTATGCGCCAACTCTTTGCAAAACTGGCACAAAGCCAACCCACTCCTATGTTTTTTTTCTGCCAGAAACAAAGCTTCCCCCCCCCCTTTCATTTTATTCAGGAAGATAACACATTTCTCTTTAATTCTTTGAATTTTATCCTGATTGCCCTTCTCCTTAAGTCCACGTCACAGTCTTACTCACAGACCTCGTCTCGACTCTCTCATAAACTGGGTTTCTTGTTTCGAGGGGTCAGATCCCACAGTCTGGTTTTAGCTGCTCCTGTCCATACATACTCCCTGAACTCGTCCCTAGAGAAGGTAAGGTAAGCCACAGCCTCACAGGTTTGTGCGTCTGACTGTGTGGACGATGTTCCCTCGGTCCGTCTGAGTATTTGACGGCCTTATAAATTCTGATATGCAAGTTGTCCACCTACCAATGTTTAAGCTTCCAGAGTTGCTATTTTCTTTTAATCTAATCCTGTTATGTTTATTTTTTATGTTTTTTATGCTTTATTTTGGTGTGGGGGACTTTGGAGGAGTCTCAAAATGTCTCTTGAGCTCAGAGCTGGCGCCGGGCACCATGATGTCTTGGGGAACTTTATGCAGAGCAGCTTAGTCTGAGAACAGATTTTGTTTTCTGGAGAATTGTCTACTTCTTTCTATGATAATGTCTCTTCCCATTTGGGGGAATTACTCTTCAGATGCTAAATCTTCTGTACTGCCCCTCCCCTTTTGTAATGTTTACCCTTTTAATATAAATTTATTTTTTATAATTTATTCATTTTATATCTCGAGTGTAGCTCCCTTCCTCATCTCCTACCAGTCACACCCTCCCCTCCTCTTCCCTCTTACCCCCTCCCCTAGTCTACAGAAAGGGGGAACACTCCTCTCCTACCACCTGAACCTAGCCTATCAAGTCTCATCAAGACTGCCTGCATCCTCTTCTTTTGAAGGCTGGCAAGGCCACCCCACTATGGGGAGGGGATCAAAGAGCAGGCCACTGAGTCCATGTCAGCAAAGGTCCCTTGCTCCCCTTACTAGGGTACCCCCTTGGAGACTGAGCTGCCTATTGGCTACATCAGAGCAGGGTTCTAAGTCCTCTCTATGCATGGTCCTTTTTTGGTGCATCAGTCTCTGCAGCCCTCCTGGGTCCTGATTTTTTGGCTTTGTTGGTCTCCTGGTGGAAATATTGACCCCTCTGCGTCCTTCTATCCCCCCACTCTTCCATAAGACTTCCTGTGTTCTGCCCAAAGTTTGGCTGTGAGTCTCTGCATCTGTTTCGATCCCCTGCATCTGCTTCGATCACCTGCTGGGTAGAGCCTTTCAGAAGACATCTATGGTAGGCTCCCATCTTTAACTGCTTTCGGTATCTATTCTATTTGCCCTTCTGAATGAGAATTAAGTATCCTCCATAGGGTCTTCCTTGTTATTTAGCTTCTTTGAGTCTGTGGATTTTAGTATGGTTATCCTGTATTATATGGCTAATATCTGCTTATAAGTGAGTATATACCATGCATATCTTTCTGGTTCTGGGTTACCTCACTCAGGATGATCTTTCCTAGTTCCATCCACTTGCCTGCAAATTTTATGATTTCCTTGTTTTTAATAGCTGAGTAGTATTTTATTGTGTAAATGTACCACAGATTTTGTTTTGTTTTGTTTGTTTGTTTGCTTTATCCATCCTTTGATGAGGGACATCTACGTACATGTCCAGGAGTGATATAGCTGGGTCTTGAGGTAGCATTATTTCCAGTTTTCTGAGAAAGTGAAAGATTGATTTCCAAAGTGGTTGTACTACTTTGCACTCTCACCAGCAATGGAGGAGTTCCCCTTTCTCCACACCCTCTCCAGCATGTGCTGTCCCTTGAGCTTTTAATCATAGCCATTTGGACAGATATAAAATGAAATCTCAGGGTCAAATATCTGCTTTCATCCTCTTACCTACTGTTTCTAAGAGATTCTTTCTTGTCTTCCAAATGTTGTAAATGATCCTTTCCTCCCTGCCATTAACTTTTATTTCTGAGAGTTCTGTCCTGTTTGTGGCATTTGGATTCTTCTTCACTGAGCTGTAGCTCATTTCACTAGACAGTTTTGTTTGCTTGTTTTTAAGTGTTCTCCCTCAGTTTTGTCTCTGTCTTCTTTGATTTCTTCTTACGGTTTTTGTTGGTTATTTTTTGGAAGTTTCCCCAGGCTGCTGCTCACTGGTTTTCTGGTGCCACCAGCTCACTGGAGCCAATTACTAAGCAGGAAACAGCAGGAGATTTGGCTAAGCATCTCTCTCTGGCACATACCGCTGTGGATGCTGTTAGAGCATCATACACCTCTCTGTGTGATGTTCTCAGCATTTGCTTTACGTTTTTCTCTTAGTGAGTTATGTAGAATATGGTTTTAACATACTTAATTATGAATCCATGTTTTATTAAATAAATCATCCCTAGTTCAAGTGTATAACACTTGGAGGTACGGGGCTCTAGTTCAGTAGTAAAGCATTTGCCTGGTGTATATGAGGCCCTTACTTGGACCTGCAGTGCTGTTAAGTATTTTTACATCTTTCTGAAATTACTAGTAGTATATGATATGGGTATTTAAATGTATTCTATATGATAATCTATATGGTAACAAACTAATTAGAATAATTGATCATTGAATTAATTGTATGGTTCATCTTTTTTCATTGAATCTTAATATCACGTCTGTCAAACTCAGTCTTCATACATAATTGAGCTTGCTCCTGGCCTCTCTGATGACTATAGTGTGGATCTGGAATGTTCTCTATAGGCCCATGTATTAGAAGCATGGTTTTCAGTTAGTTTCTATTGGAAGGTGCTTGAATCTTAAGAGTTTGGAGCCTGGCGGGAAATCCAAGGTCACTGGGCGGCAGGAAGGGGAGAGAGGGTAATACTCAAGGAAGATAGTGGACTCTCCTTTCTCCATTTGGCTTCTCTCTCACTAGGAGGTGATTGTTCCACATACCACTTGGTGTCTGCCTTGCCATAGGCCCAGGTGCAATGGGGCCAACTGGCAGAGACCAAAACTTCAGAAACGTCTTAAAGATGGTATCTCAGGTGTTCGGTTACAGTAATGCAAAGCTGGTTAACACATGATCACCTGCTCAGCTTGTTTCTATACCTGCATCACACTGCTTGGTTATTATAATTATTTAATAATTTTACATCTGGCTTGTTCTTATCCTTAATTTATCTTGATTGCATTTGTATATTTACTATTCTACATCTAATTCATAAAATTAGAGGTCAAATAAAATCCCATGCAGGTTTTTTACTGTGATATTAATTGGAATTAACAATTCAGTTTGTGAGGACTGACAACTTTAAATCTAAAGTTTAAATCTAAATAGGTATTTAAATCTATGAACAAAATATGTTACTGTTCATATTCAGACTTTAAATTCTTCCTTGGGGGAATCCAAGATGGTGGAACCGAGAGGACACTGTGTCTGACCAGCAGGCAGCAGTGACTACACAGAAACCAACAGACTGGACTCTGGGCCCTAAAAACCAGCGATTGTGTTTCCCAGGTGAGAGGAAACTCACAATGTGGGAAGTAATTGGGTACATTCCCAGATCACTCAGCTAAACCCCAAAGAGTTCTCAGGTCCCTCAGGTGCTAGGTTGCCGGCCCAGCGCCACACACCTGCATGCCCTGATCACCATCCCAGACTTAACTGTGAGCCCCACAACACCAGAGACTGCAATTTCCAGTCAAGAGAAAAGCCCATGGTGGAGGAAGCAATCTGGACCCACCTCAGGTCACCCAGACAATCCCTGGGAAAGGTTTCAGGGTTCGGTGGGCACTCAGGTGCCAGCCTAGAGACCCACTTGTGCACCCAAATAACTGTCCCAGACAGAACTGTGGGCCCCAAAGCACCAGAGACTGGGTTTCTCTGTTGGGAGAAAACCCCATGGTAAAGGAAATATCAGGTCCAACCTCAGGGCATCCAGCTAAAACCCCCCACCCCAAAGTTCTCAGGAAAAGTTCCCGGGTTCCTGCAGGCACCCAGTTGCCAGCACAGAGCCATTTGCCTGCACCTGCATTCTCTACTCACCATACCAGACTGAGCTGTGGACCCCAAAACATCACAGACTGAGTATCCCTGTCAGGAGGAAACTCCAGGGTGGGGGAAACATTAGGTCTGACCTTAGGACACCCAGCTCCAGAAAAGTTTCTGGGTTCCCACAGGCTCCAGGCTCTAGCCTCCTGCCACACACAAGAATGCTGCATTCACCTGACACTGATTACCATTTGGGTCTTGGGGCACAGAGCTCCAACCTCAGACCTACAGAAGCCTGGGATCCATAGGATCAGTCCCAGACACTGCTCTAGGGTGCAACCTGTCTCCCTAGCCAAACTGACCAAACTTTGGTGCTCCCCGGTTCTTCAAGAAGGCTGCATCCAACAAACACAAGTGTAAAAGCAGCAGCAGCATCTCAATAAATTCAGAGCAAGAAACCCAGCATCAGGGCAGCTGTCTCCAGGACTTCTCCTGGTGAGAGGAGAGCCCCCCTGACTACCAACAACCACAGTTACCACAGAGGTCCATAGGCCTGAGGTGAGCCATGGCAATTCCTGAGAAGCACCAGCCATTTGGTGACCATACCCAAAATGGTGAGAAGGCCTCCTTCAAGAACAACCATCTTCCTGCCAAGGGTATTCTCCCCAACCCAGGATTCCAGCAGGCACCAGAAACTAAAGCCAACACCTGAGACAGTCAGATAGATAGAGGCCAGCATAAAAGCACAACCAACAAAAGCCAAAGCAATATGGCATTTCCAGAACCCAAGTACAAGCAGCCCTGAAGACCCTATCATAATTGAAATTCAAGAAGATGACTTTATATCTATGCTTATAAAGAGGGTAATGGAGGAAACAAATCAAATGAATAAAGAAATAGAGGAAGAAAAAGTCAAACAGGGTATGGTCATCTGAAAAGAAATACAGGAAGATGCAGCCAAACAGTTTGTGGCCTTCAGAGAGGAAATGATTAAATCACTAAAAGAAATAAAAGAAACAGAGGAGTGTTCAAACAAACAGGTAAAGGAATTGAAGGAAAATACAGTCAGGCAGGTGACAAAAATCAAGAAAGTGGTTCAAGATCAGAAGATAGACTTAGAAAAATTAAAGAAAACACAAACTGATGAAATCATGGAGAGGAAGAACTTAGGGAAGAAAACTACAAAGGTAAGCATAACCAACAGACTACAAAAGATGGAAGAAAGAATATCAGGTGTGGAAGATACAATGGAAGAAATAGATGTATCCGTCAAAGAAAATGGTTTTTTTTGATAAATTCCTGAAAAATTATATTGAGAAAGGTCAATACTGGATAGTAATATATAATATAGTTGTATTTATACAATACTCTGAGATGAAAAAATTATAGAAATGAAACAGAAACTATGGCTTTCTATGGGCTCAGGACATGGGTGATTGGAAGAGAAAGGTATGAATGTATTAATAGAAATAACAAGGGCATCCTCATGGTAAAGGGGTAATGGACTGACTTTAGTGGTAGACACAATGTTAAATCTAAAAAATTTCTGACACAAACTATCCAAGAAATCCAAGACTACATAAAAAGACAAAACCTAAGAATAATAGGAATGAAGGAAAAAGAAGATTCCTATCTCCAAGGCCCAGAAAATATTTTCAGCAAAATCATAGAAGAAAATTTCCCCAATTTAAAGAAGAGGCCTATAAGAATAAAAGAGGCCTACAGAACACCTAATAAATTAGACCAGAAAGGAAAATCCTCTCGCCACATAATAATCAAAACAGTAAGTATATAGAATAAAGAAAAATAATAAAAGCTGCAAGAGAAAAAGGTCAAGTAACATATAATAGTAAACCCATCAGAATCATTCCAGACTTCCCAACAGAGATTATGAAATCCAGAAGGGCCTGGACAGATATCATGCAGATATAAGAAAATACATTCGTCAGCTCAAGCTACTATACCAGCAAAACTCTCAGTCATAATAGATGGAGAAAAGAAGATATTCAAGGACGAAAGCAAATTTAAAGAATACCTACTCACAAATCCAGCGGTATAGAAGATACTAGAAAGAAAAATACAGCCCAGGAAAACTAACTACATTCAGGAAAACACAGTAAATAAATAACCGCACTACAGCAAAACTAAAAGTAGCCAAGCACACAAACACTACCAGAACCAACAGCAAAATCAAAGGATCTAACAGCCACTGGTCATTAATCTCTCTCAACATCAATGGACTCAACTCTCCAGTAAAAAAACACAGATTAACAGAATGGATACGTAAACAAAACCCAGCAATCTGTTGCATACAAGAAACACACCTAAGGCACAAAGATAGACATTACCAGAGGGTAAAAGGTTGGAAGATTACTTTCCAAGCAAATGGACACAAGAAACAAGCAGGAGTAGCCATTCTAATATCTGATAAAAGAGACTTTCAACCAAAATTAATAAAAAGAGATGGGGAAGGTCACTTCATACTCATCAAGGGAAAATTCCACCAAGAAGACATCACAATCCTGAAAATCTATGTCCCCAAAAAGAGCACCCACATTTGTAAAAGAAACATTGATAAAATTTAAACCACATATAGATCCCCACACATTAATAGTGGGAGACTTCAACACCCCACTCTCAACAAAGGACAGGTCAACAAAGCAGAAATTAAACAAAGAAACAATATCTCTGACAAAGGTCATAAATCAAATGGACCTCACAGACATTTACAGAACCTTACACCCAAACACAAAAGAATTTACCTCCTTCTCAGCACCTTGTGGAACCTTCTCCAAAATAGACCATACAGTTGGTCACAAAGCAAGCCTCAACAGATACAAGAAGATTGAAATAATCCCTTGTATCTTGTCTGATCACCATGGAATAAAGCTGGACTTCAACAACAACAGAAATAACAAAAAGCCAACACACACATGGAAACTGAACAACTTGTTACAAAATGACAGCTGGGTCAGGGAAGAAATAAAGAAAGAAATTAAAGTCTTCCTAGAACTCAATGAAAATGAAGACACAACATACCCAAACTTGTGGGACACAATGAAAGCAGTGCTAAGAGGAAAGTTCATAGCACTAAGTGCCTTCAAGAAGAAATTCAAGACAGCTCATTCAAGCAACTTAATGGCTCACTTAAAATCTGTAGAAAAAGAAGAAGCAAACACACCAAAAAGAAGCGGCTGGAAATAATCAAACTCAGGGCTGAAATCAATCAATTAGAAACAAATAAAACAATTCAAAGAATCAATGAAACCAAGAGCTGGTTCTTTGAGAAAATCAACAAGATCAACAAACCCTTAGCCAAGCTAACTAAAAGGCAGAGAGACACCACCCAAATCAACAAAATCAGAAATGAAAAGGGGAACATAACTACAGACACTGAGGAAATCCAAACAATCATTAGGACTTACTTCAAAAGTCTATATGCCACAAAATTTGAAAATCTAAATGAAATGGACAATTTTCTTGATCGATTTGACTTACAAAAGCTGAATCAGGACCAGGTAAATCAATTAAATAGTCCTATATCCCCCAAAGAAATAGAAGCAGTCATCAAAAGTCTCCCATCCAAAAAAAAAAGCCCAGGACTAGATGGCTTCAGTGCAGAATTCTACCAGACCTTCAAAGAAGAGCTAACACCAATTCTCTTCAAACTATTCCACAAAATAGAAACAGAAGGAACATTACCAAACTTATTCTATGAAGCCACAGTAACCTTGGTACCTAAACCTCACAAAGACCCAACAGAGAAAGAGAATTTCAGGCCAATCTCCCTTATGAACATTGATGCAAAAATACTTAACAAAATACTTGCAAACCAAATCCAAGAACACATCAAAGATATTATCCACTATGACCAAGTAGGCTTCATCCCAGGTATGCAGAGGTGGTTCAATATATGGAAATCCATCAATGTGATCCACCATATTAACAAACTGAAAGAAAAAAACCACATGATAATTTCCCTAGATGCTGAAAAAGCATTTGACAAAATCCAACATCCATTCATGTTTAAAGTCTTGGAGAGATCAGGGATACAAGGCACATATCTAAACATAGTAAAGGCGATATACAGCAAGCCTATAGCCAACATCAAACTGAACGAAGAGAAACTGAAAGCAATCCCACTGAAATCAGGGACAAGACAAGGCTGCCCACTGTCTCCATATCTCTTCAACATAGTGCTGGAAGTCCTTGCTATAGCAATAAGACAGTTGAAGGAGATCAAGGGGATACAGATAGGAAAGGAAGAAGTCAAATTATCACTATTTGCAGATGATATGATAGTATACATGAGTGACCCCAAAAACTCTACCAGGGAACTCCTACAGCTGATAAACACCTTCAGCAAAGTGGCCGGATACAAAATTAACTCCAAAAAAATCAGTAGCACTCCTGTATACAAAGAACAAAAGGGCTGAGAAAGAAATTAGAGAAACAACACCCTTCACAATAGCCACAAATGACATATAGTACCTTGGTGTAACCCTAACCAAGCAAGTCAAAGACTTGTATGAAAACAATTTCAAGTCTCTGAAAAAAGAATTAGAAGAAGATATGAGAAGATAGAAAGGTCTCCCATGCTCATGGCTTGGCAGGATTAACATAGTAAAAATGGCCATTTTACCAAAAGCAATATACAGATTTAATGCAATTCTCATCAAATTGCCAACACAATTCTTTACAGACCTGGAAAGAAAAATTCTCAACTTCGTATGAAATAACAAGAAACCGAGAATTGCTAAAACAATCCTCTACAATAAAAGATCTTCTGGAGGTATCTCCATCCCTGATCTCAAGCTGTACTATAGAGCAACAGTTATAAAAACTGCATGGTACTGGCACAGAAACAGAATTGTGGATCAATGGAAGAAGACCCAGAAATAAACCCACACACTTATGGACACCTGAATTTGACAAAGATGCCAAAACCATACAACGGAAAAAAGACAGCATCTTCAACAAATGGTGCTGGTCCAACTGGATGTCTACATGTAGAAAAATGAAAATAGATCCATACTTATCACCCTGCACAAAACTGAAGTCCAAGTGGATCAAAGACCTCAACATAAAACCAGACACATTAAATAGGCTAGAAAAAAAAGTGGGGAATACCCTAGAACTCATTGGTACAGAGAAAACTTCCTGAAAAGAACACCAACAGCACAGGCTCTAAGAGCAGCAATCAATAAATGGGACCTCATGAAAATGAAAAGCTTCTGTAAAGCAAAGGACACCGTCATCAAAACAAAGTGACTGCCTACAGATTGGGAAAGAATCATCACCAAACAGGTAGATTCTTGAAGCTTGCTGGCCAGCCAGCCTAGCTAAATGGTTAAGCCCCAAATTCAGTGAATATCCTGAATTCTAAATGAGCAAATGAAGTGGGGAAAGGCTATAGGAAAAGAGATTTGACAATTCCTCTCCTTATATTCCTAGGTTTGAAAATGCAGGCAGCCTTTAAAGATATAGAAAGACTGAAAACTCCATTTACCCCTAGGACCTCCAGAAGTGTCTAGAACTTTGTTAATACCTTAACTTAGCCAAGTAAGAATTCTACTATTACTATCTATATGGCCATCAGAAGAATGAACTAATTGATATTTTTTTTTAGACTTTTTTGTCTTATATTTTGTGTTTGGGCTTTTTTTTGTCATATTGGGCTTTTGCTTGTGTATTATTTGTATATCATGGTCTCCAGTTGTGTGTGTGTGTGTGTGTGTGTGTGTTTCTTGTTCTTTTTTTTAAACCCTGTTTTGTTTTATTTGCCTATTGGTTTTCTTTTAAAGGGAGAGGAAGAGAAAGAAAATGCAGAGTGGGATGTGTGAGGAGGAAGGGACAATAAAAAAAAAAAAAAGAATCATCACCAACCCTTTATCTGACAGAGGACTCATATCCAATATATATAAAGAACTAACCAAGCTGAAAAGCAATAAACCAAGTAATCCACTTAAAAAATGGGGAACAGAGCTAAAGAGAGAATTCTCTGTAGAGGAATATCAAATAGCAGAGAAGCACTTAAGGAAATGCTCAACCTCATTAGCCATTAGGGAAATGCAAATCAAAACAACCCTGAGATTTCACCTTACACCCATCAGAATGGCCAAGATGAAAAACTCAAGGGACAACACATGCTGGAGAGGTTGTGGAGAAAGGGGAACCCTTCTCCACTGCTGGTGGGAATGTAAACTTGTACAACCACTCTGGAAATCAATCTGGCACTTTCTCAGACAACTAGGAATAGCGCTTCCTCAAGATACAGCCATACCACTCCTAGGTATATATCCAAAAAAGGCTCAAGTACACAAAAAGAACATTTGCTCAACCATGTTTGTAGCATCTTTATTTGTAATAGCCAGAAGCTGGAAACAGCCCAGATGCCCCTCAACTGAAGAATGGATGCAGAAACTGTGGTACATCTATACAATGGAGTATTACTCAGCAATGAAAAATAAGGAAATCATGAAATTTGCAGGTAAATGGTGGGACCTCTAAGGATCATCCTGAGTGAGTTGTCCCAGAAGCAAAAAGACATGCATGGTATATACTCACTCATATAAACATATAACATAAAATAAACCCACTAAAATCTGTACATCTAAACAAACTAAGCAAAAGAGAGAACCCTAACTAAAATGTTCAATCCCCATCCTGAAAGGCAAAGAGGATGGACATCAGAGGAAAAAGAAAACAGGAAACAACCTTGGAACCTGCTACATAGGGCCTCTAAAAGCCAGAAGAAGAAAACAGGAAACAACCTCGGAACCTGCCACAGAGGGCCTCTGAAAGCCTCTGCCCTGCAGACTGTCAAAGCAGATGCTGAGCCTGATGGCCAACTGATGGGCAGAGTGAATGGAATTTTATGTAAGAAGTGGGAAATGGTAAGAGCTGGAGAGGACAGGAACTCCACATGGAGAGCAACAGAACAAGAAAATTTGAACACAGGGAACTTCCCAGAGACTCATACTCCAACCAAGGACTATCTGTGGAGATAACCTAGAACCCTGACAATGCAGCCACTTCTGATGAGAACTGATAGACTAAGATCAGAAAGAAGGAGAGGAGGACCTTCTCTATCAGTGGACTTGGGGAGGGGCAAGAATGCAGAAAAAGGGGGAGGGTGGGACTGGGAGGGGAGGAGGGAGGGGCTTATGGGGGGATACAAAATGAATAAAGTGTAATTAATAAAAGTTAAATAAAAAATTTTAAAAAAAGACACAGACTAACAGATTGGATGTGTAAATAAGATCCAACAATCTGTTACATACAAGAAACACATCTAAGTCACAAAGATAGACATTACCTGTGAGTAAAGAGCTGGAAGATGTTTTTCCAAACAAATGGACCAAAGAAGCAAGCAGGAGTAGCCATTCTAATATATCATAAAATAGACTTTCAACCAAAATTAATCAAAAGAGATGGGGAAGGTCACTCATACTCATCAAAGGAAAATTCCACCAAGAAGACGTCACAATTCTGAAAAATCTATGCCCTAAATATGAGGGCACCCACATTTGTAAAAGAAACATTAATAAAACTAAAACCACACATAGATCCACACACATTAATAGTGGGAAACTTCAACACCCCACTCTCAACAAAGGACAGGTCAACAAAACAGAAATTAAGCAAAGAAACAATGACTCTAACAGAGGTCATGAATCAAATGGACCTAACAGACATCTACAGAACCTTTCACCCAAACACAAAGGAATTTACCTTCTTCTCAGCACCTCATAGAACCTTCTCTAAAATAGATTATAAAGTTGGTCACAAAGCAAGCCTCAACAGATTCAAGAAGATTGAAATAATCCCTTGTATCCTATCTGGCCACCATGGACTAAAGCTGGACCTCAATGACAACAGAAATAGCAAAAAGCCTACACACACATGGAAACTGAACAACTTGCTACTCAATTACAGCTGGGTCAGAAATAAAGAAAGAAATTAAAGACTTCCTAGAATTCAATGAAAATGAAGGCACAACATACCTAAACTAATGGGACACAATGAAAGCAGTGCTAAGAGAAAAGTTCATAGCACTAAGTGCCTTCAAGAAGAAATTCGAAACATCTCATTCAAGCAACTTAATGGCTCACATGAAAGCCCTAGAGAAAAAAGGAGCAGAAACACCCAAGAGGTATAGATGACTGGAAATAATCAAACTCAGGGCTGAAATCAATCAATTAGAAACAAATAAAACAATTCAAAGAATCAATGAAACCAAGAGCTGGTTCTTTGAGAAAATCAACAAGATAGACAAATCCTTAGTGAAACTAACTAAAAGGCAGTGAGACACCACCCAAATCAACAAAATCAGAAATGAAAAGGAGGACATAACAACAGACATTGGGGAAATCCAAACAATCATAAGGACTTACTTCAAAAGCTGATATGCCAAAAAATTCAAAATCTAAATGAAATGAACAATTTTCTTGATCAATTCCACTTACCAAAGCTGAATCAAGACCAGCTTTGGTAAATAAATTAAATAGTAAATAAATAAAATTGTAAATAAATTAAATAGTCCTATATCCCCTAAGGAAACAGAAGCTGTCATCAAAAGTCTCCCATCCAAAAAACACCCAGTGCCAGATTGTTTCAGCAGAGAATTCTACCATACTTTCAAGAAAGGGCTAAAACCAATACTCTTCAAACTATTCCACAAAATAGAAACAGAAGGAACATTACCAAACTCATTCTATGAAGCCACAGTTACCTTGGTACCTAAACCTCACAAAGACCCAACAAAGAAAGAGAGTTTCAGGCCAACCTCCCTTATGAACATTGATGCCAAAATACTCAACAAAATACTTGCAAACTGAATCCAAGAACACAACAAAGATATCATCCATTATGACCAAGTGGACTTCATCCCAGGTATGCAGGGGTAGTTTAGTATAAGGAAATCCATCAATGTAATCCACCATATAAAGAAATTGAAAGAAAAAAACCACATAATCATCTCCTTAGATGTTGAAAAGACATTTGATAAAATCCAACATTCATTTATGATTAAAGATCAGGGATACAAGGCACATTTAACATAATAAAGTCAATATAAGGCAAGCCTATAGCCAACATCAAACTAAATGGAGGGAAACTTAAATCAATCCCACTGAAATCAGGGACAAAGCAAGGCTTCCCACTCTCTCCATATCTCTTAACATCGTTCTTGAAGTCCTTCCTAGAGCAGTAAGACAATTAAATGAGATCAAGGGGATTCAGTTTGGAAAGGAAGAAGTCAAAGTATCACCATTTAGTATACAGTAATTCTACCAAGGAACTCCTACAGCTGATAAACACCTTCAGGAAAGTGGCTAGATACAAAATTGACTCAAAAAAAAAAAAAAAAAAAAAAACCCAAAAACCAGTAGCCCTCCTGTATACAAAAGCAAATGGGCTGAGAAAGAAATTGGGAAAACAACACCCTTCATAATAGCCACAAAGGACATAAAATACCTTGGTGTAACTCTATCTACGCAAGTTTTCACACAAAACTTGCATGAAAAAAGCTTCTAGTCTCTGAAGAAAGAAATAGAAGAAGATATCAGAAGATGGAAAGATCTCCCATGCTCATGGTGTGGCATGACTAACATGGTATAAATGGTCATCTTACCAATAGCTATCTACAGATTCAATGCAATTCTCATCAAAATACCAATACTATTCTTTATAGACCTTGAAAGAAAAGTTCTCAACTTCATATGGAATAACAAGAAACCCAGAATTGTTAAAACAATTCCTCTAAAATAAAAGATCTTCTGGAGGTATCTCCATCCCTGATCTTAAGCTGTACTATTGAGCAAAAGTACTAAAAACAGCATGGTACTGGCATAGAAATAGGCTGGTGGATCAATGGAATCAAATAGAAGACCCAGAATAAACCCACACACTTATGAACACCTGATTTTTGACAAAGATGCCAAAACCATACAACGGAAAAAATATAGCATCTTCAACAAATGGTGCTGGACTAACTGGATATCTACATGTAGAAAAATACAAATAGATCCACACTTATCACCCTGCAAAAAACTAAAGTCCAAGTGGATCAAAGACTTCAACATATAACCAGACACACTAAACCTGTTAGAAGAAAAAATGAGGAAGAGCCTGGACGTCATTGGCACAGGAGACAACTTCCTGAATAGAACACCAACAGCACAGGCTCTAAGATCAACAATCAATAAATGGTACCTCATGAAACTGAAAAGTTTCTGTAAAACAAAAGACACTGTCATCAGAACAAAAACAACAGCCTACAGACTGGGAAAGGATCTTGGCCAACCCTCTATCTGACAGAGGGCTAATAACCAGAATATATAAAAATTCAAGAAGTTAAACAGCAAAATAATCAAGTAACCCAATTTTAAAAATTTAAAACAGAGAATTAAAAACAGAGAATTCTTGGAAAAGAGGAATATCAAATGGCAGAGAAACACTTAAAGGAATGCTCAAAATCCCTAGTCATCAGGGAAATGCAAATCAAAACGACCCTGAGATTTCACCTTACACCCATCAGAATGACTAAGATCAAAAACTCAAGTGACAACACATGTTGGAGAGGATGTGGAGAAAGGGGAACCCTCCTCCATTGCTGGTGAGAATGAAAACTTGTACAACCATTTTGGAAATCAATCTGGTGCTTTTTCACACAATTAGGAATAGTGCTTCCTCAAGATCCAGCTATACCACTCCTAGGCATGTATCCAAAACATGCTAAAGTATACAACAAGGACATTTGCTCAACCATGTTTGTAGCAGCTTTATTCATAATAGCCAGAATCTGGAAACAACCCAGAAGTCCCTAAATTGAGGAATGGATACAGAAATTGTGGTACATTTACATAACGGAATACTACTCAGCAACTAAAAACAAGGAAATCATGAAATTTGCAGGTAAATGGTGGAAACTGGAAAATATCATCCTGAGTGAGGTGTCCCAGAAAGAGAAAGACAGACATGGTATATACTCACTTATAAGTGGATATTATACATATAATATAGGACAATCATACTAAAATCTGTACACCTAAAGAAGCTAAGCAAGAAGGAGGACCCTGGGTAAGATGTTCAATCCTCATTCAAAAAGGCAAATGGTATAGGCATTGGAAGAAGATGAAAACAAGGAACAAGTCAGGAGCCTACCACAGAGGGCCTCTGAAGACTCTACCCAGCAGGGCAGATGCTGAGACTCATAGGCAAACTTTGGGCAGAGTGCAGGGAATCTTATGAACGAAGGGGGAGATAGAAAGACCTAGAGGGGATAGGCGCTCCACAAGAAGAGCAATAGAACCAAAAAATCTGGGCACAGGGGTCTTTTCTGAGACTGATACTCCAACCAAGGACCATTGATGGAGATAACCTAGAACCCCTGCACAGATGTAGCCCACAGCAGCTCAGTCTCCAAATGGGTTCCCTAGTAAGGGGAACAGGGACTGTCTTTGACATGACCTCGGTGGCTGGCTCTTTGATCACCTTCCCGGGGTTAGGAGGGAGGGTGGACAGCCTTACCAGGCCACAGAGGAAGACAATGCAGACAGTCCTAAGAAGCTAGGGTCAGATGAAAGGGGAGGAGTACCTTCCCTATCAGTGTACTGGGGAAGGGGCATGGGAGGAGAAGAGGGAGGGAAGGATGGATTAGGAGGGATGAGGGAGGAGCTACAGCTGGGATACAAAGTGAATAAATTGCAATAAATAAAAAATAAAAATAAATGAAAAATTTTCTTAAGTACATTAGGTTGAACTATCTGAAACTTTTCAGTACTTGAAAATTTTGTTAAACTTTAAATGGTTCTACCTACTATCTTCTGCATTCTAATGATGCCTATGCATTTTTCTTGAAGACTTATTTGACAAATGTAATGAAAAATTTTTCATCAAATCACCTGACATGAGTGTAATTTTATATGCAAATTTTTAAAAGTGAAAGTTCTGACTTACTCCGGTTATATATACTTGTGGTCTCAGCTTTTCTCAGTCAGTACTTGATACATTTGAATGAATATTTTGTCTTTTCAAATACGTCTTTCACCATGTTCATTAATCTATTTTTATTAAATATACATATGATCTTACATTTGGTGGGAAATGGTATCATCTTATAACCTGGCTGGCCTGGAACTCACAGCAACGTTCCTGCTTCTGTCTTTAGGCTGCTGGGGATTAAAAGCAGGGGACACCACACTGAGCCCTGTAATGTTAACTTTTTGCTTTTAGTATTAAAATTTAGCTAGACTTATTCTTAATTTTCTTTTCATTTTCAGTTGAGCACAGATTCTTTTCAAGCCCCTTTCTTTTCTAATAAACATACTGATGTACTATAAAAATTCTCATCTACTTATTTCCCTATCTGCATACTATGAAATATTAATATATTTGCATTGATACTATGGTATGAACAGCATTGAGTTTGCAGCTTGTTGGGACTTCCTCTAGGACAAAGTTCTGACCAACTACATAAATATTTATTTGTTCTTGAAAGACCGTGCAGTCATTCCTAAGGTCTGCCGGGCATCATTAGCTTGAGGACCTTCTGCGACACTAGAACTTGCTGACTCAAACAACGGTGTGAATGATCTGGTGACAGCTGTCAAGCTGCACTGTGCAAGAACAAAAACAAGAAAACCTGTTGTGCATTCTGACTGTATCTTGTCCGCCCAGCCCTTACATGAAGATGAGTTAAAATGTCCAGCCATTCTTCCACCTCTCTGCTTGACGTTCTCAGCACTTGCTTTATGTGTTTCACAGCTACGTTTCCGGTTGCAATCTTCTTGAGTTCAGTCACATCCTGATGACAATCTTCTCCTCCCTGACTTCTGGCTCTTACAATCTTTCTGTTCCCTCCTTCTTGGTGGTCCTGATCTTTGGGGGTGTGGCGTACATGTGCCCATTGGAGGCTGAACAAGGGGGATGTGAGATAGATAGCCCCATTGGAGGCTGAGCAACCAATTTCTGAATTAACCACTGCCGACCGCACTAAGAAACCTTTCTGATTCAATAATGCTTTTTAGTGACTAGTGTCTATTTAGTCTTTCAAAGAAGATAGCAATAAACATTTTAGATGGTCTTCTCATTCAACCTCATATCTAATGGGTGCTTTTTAGCAATTATTTAAATCACGAGGCATTGGTACCTTTATCATGAAAGGTTTTGGAAGACATGCCACTGACTCAACCTAAGCACAGACTCAACAGGTGGAGGCAAAAACGTGCAAACAGTCAGGGAACGCCTTTCCCCTAGGCCGTCTGCGAGCAGTGAGCATCAGTTGGCGGCTTTAGCAGGGAAGAGCTTTCCAGTTTTGAAAAGCACCTGTCCTGGCCTGTTGTGCTTCAGTGAGGACAGCCTTTGTCACATTGTTGCATTGCATTTAGGGGTGACTTACATTTACATTTTTGTAAAGTTTAAAATGCTGATTTTTTTTCAGACTTATTATTTTTATTTTATGTGTATTAGTGTTTGCCTGAGTATGTGCATGTGTTCCATGCACATGCATGTGCTGTGTGTCCTCTGTCCACAGAGGCCAGAAGAGGGCTCCAGATGCCCAGAAATTGGAGATACAATGGATGTGTGCCATCATGTGGGTGCTGGGAGCTGAACGCCCGCAAGAGAAGACAGTGCTCTAATCACCTTGTCATCTGGTCCTCATTTCAAAAAATCACTTTCCTTTGTGAAGGTGGTTAAAATAGTTTCCTCACTATTTTTCTCCATTTTCATTGCTTAGAATGCCAATGGTCATTTTCTTATGTTTCAAAAGTAAATTTAGTATGTTTTCCAGCCACTTTCTGCAGAAGTACCACACAACTGCCTGACAGGGAAGCTCACCTTCCCTCCCCCGCAGGGCTGAGAACAGAGCAGCATAAAGAAGGAGAAAAAGGTTGTATGTCTAGGACTCAAAGTGAAACTCTGGTTGCTATGGGTACTTGTAAGCTTATTTCATTCTATTTAGCTAGTTAATATAATTGTTCTGTTATGCATTAATTCGTAATTAGCACAGAATTTGTCATGTCAGACTTTAACCCTACATTCATTTTTAAGTTCTGAACTACTCAAGAAAACCTCAGGCCCCTGAGATGTTCCCATTTTCTTATCCCTAAACCTGTCATTATTCTATTATTATGAATTTTTGTGGAGGAGAAAGAAAAATAGCTTAGAATTATTTCACATTTTTTTTATGAACCTTAATTAGAAATGTTTGGTGGTGGTGCTTTTGGCTTACCTAATCAACCTCTTCCTTGTAAGACTTTAAATTTTGCACAGTTAGGCATGGCTTTGATCTGATACAAAATGAAATAAAACCAAAATGCCAGTTGAGTGATCAACTACCTGTTAGCATAAGAGCTTGAGTTTGAATCTCCAGAAACCACACAAAACCTGAGCATGGTGGTGCAGGCCTGTCACTCCAACACTTGTAGGATGGAGACAGATGGATGCCTGGAGTTCACTGGTCAACGAGTCTAGCCAACTGGTGATCTCCAGACACAAGCAGAGACCCTGCCTCAAGGACTAAGAAGGAGCTCGGTCAAGAAAGACATCCAAGGACAACCTCGGACCTCCACATGAGCATCCCCCCCCCACTCAAGCATGCATCTCTCTCTCTCTCACACACACACGCACACACACACATACACACACACATACACACACCACACTCATGCATATATCACAAGCACAAAGAGAGAGAGAGAGAGAGAGAGAGAGAAAGAGAAAAAAGCATGCTCTCATGAGTATTTGTCTTCTTCCTGTCTCTAGGATTCAGTTCTCTGTGCAATCTGCCCAGGGTCAGCAGGGCTCCAGAAGCAAGGCACCAGAGCACAGAAAACTGAAGGTCAGTTCCACTGTCCCATGCATATCTTAGTCGTTTTGGAGTTGTTGAGTCTTTCCAACACAACCTATCCCTCAGTGAGTGCAGAATTAACTCAGATCTCCAGGTCTAAAGACAGCAATGAGAAATGGAAGTTTTGTTTACTTAGGAAGCAAAGATTCTGTGTATTCATGATAACACATGTGCTAGAGAATGAAAAACATAAAACACATTAAAAAAAGACACAATCAGCTTTAAAAAAAATCAGAAAAGTTCAGCTCCACATGGTAGAAAGGAAATTCTATAAATCTATTTTCACATTTCCAATTCGCCCTCTGCAAAACCAAGAGCAGTTACAGTGATCATCCTAACACCACCAGTAAAAGTGTTTCATGAAAGACACAGAAATACAGAACCTGGGAGTGCTATAAGAAAGTATATGAAAAGCTGTCTTCAAGCTCTTAGGCACAAGCCAGAACTTTCTGGAAAGGACTGTAATATCATAGAAAATAACACCAAGAATAGGCAAACAGTATTATATAAAATTTACAAGCTTCTGCACAGCTAACTGGGGTTATCTGGGAAGCAGGAGCCTCAACTGAGAAAAGGCTTCCACCAAGATTGACTTATAGGCATGCTTTGTGTGGCATTTTCTGAATTGATGGTTGACGTGGGAGAGCCCAGCCCACAGTGGTCAGTGCCACCCCTGACAGGTGGATCTGGGTTCTCTATGAAGGATACCTGAAGGAGAGCAAAAAAGCAAGCCAATGAGCAGTGCTCTTCCACAGCCTCTGCTTCCGTTTCTGTCTCTAGGTTCCTCCCTTGGCTTCCATGAATAATGAACTGTAACTTGTATGCCACACAAATCCTTCCCTCCCCTAAGCTGATTCTGGTTATGGTCTGTGTCACAGCAGCAGAAATCAGACTGGATCATCTAGAATCCAAAGCTCAAATTGACAGAAGAAGAGAGCAGATGGTAGTTGTTGGTCTGCCAGAGCATGGGGGAATGTTGGCCAGACAATGCAAAGTTGCATTTACGTGAGAAAAGTCAGCTGAAGAGTTTGTATATGTCACATTTAAAAACAATTAATAAAAGTATATTATACCCTCCCCCAAATCACAGGGAGTGAATATCAGATCACCCATCTTCTCAATATCTTACGTCTCACCACAAGAGTTAAGCATTAAGAAAAGGCTATCCAAATAATAATAATAAAATATGCAGAGCTAAAAATATGCCCAATGAGTATGAAAACTCAGCTGGGCCTTTGAATAAAGGGTATTTTATATAGCAATGTGACAATGATTACACTACAGTATATTTTTATTCTCACTCAGTTCTCAAAACTTTGCAAGTATTTTACAAAAAGAAAGAGAATACCCAGTGGATTCTGCCATCAATCAAAATATTAATAGTTTCTTTTATCTCAGGTGTTCTCCTGTCACCACCAAACTGAATGACAAGATCCTTAAATGGAAATTTTCAGATTTTAAGTCTGAGTCCAAAAAAAATCTTTTCTCTCTCCTTTCTTCTATTTTTTCTGCCTACATTTCAGCCACATAAATGTTTTGTATTCAGAACATGAATATATATGAATATCTGAAATATGTCACTTTTCTTTGCAGGGCGCATCCACGGCTCAGCCAGCTCAGTCAGCTCTGCAACATGACAGTAGGCCCTGCTTTCTCAGGACACAACAGGGCACCTTGGTGTAAAAAGCAAAATATGGGTTCAAAACGTTTTCTACATCTCTCCGTCTAGTTTTTAAAGATTTAACTCTGATTTGAGGACTATAACTTGAACTGAACACCTCAGAGAACATTTCACTAGGCAAAATCTTTTCAGAGAAACCCTGTTTCATTGTTTTATTGTTGTTGTTGTTGCTTTAGTTAATCACCTTTAATAATTTTTATTATCTAAATTTTCAAACTGAGCATACTTATTTGTCCTATATTAACACTTTAACTATTTTAAGACTCCTCACTTTATAACACCCATCAGCTTTTCTGTTTCTAAATTTGAAAAGTGAAATAGCCCATGATTTACTATAAAGAAAAATAATAAAAGCTAGACTGTAATACCCAAAATACTAGTGCAGAATGTAAACTCAAACTCAGAGAAAACAAGTTATGATTCAAAAATACTTGGTTTGCACTCAAGCACTTTAAAAAAAAATTCTACCAATTAATTGTTTATAGACAGTCTTGAATTTGGATTCAGAAAGCAAGAAAGGTGGTCAGTGAAAACTGAAAAAGAAAAAAAACAGAAGAAAAAAAGAAAGTGGGAGATGGATAAAACAACTAGGGTAAAAATGACACAGTAGGTTTCAAGGAAGACAGCCTCGCATCTTTAGTCTTCACGGACTCACTAGGACAATTAGAGGCTTGCAGCTAAGGCAGATGTCCAGGGTGTGTTGTAAGGAGCCGTACTATTCCAGCACAAAGACCAGATGCTCAGTCAAGACTTTCTATCTTCCCCAGCACCAAGCTGTGCAGGTGTATAAAGCCCTTACATAAATGTCTGGCCACGGAGTTATTCTACAAGAAAGTGGAGTGAGGAGAGCTGTTAATCTTGGGGAAAGGCTTCGTGTCTGCACATATTTCAACACCAAATTCACTTCCAGTTTTAGGCCAGGATGGATTATATTTCAGTCACATCTATAAATTTCCTGAGGAGGCTGGGGATTATAGGGGTTTAGATTCCTTTAAAATTACTAAGGGCAGAGACAGCTTGAAGAAGAGGGTAGAAGATTATAGGATTGGTTGCCACACTCCCCAGAGGTGAGGGTTGGGAGTGGAAGTCCCCTTGGACTCTCGTGTATGTGTCATAGGTCTATGGAAGAAAGGCATCCTAGTCAAGGAAACTGTACTCTAGAGGTACAACAGCAAGTCAGGAGTGACCCAAACACCTCCTACAGCTAGACAGATGAAGCCATAGCCATCAACTTGCCCCACTACCTCAGTACACTCAGGGTTCTCTGGAAAGAGGAAGGTCTGCTGTCCAGCTTGCTCTCTGGTTCTAAACCCTCTATAATAATTCACACAGCAATCATGTCACATCTGAAAGTTCAGTGCTTGTGTTTGTGCTTCTAAGGCTACCAGGCTATTGGTAAATTCTCTAAGCATCTGGGTAAACATTTAGCTTTTGAAGTTTTCTTTAAAATCACCCATTAATCATGAAGGACATGCATTGGGCCTGGCCAGACCTTGGGCCAGCATTAGGGGGAAGAGAATCACAGCACAGACTAAGCCTAGAGGAGCACGTCTTTCCCAAAAGTTCCGCAGTTAGAAAAGATCTGACATTATCGCCTCTGTTTCTAAAACAAGATTTGCTGATATGAATTGAAAAGGTTAAATGCTAACGTGTGTCCAGTGCAAACCACTGTGCATAGCTAAACAGACAGTAATTATGATTACGGACAGAGGCATCTTTCCAAATGTGACATTTTAGAACAATGGCATGCACATTTCAGGCTTGTTCTGTGGCTCTTGGAGTGAGGGCAAATGGGCAAATAAATGCTCTTCAGCGGAGTTATGAATTCTCTGAAATTGTGCTTAGAAGCTTATGCAGAGTGGCTGTGCAATTTTCATTAAAATCTCGAAGAGGTTTCTGGTCTCCAAAGGAATTACAAACAACTACTCCGAGGGAGCATTTGCTTCCCAGATGAATAACAGTCCCATTTAATTCAATTCCATAAAAAGTAATTGGTAGTTATCCCCTTTTTGCCAGTATTCTGCTGCTTAATAGAAATAATGATATGCATATGAAAAGAGAGAGTAGCTCCTTCACTAACTTCCCACTCTGTACTATTCCCAGCCACACAAATCTTAATATTAAGTGTAATTACATAAAATCCATAGATATGGAAGTTCGTTAGCAGTCACTAACCATGAAGAAATACAGTAAGTATTTGAAATTAAGTCTATCTGAGTGGGCCATGCTTCCCAATTTAGTACTGTATCCCTGATAATAGAAACAAAGGAGAGTGACTAGGCTAAGTACTTATCAGGTGTGCCCAACTTGAAGCTCTTGGGAAACACGTCTCTTGAATACAGCCCTAGATGATAACACCACAGTACAACGCCCAAAGTTCGGACAACCCTTACTGAATACAAGTGAGCATTACACCGCTTCCAAAAAGATCCCTGTCATCTCTTTCTACTTTGTATTTCACCCCCCTAATCACAGAAACAAAAATAACAGGGAAAAACTACACGACATGCCCTGCCAAAAAACTTGCTAACCCTCTAATAATGAACCCCAATGAGGGTAATCTGGAAGATCTCCCAGACAAAGAATTCAAAAGAATAGTTATAATGATGTTCAGACAGTTCAGATGATATGAATACACGGCTCTCTTTTACCAAACAGTTGCAGGCTGTCACTCTTTACTGCTCAGTCTGAAATTCTGGAACCATCATCACTTTCTGAAAAGCCTTTTCCATCATTCCAATGTATGCTTTTCATGAAACTACACGCCTGATGATATTCTGGGACCACTAAACTTCAGAATACCAATGCTGAAACCCTGCAACTGTGTTTTTAATGCCTACCACCATTCTGACCATCTGTCAAAACTTCCATTACAAACCTTGATTAACCAACGAACAATACAAAGTTTCAACAGTTTTTGAAAAACGTATTGATCTAAAAAAGACCAAAAAGATAAAACATATGTTCTCACTGTGACAAAGGAATATAAAGGATAATTGCAGTATAATTTAATAAGACATATGTTCTTGCCATGACTAGAACATATAAAGGTTAACTGTAGTATAATTCGATGAGTTACTCAAGGTATCTGTATGCCTCATACTCAGAGGACCTTTCCATGGATGACAATCTGGAATAGAAACCTTCACCCACATCAAAATCATAGTCAGAAAAATCCCAGAAACCTTTGGGTAATGATGGTCCACCGCATAGTCCCAACACGGCTGGGAGGTTGAGGCAGGAAGATTTCAAGTTTGTAACCAGCCTGCACTGCACAGTGAGACTGTTGCAAAATAATAATAAATAGATGAGATAGAGAATAAAACTCTATGGAAGTGCAAATGACCAAATGCAGCGGAGAGCTTGCATAACGGAAAAAGGAAAGGGGTTTTCAGATTGGGCGACTGTGGCATTCATTGAAGGACTCCAGTGGTAAAGTTTGAGTCCAGAAAGGAACAGAAAGTGTAGATATAGTTGATGGAGACTACCTTTCAACTTGGCTGGGAAGGAGTGGGGTGTTGAAAGGACAAAGCAGATTCAAGAGTGAGAATTTGGAGTTTGAGGAATTAAATGTTTTGTGCATATTATTGAGGAAGACACTTGGAAATACCAGCTTCAGAGAGAGACCTCAACAGTAATATTAGGAGAGCCAGAAAGGGCTTGTGAGGTAATTAAGGATGCCTTTTTTTAAAAAACATAAGGATAAAGGAAAGACAGGTATAACTGTAGTAAACAGACAAGTCAGTGGATGCTCAGAAGACTGGGGTGACAATACCAAGAGTCAAGAGCGCATGGCTGGACAGCAGTGCGATGCTGGGGTATGTATGTCATAATGACCACCTCCGGAGTTCAGCAATTTTTTTTTTCCTAGCAGAAATTGATTGTCCAAGGATAGCATTTCAGACTATCCGGACAGCTCAAAAGACATAGTGGTACATGTTGGTAAGAAGTAGATGGTGTCACCAACTACCCTGGTGAGGTCAGACAGCTGATGAAGACCAGTTTACACTGTCTCCACCAGGGGATTTTTCACAGGAAATTCAATCAAGTAGCCTGGTGTCCATGATAGGCAAGTGTTACCACAATGATCACTTCCCCAAACTACTAAAAACCACTTAACATCATCACAGTGAGTGTCATGAACAAAAGGAAGGAAGGAAGGAAGGAAGGAAGGAAGGAAGGAAGGAAGGAAGGAAGGAAGGAAGGAAGGAAGGAAGGAGAAAGAACACCCCAAGGATATCAATTGATCTGGGATGAGGCCATGGCAAGGACAATTCAAAAACAAAAAGAAAAACAAGCAATAAATCATACTCCCATGGACTCTCTTGCACAGCCAGGATCCCAAGCCAATGCTGTTGATAGCCATCCTGCAATTAAGTGAATCAACAGGCTAGTTGGGAGGACTGTAGTCTGGAGAGAACACAGGTAAATCTGTAGACAGCTTGATATCTCATTTTTGCTGATGCCTTCAGCCTTTTTATGTGTTAACTAGGTGATAATTAGTGCCAAAATTTATGGTTTTGATTTTCTCTCCTTATTTTTGTCACTCTAGATAAGATAGAGGTGCTAATTAACTGAGAATTTGCCCAAAAGAAAAGAAGGGGATAGATGAAATGGAATAAGAAGTGCTTGAATCCAGAAATCTGGAATTTTGGCCCCATAGTAGTAGGTTTAACATTTGCATGGTACTGTGTGCCAGACTTGTTTATATACATTCTACAAATAACTAATTCCTCCTCACTCCAACCTCCTGTGGCAGGTTCTTCCTGACAGTTGAGGAAGCAGTAGCTCATTGATGATAGGAACTTGGTCAGAATCATAATGCCAACTTGTGGCAGAGCTAAACGATACCCAGAGCATGTGAACCCCAGAATCATGGGATCCCAGGGTCCTTAACCATCCCATATCCATCTTCAGGAAGCTTGTAAACTCATTCAGAAAATATACTGTGAGGCTACGGGAGAGTATTGTGAAATAGCAACTGCCTATTCTTTTTTTTTAATTTTTTATTTTTATTATTAGTTACATTTTATTAACTCTGTATCCCAACTGTATCCCGCTCCTTTATTCCCTCCCAAAGCCTCCATCCCTCCCTCATCTCCTCCCTGCCCTGTTCCAAGTCCACTGATAGGGGAGGACCTCTTCCCCTTTCATCTGACCCTGTCTTATCAGGTATCTTCAAGACTGGCTGCAAAGTCCTCCTCTGTGGCTTAACAGGGCTGCTCCTCCCTTGGAGGGTGGGGAGGTCAAAGAGCCTGCCATTGAGTTCCTGTCAGAAATAGTCCCTGTTCCCCTTACCATGGGAAACCCATTGGTTACTGAGCTACCACAGGCTTCATCCGAGTAGAGGTTCTAGGTTATATCCATATATGGTCCTTGGTGGGGTGTCAGTCTCAGAAAAGACTCCTGTGCCCAGATATATTTGGTCCTTGTGGAGCTCCTATCCTTTCCACATCATACTAACTCCCCCTTCTTTCATATGATTCCCTGCACTCTGCCGAAGGTTTGGTCATGAGTCTTAGTATCTGCTTTGATACACTGGTAGGTTAGAGTCTTTCAGGGTAGGCTCTGCGGTAGGCTCCTGTCCTGTTACTTGTTTTCTCCTATGTACAATGCATCTACTCAGCAGTCAAAAATGAAATCATGAAATTTGCAGGCAAATGGTGGGATCTAGAAAAGATCATTCTGAGTGAGGTATCCCAGAAGGAGAAAGACACACATGGTATATACTCACTCATATAGTCTTATAAGATATGATGAACATAATGAAATCTATACACCTAAAGAAGATAAACAAGAAAGAGGACCCAGGGTAAGCTGATCAATCCTCACATAGAAAGACAACTGCCTATTCCAATCCCTAATATCAACACCAGAAACAAATGTCTGTATATAAGAGAAGGGTCTGGTTCAGAAGTCTCTCAGAAACATGCGTTATCTGTTCTTTTTCTTTTTCTTTCAAAAATTTTCATTTGTTCTGTTTTATAGCGATGAGTCTTTTGTCTGAATGTGGATTTGTGCACCACATACCTGCCTGTAACTAGAGGTACCAGTGGTTGTGAATCACTGTGTGGGTGCTGGGAACTGGACCTCATCCTCTGCAAGAGCAGCAAGAGCTCTTAACCGCTGAGCCCTGTCTCCAATCTTTGCTTTCCCTAGTATACACTGCAGAATGATAGCATGGCACAGTTCCTGACATAAAGCTTTAAAGAAATGATATATTAATACTTGAAAGGTAATGGAATTTACCTTGAAACCCAATTTCTGAACCAAGTGATTGATTCGTAATTGTTACCATTCTAAAAACATCTGCTTTAATACACAGATTACAGAACTCTCTTCCACGTGCTCTATTTTTCTCACTAATAAAATTCCCACCTGCCACCCAATTTGTATTCATTGCACCTATCAGGTAAGGAAACCTTGATTCAATCAGAGTTTCATTAGACCCTCATCATGTGGTTAATTCCGGATCGCTTTTGAAATGCCATCATCTGCTGTCTCATGGTGAGCTGCCTCCAGTAAGCTCTGCGGCATCCTACGTGTCCGTGGCATGCTTCGCTTTCCATCATGTTAATTAAATTACTTGCTGTAGAAATCACTGCAGAATGTCCCAGATGATGGAAATCAAGTGCACATTTGGATGCTCATTAATACTTCCTGTACACTTTCAGGAGGAAAGTGTTGCAATTCTGTCTCTGATCTGCTCTCAAGAGTAGAAGATCTTGGGACCGGGTGCCCTGCAGTGGTCACACTGGACCCACTACAGGTTCTCTGACATCTGTGTTAGACAGCTCTGATATCTGAGTTAGCAGGGGTGTGGAGGCTCTTAAGAGATTGACAAGTGATTCTGGCTGTATTAGTAGGGTTCTCTAGAGGAACAGAACTTACAGAACACACACACAGGAGATTTATTAGAGTGGCTTACAGGCTGTGGTCCAGCTAGTACAACAACGGCTTCCTACCAATAGAAGGCCCAAGAATTCAGTAGTTGTTCAGTCCAAGAGGCTGGATGTCTCAGCTAGTCTTCAGTATACACCAGAATCATGAAGAAGTAAGCTCTAATGCCAGTGAAAGAGTGAACTTGCCAGCAGGCAAAGAGTAAAAGCTGTTCTCTTCTGTGTCACAGATAGATAGATAGGTAGATAGATAGATAGATAGATAGATAGATAGATAGATAGGTGATTGATAGATACATACATATATAGATATATAGTTAGATACATAGATAGATACAGATACAGATAGATAAAGACACAGAGACAGATACAGGTACAGATAGAGATGCTGCCATCAGGCATAGCCCAGGAAAAAGGTAGATCTTCTTACCTTTAAAGACCTAGACTAAAGGTGTAACTTCCGACCTTAGAAGCTGGAAACAACCCAGATGCCCCTCAACTGAAGAATGGATGCAGAAACTGTGGTACATCTATACAATGGAGTATTACTCAGCAATGAAAAATAAGGAAATCATGAAATTTGCAGGTATTTTCCAGGTGGGACCTGGAAAGGATCATCCTGAGTGAGTTGTCCCAGAAGCAAAAAGACACGCATGGTATATACTCACTCATATAAACATACAATACAGAATAAACCCACTAAAATCTGTACATCTAAACAAACTAAGCAAAAGAGAGGACCCTAACTAAAATGTTGAATCCCCATCCTGAAAGGCAAAGAGGATGGACATCAGAAGAAAAAGAAAACAGGAAACAACCTTGAAACCTGCCACAGAAGGCCTCTGAAAGCTTCTGCAGTATAGACTGTCAAAGCAGATGCTGAGCCTGATGGCCAACTGATGGGCAAAGTGAATGGAATTTTATGTAAGAAGTGGGAAATAGTAAGAGCTGGAGGGGACGGGAACTCCACAAGGAGAGCAACAGAACAAGATAATTTGAACACAGGGAACTTCCCAGAAAATCATACTCCAACCAAGGACTATTCGTGGAGATGACCTGGAACCCCTGCATAGGTGTAGCCCATGGCAGTTCAGTGTCCAAGTGGGTTACATAGTAGTGGGAAGAGGGACTGCCTCTGACATAATCTGATTGGCCTGCTCGTTGATCACTTCCCTCTGAGGGGGGAGCAGCCTTATCAGGCCACAGTAGAGGACAATGCAGCCACTTTTGATGAGAACTGATAGACTAAGATCAGAAAGAAGAGGAGAACCTTGATGAGAACTGATAGACTAAGATCAGAAAGAAGAGGAGAACCTCCCCTATCAGTAGACTTGGGGAGTGGCATGCATGCAGAAAGGGGAGGGAGGGTGGGATTGGCAGGGGAGGAGGGAGGGGCTTATGGGGGGATACAAAATGAATAAAGTGTAATTAATAAAAAAATTAAAAAAAAATTTAATTGAGAGAAAAGAAAATCCCTCCCAGATGTATTCACCCCTTGGGTTTTAATTAATTACAGGTGTTGTCAGGTTGACGACCAAAAATAGCATCACCCTGGCCTGTGGCTTGTGTTGGGAACCTGTTCCTTAGAAGGCAGGAAAAGTTAGAAAAAAGCGAAGAGCCTAATGTTTCTACTTAACTCCAAAAGGCTGTACAGAGCCAGAAGTGGTGCCACAACCCTGTAGCCCCAGTGCTTGGGGTTGAGGCAAGAGTTCAAAGTCATCCTGGGCTACGCTAACAGAGCTGGTCTCAAAAATCATCAGTCTTGCTGGTCTAGCCTTCTGAATGTTTCTTAACTAGAAATGGTTTTAGCATTAGTAATCTTTGCATTTGATCTGTGTGGAGCTCCTTTGAGCAATCCTGTGATCTTATTAAAATATCTCCCCCTTTCCCTCAGGTGAATGAGATGCCATAGAAGCCAATGAGTCTTCAGAATGACTTGGGTTTGACCAAAGCACCATGCCTGAGCTTTTTCTTTAAGGCCCAGTGGTCCAAGAGTCAATTATCTCCCTGAAATTGTGACTTAAACACATGTGTCTTTCTTCTATGCTTCCTGCAGCCCATCTTGAGAGAGAAAGGGGGACCTCAGTCTGGGGAATGCAAAGTCTACAGGAATAGTCCCTGTCACTAAGGAAAATGAGACCAAACTCTGACCACGATGGTTGATCTTCATTGTCAATCAACTGGACTGGATTTAGACTCCCTAGAAAAGCACAGCTCTGTGTGTCAGTGAGAGATTAAAGAACGGACTGACTGAAGAGGGAAGCTTTGCCTTAAATGTGGGTGGTGTGATCTCATGGGCTGGATTTCTGGCCTAAATTAAAAGCAGAAATCCAGCTAAGCACCAGAATCGATTGCTGTCTGCTTCCTGGTTGTGGATGCAATGTGTCTGGCTCTTGCAACTCTCTATGCCGTCTCAGCCTTGGTGGACTTTATCTTCAGGCTATGAGTCCAAAGAGATCCTTCTTTCAGTTGCTTCTCTTCCATGTTTTCTCACAGTAAGAAGAGAAGAGCAACTGTGTCTCACAATGTATCTAGCAGGGTGTAACCATCAACCAATGAAGGAACCTGTTTGGGCATTAATTTTCTACTCTGCAAAACCCGGGTGCTAGCGTTCCCCAGCCAGGGTCAATGTGGAGACTCAGTAAGTTCTTATAGGAAAGGTCCCTGGCACAGAACGGATGGCACAGTAAGCGCCAGTAAGCACTAATTGATACTAACCTTTTTTCAAGTTGCTAGGCAACTGTTCAGACTGAGAAGACAGAGCCCAAGCTCTGATCCAACCATTGATCCCGCATGGTAGGCCGTGCTCCTCTTGGTTTGCAACCATGTGGGGCTTCAGATCGCTGCATCCTAGTGTGGCTGAGGCTGCCGACAGTCATTGCATCCCAGCCTTCACGGACAGCTGCAGCTGGGCGTGACTCAGACTGCAATTCGGGATCAAGTGAACAGCATAACTGGGATAATTTTGAAAAACAAATATTAAATACTGAGCCTGCCCTGCTAGGTTCTGTTTCTGGCCTTTGGGGCATCCAAGCACCGTTGTGCAGGACTTGAAGGAATGAAGCTTAGCCTAGGGAAGAGGTTAGCAGGGTCACAGGCGAGTGGTGAGTCAGGTGGTGGGAGGGGGCTTCTAGGAGGTGGTTTTCAGTGAAACAGATGTTTTTATTCCAGGGAATAAGGGCTACATAAGCCTTAGGGAGTGGGTTAGGGGTTTTGGGGGTGAGTGTACATCATTGGCTGGGGCTGAGGTGTTGAGAATGCTTCATTTCCAGGTGCTAGCTTGGCATGTTCTTATAAGGAAATTGAAACCTGGTCACTAGGCTACTTGACTATCTCGGGGTGGGGGGCAGGCCCAGAGCAGGGAGGAAGCAGCCCTTACTCCTTTGGGTCTCATGATGAGATTTCCAGGTTCCGGACACCTCTCAACCCCACTCTTGCTCCAGTCTGGGCCCAGGGCTGACTTGCCCCACATTAGACTTTAGATTTAGAACAAATAATAGCTATAACTTTAAAAAAAAATCTAATTCTTGGGTTGAGATAATAGCTATTTTGTTTCTCAAACTATAAGCCATGTCAAACCCATGTCAACTTACTCAAATAAATAGGTTTCAGTCGTTAAGAAGATGGTGATTTACTGGCCTTGTCAACAACTCAAAAAGACATCAGGGTCAAAGTGATAATCTGTGGGCATTTACTTCAGGCTTGTCACCCAAGGTCGCAGGAAAAAAATGGCTTTTTTTTTTTTCCTTGGGGAAGCAAAGGAGACTGGCTGTGTGGAAAAGCATAGGCCCTCATTTATTTATTTATTTGTTTGTTTGTTTGTTTGTTTGTTTGTTTTTAACCAGAATATCAAGCCCTTTTTTTTTTTCCCCAAAGGCTGATCCATTGTCTAGAACGACAAATGCCTGCATGGGTAAGAGACTTTGGAATGTTTCTGCCCTAAATAAAATCTGGTTTCAGATAGTAAGGAGGAAGTTAATCAGTACACATCTGAAAGTGTGTACTCCCATTGCAGACACCATGTGTACTTTTTACACCTTGTTGTGTCAGATATGAAAACGAAGCCCATTAACAACACTCATCAAATACAAGAGGACAGATAAGGTCAGCCACTCTACTTCTCATGAATGGGGCAAAAGGGTAGTCACCCTGAAATCTCGGCCCCAGTTTAATCCCAGCTGCCACAGCCCTTCTCTTACAGCAGTTAGGAAAACAGACTCAAAGAAAAGCATTCTCAAATCAAGTTGAAGATGCAGTCCTTATGTTTTCCTGAACCATAGGTTTTTCAAGGCTTTCTGTCTAGTACTGGTACTAATGCAAATTTGCTTCCTGACATCCTCGCAACTATTTGTGAACTTGAATTCGTATTTTGTCTTCTGAGTGCCATGTGTGGGCAGGAGCTCGAGAAGTAGAAACTGAGCCTGCAGAGGTCTCATTGTAATTAGATGGCAGTGAAGATGTCCTCAGGTGAGCCACTCTGGGTCAGTTACTCAGGTAACAGCCGCTATGGCAAAGGGAGGGTCAGACTTCTCAGTGGAAGGCATGCCAATATCAGCAGTGGCCTGAGACCTTGAATTCAAGGGAACTTCCACCTTTTCTTTAGTCTTATAAATTTGGGAGCAAAGCTCGTCTTTCACCATTATCTCCTAGCTCCTCTGCCACACTCCTTTTCTGGCCGTGCTTACTCCACACCATTTGCAATGAGATCACCTGTTATATAATTAGTCTCCAGGATAGACTTGCTTTGTGGGTTTAGCTTGCATTTATGTAACAATGGGGAAAGAAAAACATAATTTATGGTACAGAAATGAACATTTAAGCAATCCAGGTACACTTCAAACATTCAGACAATATTTGAAATACTAAGTGATATCAAGTTTTAAAAAAATTGAATACTCACTGAATTAGAATTACATAAACATAATAGAAAACAATCCTAGGACCAGTGTGAAATAGTAGGCTATACTTGGGTGGCTTAAATAACAACAAATGGGTCACAGTTATTAAAAAATGGCTAGCTGTGCAAACATTCAGATATGAGTCTAAATCTCCAGTACCCATGTTTTACATACACACACACAAAGCAGGACATGCCTGTAACCTCAGCGCTCAAGGGCAGAGACAGAGGAATCTGCTAGCTCTCTAGCTAGCCAGCCTAGCAGAAAGGATGACATTCAGGCTCAATGTAAGACCCTCTACCAAGGGAATAAGGCTGACAATAACAGAGCAGGACATATGACACGCTCCTCCAGGCTCTACAAAAACACTCAAATGCGTACACAGACACACACACACACACACACACACACACACACACAAAAGCCAAATTTGGAATGGGTAGTATGATGGTAATTAGGTTAAAGAGCACCCAGGAGAACAGCCCAGTACAGCTCTGGGGACGGCCATGATATACATCCTGAGCTAAGTAAGTCGATCATGAAGACTGTCTATCACCAACCCATGAGTTAACCCCTGGTGCCTCAGCATTATCATGACATCTGAATTGTTTTGTTCTTGTTGTTGTCTCAAACAGTGTCACACTCTCCCTTCACCCATTATTCTCTGTAAAAATTTATTGTCCCTTTTGGAAGGCAAGCAGTGTGTTAGACCCGAAGATGGTCACAAAGCAAAAGAGGGCTTTGCCCTGCCTGACACCAGTAGGAGAGAGTATATGTGGGTGGAGGTGGAGAAGAGCCATGCCCAGAACGTGCCAGGAGTGACCTCCAGAGTTTGGGACTCTTCATCGCCTAATAGATTTGGGTATCACCGAATGACAAGAAGAGCACTCCAGAACTTCAGGCAGACCAGCAAAATCCACTTTGTTTTAAATCATTCCTCGCAACATGCAAGATACGTTAAATGAGACCGGAGTAGAAGCACTAGCCAGTGAGCTAAATTAGTCTAAACCAAGAAAAGGTATAATGACCATAATTAAGACAGTGAAATTGGAGGGTGGGAAGAGGGAAGGAAGAGAGAGGAATGGGGGAAGGGATGCACCTGGATAAGAATGGGCTGGCAAAAAATAAATAAATAAAATAAAACAAAACAAAAAAAAACAGGGATCTAAGTTTTTTTTTCTTATTAAGTTATTTATTTAGTTGACATCACTACTGCAGCTTCCTTTCCCTCCCTGTCCTAGTTCCTCCCTCTCACCTTATCTTTCCCATCCACCCCTCCTCCCTTTCTCCTCAGAAAAGGGGGGCCTCCTATGAATATCAACCAGCCTTGGCATATCAAGTTGCAGTGAGACTAGGCGCATCGTCTCCTATAGAGGCTAAAAGAAGGAGCCCAGTGAGGAGAAAGGGATCCAAAGATAGAACGTGAAGAAGAGCCTTGAAAGCATTGACATAGGAGACAACTTCCTGAACAGAACAACAGATCAGGCTCAAACATCAACAATTAATAAATGGGACCTCGTGAAACTGAAAAGCTTCTGCAAGGCAAAGGTCACTGTCAATAGAACGAAACAGCAGCCTACAGAATGGGAAAATATCTTCATCAACCCTACATCTGACAGAGGGCTGATATCCAAAATACATAAAGAATTCAAGAAACTAGACATCAACAGACAGAATAACCCAATCAAAAACAGGGTACAGAGCTAAGCAGAGTTTTCAACAGAGAGATTCCTGATGGCCAAGAAGCACTTAAATGTTCAACATCCTTAGTCATCGGAGAAATGCAAAGCAAAAGTACTCTGAGATTCCATCTTACCCCACCAGAATGGCTAAGATCAAAAACTCAAACAGCAACTCACGCTGGCGAGGACATGGAGCAAGAGGAACACCCCTCCACTGCTGGTAGAAGTGCAAACTCGTACAAGCACTTTGGAAATCAGTTTAGCACTTTCTTTGAAAACTGGGGATAGATCTACCTCAAGACCCAGCTAAGAAGATTTTCAAATGCAGGACCTGCTGGGTTGGCCTTGCATTAGAACTAGCAGATGTGCATGGAAAGAAGGGTATACCAGCTCTGGGTACAGATAGGCTCTGCCTCCCTTGGTTTAACAGGTTAGAACACTGTTTTTGTTTTGTTTGGCTTTGCTCTGATTTTCCTAGGTAAAAGAAGGGGGTCCAAGCTTTAGTCTGTTGAAGCACCCATAGACTTCACTAAACTTTGCAACTCAAGGCAGGATTTCATTTTCTTTCCCTCTATACAATGGAGGGCAAAAGTAAAGGAGTAACTTGAATGATTCAGTGTGGGGACAAGGGTGTTCTAGTTAGCTTCTTTGTTACACTGATAAACACCATGATAAAAGCCTCTTAGAGGAAAAAAAATGGTGTTTTCTGTTGCTGCTGCAATGGTTCTTTCTTTCTTTCTTTCTTTCTTTCTTTCTTTCTTTCTTTCTTTCTTTCTTTCTTGCAAATAAGCTACAGGCAATCATGTGGGAAGTCATGGCAGGAGCTTGAGACTGGAATCTGGAGACAGGAACTGAAACTGAGACCATGCACGCACACTGTGTACCAGCTTGTTCTCCATTGCTTTCTCGCTGCCTTTCTTACACAGCCCAGGTCCACTTACTAAGGGATGGCACTGCTCACAGTGGGCTAGACCCTCCGATGTCAATTAGCCATCAAGAAAATGTCCCACATTTCTGATGGTTCCACAGTCTGAAGGAGGCAGTTCCTCAACTGAGTGAGATTACCCCTTACATCTAGATTTGTGCCTGTCGATAAACACTAATCATGGTTGGGAGAAAGGTCAGAGGACAGCAAGACTGTCCTAAAGGTGCCAACCCTGTACCTATTAGCAGAAGAGGATGGAGCAATGCTTGCTTCTTTTTTGCCTTTTTCTTCTTTGGCTTTTGTTGTTGTTGAAATAGGGTCTCACTTTGTAGCTCCAGCTGTTCCAGAATTTACTATGTAGACCAGGCTGGCCTCAAACTCACAGAGGTCTTCCAGCCTCTGCCTCCCTCATTGTGGGATTAAAGGTGTGGGCCACCACGCCCCACCTAGTAATGCTGTTTTCTTAAACCTTTGTTTTCTTATGAAGGTAATTCTTTCTGGAACACTCATTGAGAGAATATGAACACACACACACACCCCAAAACTCTCCTTTCTTCCTTAAGAAAACCGGACTTACGTCAGTCAAAGGAAAAAACTATACATCAATCAGAAGGTATTAAGTACAGGAAACTCCAGGTCTCCAACATAATCAAAGAGATTAGAGGAAAGAAGTTGGAGCCACAAGACTTTTAGGCACAACTCGGCAACTGTAAGTTGGAGATTATGAAGCTGCCATTGCTGCCGTCCAGAAGTCAGGGAGCTCCAGGAAATGCTGTCAATGACATAAGTGCTCAACAGCCCCCACACCTGCCTAGGACCTGATTAGCCCTTATTGCTGCTCAGGGCGAGAAGCTCCTGTCTCCCTGAAAGGCCAGTGCATCTGTCTTATGACAGCAGCAGCACCCAGAACTCTACATCCCATTTACAGGTCCCTGATGACTGCCGTCTAGGGCAAAGCATGAGAAAACTTAGAAGTGAATAACTGCCGACAATAACATCCAGCTTGGTCCTAAATCTAAACGTGACTCTGGATACAGGACTCTTCTAAAGTAGGTTGAAGATAAACCACTTTTAAAGGACGAGAGCCTAAACTGGAAATATCCTGCTTCACAATGGCCACCAAGAGAAGTGTTTCTCCGGGGTTGGCCTCAAAGACACAGAGAGGTCACTTTAACCGTAGTCCAAGCAGACCAGACCACATCTCAAGCTAGCGTCAGAAATATTACTCACATGGTACTTGTTTTATACCCATGAAAAATGCAAGAGTGAGGGAGTTTTGGAGGTTGGCATCCAGACTCCAGAAAGCCACTGAGCTCCAATAGTAGACAGCAAGATTGCGTTCTCTGCAAGCAGGCCCTGAGAGACCATTGCACATCGCTGGGGAAATATAGCCTAAGAGAAACCAGAGACTGTCAGAGGCTGTTAGAGATCCCAGGACCACAGGAAATTTACCGAGGAAGGTTAGAAGCATGGAGTGGATCCAGCCTAAGACAGAGATCACGTGACCGTGTGCAGTGGGGCTGAATTGGCGAGGAGGCTACTCAAGGCTGTTGGAAGCTGGATGATCCCATCAGGAGCCCCAGATGCAGACGTGGAGCTGCGGGATCTAGTTCTTGCTTTAGCCGGATGTTTGTTATTCCTGCATCCCTCCCTTTGAGCGTGGAAATGCCACTCCTGTACGTTACCAGTACACAAAGTGTATTCTCTATAGGGCCCCATAGTGAAGAGATTGCCTAAACCTCAGGAGAAACCGCGCTTATTCTTTTGAACAGTTTCGGAACTGTTAGGCTTTTGGGACTCTACAGGTAGGACCGGTTTTGCGTTATGAGTTGAATAGTAGATTTCGGAGGATCAGAAATGAATAATTAGAGTTTGAAAGTTATTTGTTTGAATGTCAAGTTTTACATGAGGGAACCCTGTGAGTTAGTCTGGGAACCCTGTGAGTTAGTCTTGGTCTCTGACTTGATGGAATTTGGGGTTGCCTGGGGTGCAAACTCTAAGCATGCCTATGAAGATGTTTCCACAGAGGTTTAACAGAAAAGTGAGGTCTACCTTGTATGTGGGTGGTGCTATTCCATGTCTTAGGGTACCACATTAATCTAGGTGCTTTTCCTGTTGCTATGGTAAACACCACAACTAAAAGCAACCTGGGGAATAAAGAGGTTTATTATGCTTAAAGCTTACCTCACATCATTGAGAGAAGCCAAGGCAAGGACTCAAGGTAGAAACCTGGAAGCAGATACCCTGGAGGGTTGTTGATTACTGTCTTGCTCTTCACTGCTTGCTCGGCTAGTTTCTTATACCCAGGACCACCTACCCAGGGGCAGCCTCAGCCACAGTGAGCAGGCCTTCCCACAATAATCGAGTAAAGGTCCCCACAGGGTGGCCCACGGGGCAAGCTGATGGAGGCAGTTCTTTAAGTGGCGATGCTCCGGCTGCCATGATGGGCTACACTTGGTTTCTTTGTGTTACATCACAGCAACACGGAAACAAACACAGAGGCAAACGTAGAGGATCCTAATATGAGATCAAGACCGAATCAAATTAATAAACAAATATATGTAATGATCTTCTGCTGTACATGAGTAAATTAAAGGGCTGAATATTTGTTTCAGAGACGTGATTAAAATATACTAATGCTATGCTAGTGATAAAAACCACACACCAAAGCCATTTCCATCACAGTGTTGGGCAGGATCACTCTGTAGGAACATCTCATCTAATATTTGTGGTATTTATAAAAAATAAGTTTTATAAACTTATTTCATTCCACACACTTTTTGGAGACCATTTTATCACATTCCTATTTGCATTCATGTATTTTGTAATTTATAGAAGTAACAATACCTGAATAGAAGATATTTATAAATATCCTTGGCAGATGACATGGATAAAGTTTTTCCACCATTCTTAAGGGTCTTTAGCATTGTCTTAATTAAGATCATTTTAATCTTGGGCTTCTGAAGACTTAACATTCAGCCAGAAACAGGTGAATGGGGATTTGCCCTTTCATTAGCATATAAATCTATTAACACAATAAGTGTGACACTGGGGATAATGAATTACATCATATCCAGTAAACCTTATGAAAATATTGCCTTCCAAATAGCCTATTGAGGCAGACCTGTTTTTTTTAAAAATTAAGGTTACAAAATCTGCAGTATCCCCTTTTCATGACTATGTCCTTCCAGAAAAAGATGGCATTTGTGCCCTCTGAGACAGTCCCATACCTGGTAATCCTTAAGTATAATTTTAGATTACATTAAATATGACTTTAGATGTTTTATAATGTTATTTAAAATATGACATAGTTTCATGAAAAGAAAGAATCAAAGTGTCTTTACCATTTAGCAAACCTCAGGCATAATTCAGGGTCATTTGAAAACAGCCAAGCTGTTTTCTCCACCAAGGTTCGAGAAGTAGTCTTGTCAAGGTCAAGATGAGTCTGCTGTGAAGACTATAACATACCCTTTGCCAGACTCGCAATGAGGACCACCAGCTGCTGGACTGTGGTGCCCAGGAAACTCAGGCATGTTCCTTCAGGGACATTTCTCTGTAGCCATTTCTAACTCAATTAGTTCAAGAAGAAGTTCTGAACTGCCCAAACTGACATAATTTGTAAAGGTGAATTCATTCATTTTAAAGTAAGATTATTCTAATTTTCTATTTGTCTTTAAACAAGAACATGAAACTGTGTAAGTTTCAGGCCCCCAATCTACCTCAGAAGGATTTCTTTGCAAAGCAAACATGTATTAACAATGAAATTTTACAGCTGGGTTTCATGAGCCCCTCACTGTGCTGTGTATGAATGGGCAAATGGGCTTCATAGGCAATCATTAAGAGACGGGGGCTAATGAAGTGAACACGAAGCCTTGGAGGCAAATGGGATCTCTAATTTAGATATATCCCTGCAAACCCTCATAGCAACAAGTGCACTGTTGAACTAAGAATGACCAAGCAGGTGTTAATTCCAGCCTTGTTGCTAAGGAGACTCCTACAAGGTCTGCATGATCTGCCCCCAAATCTCCCACTTAAATCCACACTCAACATCCCTGAGAAAATTCAGCAGCCACCTACACCATGATGACTAGCCAGCAAGTACATTAAAGGCCTGGATCCTCTGAACACCATACCTCCATGTCTCCTACAGGCTCTCCTTGCTGAGATTCAGCAGATCAAACTTTCCCAGGGACCCAGAGCTGACACACTGACGGTTTTCAATCACCCTGAAAGAAATGACCTAAGAATTCATAAATGTTTCATGCAATTAGCAAAACACTGGTTTCACATTTAGTCCCTGAGCTCACTAACTGCCTGGAACAAAACTTTAGTGGAAATGGTAGGGCAGATCTCCAGTGTAATTAAGATGAAGTAGGATGTTTTTTTAATTCTGCATGTTAGGAGTGTAGCGGGTGGCTCGGCAGTTAAGAGCACACCCTACTCTCACACAGGACTCCCGTTCTGTTCCACCCTGTGGCAGCTCACAGTGATCTGTAACCAATTCTGGGGGATCTGACACCCTCTTCAGAGCGTCACAGACACCTGCACACATGTGGTGCGTGCGCACACATGCACATGAGCTTTTTAAAAATTATGTGTGTTAAAGTAACACAAAATATCCTTTTGTTGTTCAAAATTAATACATAAAAGATTCTCCACAGAGTTTACTAGGTCAGAAGAATGAAAATCCTTTTATCTTTAATAAAATGCATGAACCTGGAGGGCATTCTGCTAAAATAGCCAGTCACAGAATAGAATAAGCCACTTTGATGAGACATCTACAATAGTCAACTCATAAAAACAAAGAATAACACAGGCTGAGGGTAGTTTGTGAGGGCTGAGGGGAGGGGGCTAGAGGGCTGCCAGTCATGGATATAAAATCTCAGTTGTAAAAGATGATTCACCTCAGCTGTCCACACGTGTCACACACCTGTAATTCCAGCATTTAGGGAGGCAGAGGCAGGTTGATCTCTGTGAGTTCAAGGCCAGCCTGGTCTACAAAGCAAGTCTAGGACAGCTAAGGCTACACCGAGAAACCCTTTTTCAAAAGCCCCCCCCCCAAAAAAGATGATTCACCTCTGTAGATTTTGTGTACAACATTGTGTTGATAGATAACAGTGCTATATTCTACATTTTAAAATGTTAAGAAAGGAGATGGCATCCCGTGTTAGCATAACAAAAAAATCAAGTGAAGAAAGAAAAGGAGAGGGAGAGAGGAGAGGCAGAGAACGTGAGGGGAGGAGATGTGGAGAAGAGATTAAAGAGAAAACAAGGAAAGAGAAAGAGGGAGGACACAGTAAAAACAGAGATTTTTCCCAAGAAAATGAATATAATTAACTTCTCAGCCTGAAGGATGATGGAGTTGGTAGTGAGGAGCAGGGAGGTGACAGCAAAGGGACTTAAGTAAAGAGTATATGTAAACATCAGGATTGAGTTTGCAGGGCATTGGCTCACTTTCTTGGGAGAATCTTTAATACAGACGTAAGAGCCATGGGTGTGAGTCCCTCATAGAATATTCTAAAGGTCAAAACTTTGGGTTTGATGTTACCCGTCCTTTTTGTGGGTTGGCATTTGCACTGGTGGTGTAACCACAGTGACAGGTAAAGCCGCTGGTGGCCTAGGGAAAATCAGTAGTGAAGGATTAGTGGTAAGTGTCCTGTCATGGTGTCCGTTGCCCTTTATTGGGCTGTCCTCACAGGTGGACCTGTGAAAGGGACAGAAGAAGCTCCTTTTAAAATGTCCTTGATTAAGCAATGCAAATAGTAATTTTATTAAGCAAACATCAGCCTTTGAGCAGACTTTTAGAGTATTCTGCTTGACAAATTGGAACATATGCAAAGAATTGCTCCTGGTGCTTGCCAAGGTATGATGGATTTTCTGAAGGAAAAGCCATTGTTAAGACTGAGGCATGCTATGAAGCAGTAACCTCTTACGGAGAACGAAACCTACATCCGAATCGGCTAGAACCCTGTTCATTTAGATGTGTTCATTGGCAGACACTTTCCAAACAACAAACCAAGTGAGACATCGCTTTAAAGAAGAGACTGATAGTCCTGTTGAGACCTGATGGCCTAGGGTCAGATGGAAGGTGAAGAAGACCTCACCTAGGGGAGAGGTAAAGGGGGAGAAGAGGGAGGGAGAGTGTGATTGGGAGGAGACAAGGGAGGGGGACACAGCCGGGATACAAATTGAATAAATTGTAATAAATGATAATAATAATTTTTTTAATAAAAAAAAATCACTAAGCAAAAGGAGAGATAGCATTTGCTGCCAGAACTGGGACTGTAGACAGGCACATCTGTCACCACAGGCTCGACGGGTTCTTCAAGCTCTTCTGATGAGATTGGCAGAAATCATAACAAACATTACAGTTTATTGCATAATGAAATTTACCACCACATTGAAGATCTGCACAATGCAGTGAGCCGACACCACAAATGCCTTTCCCAGTCAAGACACCCATTCACAACGGAAGACAGGTCAAGAAATTTCAACATGACAGAAGTCTGAAAAGTTCATTGATACAGTTTCAGTTCCCAAATATCATCTTACCTTTAAGGAAATGCCACTGTTTTTCTTTTCTTATCTACTACTACAATTGGGACCTCTTATCTAGGAATATGCCCAATTTTCTGAGAAGGTTACTAAACCTTTCCTAACCTATAGGAAGCTGGCACTTCCTAATACACGTCCATCAAAACAACATCTTGGTGTGGAGTGAAATGACTCACTCCGTAAAGCACTTGGCACTCAAGCCCAAGGACCTGAGTTCAATCCCCTGAACCCACAGAAAAGTGGGAAGAGGGATGTGACTCCACAGACTTGTTCTTTGGCCTCCACATGCACACTGTGGCACATGGACACACACACACTTTAATAATAATAATAGTAAATAACATTTAAAACAAAAACCTTTCATTGTAGATTGATACGGCTTTCAAACAACATCCGTAGACTATTTGACAAAAAGTTACTAGAATCCTATCCTCTCAGTTTTGTGTGCGAGCCAAATGACAATAATCTCCAATTGTAAACCGGCTAAGCAGGTAATGCTTATGTTGTGTGATTCTGCTTTAGTCATTAATTCTCACTTCTATTGAATAATGATCAATTAGAGGTGACTGAATGATTTACAATACTTCATAAGAGGCACTGCACTTTCCTTATTTTCCGTCTCTGTCTCTCTGTCTCTGTCTGTCTGTCTGTCTGTCTGTCTCTCTCTCTCTCTCTCTGTGTGTGTGTGTGTGTGTGTGTGTTGCTTTATACCTGCATGGAGTCACGCAGGTTAGTAGACAACTGAATTTAACCAGAATAGAGTTCATGAGTTGGTTGCCTGAAGCATCTAACAACAGAAACAAGGAACAAAGAAATGAAAAGTATTTGGAAAAGAGTGTGGTACCCATATTGGATATTCTTCAGTTCTTGCTTGCACATCCCCTAAAAACAGTTTCAGAAAAATATGTGCCACCCACATGTTTACTGTAATACATAAATGCTTTGTTGTAAGTTTAAATGTGGTAGACTTTTTGATATATAATGTACTTTCATCCATCACTTTTTAAAATTAACCCATAGATTTAAATACCATGTAATTTTGGTACCCATCACCATCCATTTTAAAAATACTTGAAAAAGAGCTTCTGAAATTGAAATTTTTCATCTTTTTTCTATTTGAGCCTGTACTTGCAGTCCATTCCCTTCACACCTACCCCCTTAACTGAATTTTATAATATATTTCTGTACTCATAGAATTTTTATTTATCAACCTCACACATTTCTCTGTAACAAATATGTACCCAAACTAAAGTTTAACATGTTTTTTTCTATTTTTGTGAGCATAGAGTTCTAGATTGTAAAAAAAAAAAAAAAAAAAAAAATCTTTCAGACTGAGATGTCACTGCAACTATTATAAGATGGCTGTAATGTTTACATATGCAAACATTTGACAAAACAAAATGCTAAATTTTTTTAAAGCTATTAAATATAAAAGCTAACACGTTGTTGGAATCTCCCTTACAGAGAAGAGGACAGTTAAGGTCAGTGTCTTAGTTACTTTTCTGTTGTTGTGATAAAATACCATGACCAAGGAAACTTAGAGAGAAGAGAGAGTACATGTCCATGATGGTGGAACGGAGGCATAGTGACAGGAACAGATGACAAGGTACAAGGGTAGGCAGGAACCTGAGCAGAAATGACAAGCCAAAAGTGGCAGAGACTTTTCAGTCTCAAAGCCAGCCTTTGGTAACACACTTCCTTCAACAAGGCAGCACACCTAAGCCTCTGGAAACAGTGCCACCAACTGGAAACAAGCTGGTCCAGTGTCTCAATCAGACCATGACAGTAAGTGAGGACACTTCTTCACCATTATTTCATCAGTGGTCAAAAGCTACTTATTTCTGGGTTGTTACAGAAAATAGAGACCTTGCTAAAACCCATATTTTGCTGATACATGTATATTCAGAGACTATTATTTGATACTCAAATAATAGAATTATGTAACAATATCACTTGTTCTAGCTTCATTTCTGTGCTGTGACAAATACTCTGATGAAAGGCAACTTATGGAAAAGGAGTCTATGTGGCTTATGATTCCAAGTCATGGTCCATAATTTTGGAGCGTTCAAGTCAGGCAGTCATATGACCTCCTCAGTCAAGAGCAAAAATGGACAAACCCTTGCTGATTCTCAGCTAGCTTCCTCCTCTCTTGCGTTGTTAAAAACCCACTGCCGAGGTAAAGATGACGCCCACAATGTGCTGGGTCTAACTAACTGACAGTTAACACCACCTCTCCACAGACACACCTACAGCCAACCTGATCTAAATAATTCCTCATTAAGAGCCCCTTCCCAGGGGATTCTAGGCTGTGTCGAGTTGGCAGTTAAAATGAAACAGCACAACAGTTAACTTCTTAAATTCCCCCTGAGTTAAAAGTCAAAATAAGTTATGTAAGAAGCTTTCATCAGGGGTGTCAGATATCAGCTGACAATTTATTAACAGTAAAGAGTCTTCTAGATTGTAAAAGCATTTGTTATTCAGCTATTAGAATCATTTATTTCCCAATGTCTTTGACTTATGTCAAAAAAGCTTTATAAGACTTGTCTGAACATAAACTATACTTGCTAATCTTTCCTTTAGAGGCATTTTACATAATTAAGATTTTCACAACAAAAGATGAAAAATGGTAAGCAGAATGTTGGCTTTATTATACTCTTCTTTCTGGGTATGGTAGTGACTACCTATAATCCCAAACTGGGGAAGCAGAGGCAGAAGAATTGCCACAAGTGCAAGGCCAGCGTGGTTTACATACTAAGTTCCAGCCAGGGCTACAAAGAAAATACCCCAACATCATAGCATTTTTTTTAAAAAAGTATTTTCATTAATTATATTTCAATTAAAATTATTTTGAGACAAATGTTGATTGATAAGTGGTTGTAAAAAGCAATGCAGAAAGACTCATATGTCCCTCATGTGGCTTCTCCTCATCAGGTGAATTTTATTCATTTCAACAGCACTTTAAATGGTTTATTCAATAGCTGGAGAAACTTTCCATGCAGTCTAACCAACAAAATTAGTATCTGGCAAGTCAAGCAGCGAGATAATACTTCAATGTCTTTAAAAGAGGCTGGCATCATTTTAAAGTTGTCCTTCATGTATATCAATGACATTACTAAAATAATGAAAAATTACTGAAATATTTTGTGAGACTATTCACTTCTGAAGTCAATATATACACTCAATATAATGTTTTCTAATCAGTTTTAATAAAAAAACAGTAATATCCTGTCTCCATGGTGATTTTCTCCAACTATGGAATAATGGGTAACTCCAATGGCAACTCTTTATAAAAGAAGAAAATAATGAGATGTACGTGGTTTCCTCTGAGTCTTTTTTATATGCCTCAAGCTTGTTTCCAATGCTTTTAAAAATAAGATTTAAAGACTTAACGTAAAATCAGAGCTCTGAGCCAGTGCTGACAGCTCGTGCCCTGTGATATGGACATCTGGGAACCTGCCTGGAAAGAACAGTCATGAAATCAAAGACTCCATACAGAGACCCTGGCCCTAAAAGCAGAAATAAATAAAAAAAAATCATAACTTTCCATTAATTCTGTTGGCTACAGACGTTTCTAATAATAAATTCTGACTCTTCTACTGACCTTATAAAAGCAAAAATCTCAATGACCTTTACTGCTGGAAACAACTGCAAACAACTGCAATAGTATTTCTTGTTACTAAGATGAAATAATTAAATATTTTGTAACATACAAGATTAATAGCAAAATTAGAATATATATTTTATTATTTGTTAAAGGGGGATTTGTCTTCTTATAAATTCTTATGAATTCACAGCACATAAATATTTTAGTTTGTAATTCTTGAGTTGGGCAAGGAGGCTGCTGATAAACACAGCCTGTAATGATGAGAGTGGCACTTTCCCCTGGGGTCTTTCTCTCCAAATCTATAGCCCATTAAATCATCATAAAAGCTGCAAACAAATGCCAACAAAAGGACATTTGACAAAATGCCTTACCAGTACTTCCCTAGTTTGGGAAGGTCATAAAACAAAACAAAACATAAAAACAAAAAATATATATATTTAAGGAAACATCACAGCTAAAAATAGACTAAGGAACTAGGATGGCAAATGTAATGTGGTACCCTCAGTGCAGTTCAGACAAATGCCTATTAAAAGCTGAGAAAACCTGAATGCCTAAGATGGGAACATTAATTGTTTTGTTAACTGTGACGAAGATGCCATCACAATGTAAGACATCACCTGCAGAGCTTCCAAGGGAGCTGGGGGCTGGCATGAGGGAAACAGGAGCCCTCTGCCAATGTCTACATTTTCCACAACTGTAATTGCTCAAAAATTTTAATTGTCTTTGTTAAACATCTCAAAGTGAAGTCTCTTGGATGGAGAAAGTAAACATTTCACATATACAAGAATGGGGCTTTGATTTTTTTTTTTTTTTTGGCATTTCTTGAAGGTGTTCTCTTTGTTTAGCTTTCAGAACTAAACTTTTATTGCAGGTGGGGTAGAGCTAAAAGAGCCAAAGTCATTAGACAAAACTATTGTTTTTGTGTTGTTCCTTCTACAGTATTCTATTCAATGTCTGAATTCAGAATGTTACAAATGACAAAAAAAGACTAATTCTCCTTAAGCCAAATCCATAGGAAACACAAAAATAAGTGAAGCCTCAAGACTTTAAGTTAGTTGAAGTAAACTCTCTTCTAAACTCTATGGTGGTATAATAAAGGTTTTACACCACAGCTGGATATAAAATATTAGGACTTTGATGAGGGTTGCCTGTGCCTTCCTTGGATGCAGTGTCAGAAAGGTAATATAAATGCCCATGAGTTCTCAGATACATCAACTTAAAAAATAATTGACAGGAAGCTAAAGAGCTTCCTTAGAAGCATCTTTGCAATGCCCTCGGTTTTCAAGTCACCCTGTGCTGATGGGTACCTAGCTGGAAGGCTGCTAGGATGGCAGGCACTGGAGCCCAAGCTGAGGATGGAGGAAAGCCAGGCCATCAGGCAAGCAAAGCAGCAGGGATGCTCACTGGATCCATTTGATCATGCTGAACAAGGACCTGGAGTGGGAGGGAAGGCGTAAGAGGAAGGGAGAAGAGATGGAGTGGGAGAGGGAGAGAACACAGCAAGAAGAAGGAAAATAATGAGGCATCTGCTTGGTTGGTTTGTAAGAAGATGCGGATAGGGGAAGCCAACAACAGGAGGCTCTGCATACTGGTGAACAGTAAAAATATGGGTGGCACTTCAGGCAGTCGTGAAGTGCCCATGCTGACCGTGGCCACGCTGGTACATGCTTGTTCTGTTCATTACCTCATCGCCTAAGCAGTTCCTGGTGCCTGGGAGGTGTTAATAAGATCTGTTGAGTAAACAAATGCATCTCTGACATTTTGACTGCAGAGCACTTTCAGTGAGCTTCAGGTCAAAGCAAGAGTGAAGATGGTAGTATGACTAGCCATTCTTTCTGTTTGTTTTGTTGTTGTTGCTGTTGTTTAGCGTTTCTAAAGACAGCATCTCTCTCTGTGTAGCTCTGGTTGCCCTGGAGCTTACCATGTAGAACAGGCTGTCCTAAAACTCACAGAGATCTGCCTGCTTCAGCCTCCTGAGTGCTGGGATTAAAGGTGTACACCACCATACCTGACTGACTGGCCATTCTTAATCACATCAATTCCGCAAACATTTAATTAGTTTGCAAAGAAATGCTTCCTTGAACTCTTTTGAAGAACATGTTTAAAACATGGAAAAAGAGTTCATTGTACAACTGGGAATCTCTTGGGTGCCCACATAATATTCTAATTGGGTGCATACATAATACTCCACTAATACTGACTTTTGTGAGAAAATTGGGATCCAGGTGTTTTCTTCTCCTCTAGAGCACCTTTGCTGAGATGTGTACTTTCTCAGGCTGATGAGTGTCCAAGGATACTGACACACCAGGCTCAGTGGGATAGTCAAGGCCGCATACATGTCTAACAAGGACATGTTTTGTGGAAAGCTGTGAAGCAGGGCCAAGTGTGCAGTAACTGTGCCGGGCTTGGAGCAGTCTCACTTTTCTCCTATAGATGATCAACTCTTGTATAATTATAACTTTTATACTTTTTAAAAAAGCATTGTCATGCTGACAACTCTCCTAATAGATTTTCCCAGGAGGGCATGAGGAATTAGCTAGAATGGATGAGAAAGCTATTGCCAGACAACGGGAACCCTGAAAGTCAACTGCTTTGTCTCACCACACGCCAAGTTTCTTGCTAATGCTTTCAAAGCTCTTTCCATTCCATTGCTCTTTTGCTATGAGGAAATGGTGAAAGCACATCAAGGAAAACCTATCTTTGAGAAGCAACCAAACAGCAGATTATGGACTATGAAGCTCTCACAGAGCAATTTAAAATGACGAATATCCACCTCAAGCACCATTTCCAAGATTGAACATAATCTCTATTCAGTCAGTCACCACACTGAGACCTGAAGGTTACAGTGAGGTCCCCATCTGCATTTAACATTGCTTGAGGTTGATTTACAGCCCACAGGGCAATGTCCATCCCACAAGTATCACTAAGACAGTTCCTTTATGATATGTATCCACATTTATATGCCAATGTTTTTCTCTCATGTGCACCCTGATGTGTCTCAGTGCTGTTCTGAGAACAATTCTACCCACTATTATCTGGAAAGGGGCAGGAGAAGAAGGAGAAGAAGGAGAAGAAGAAGAAGAAGAAGAAGAAGAAGAAGAAGAAGAAGAAGAAG
>NW_026596256.1:4880150-5044198 GCF_907164565.1 Psammomys obesus | reverse complement strand
AGAAGAAGAAGAAGAAGAAGAAGAAGAAGAAGAAGAAGAAGAAGAAGAAGGAGAGCTTAAAACCTTTGATACCATTTATGCTTTTGAAAAACAAACAGAACTCCTTGGGGATAATTTTGCTTCTTTCAATATGGTTGTATCTGAAGGTAGGTGTATCCCCTACCTTCCCTCAGTAGATGCTTCCTACCTGAAGCCTCATTAATAAAATCACCTTTCTCCTGAGCTGTACACAGGTCACTGACTGGTTGGGCTACCTAGATGGTTTGTTTTTCATAAACAAGGAGAGGGGTCTGTAAAGGGAGATATAAATAAATAAATAAATAAATAAATAAATAAATAAATAAATAAATAAATGTCACAGGTTCCAAACCACAGTCACTGCTGGGGTAACCAAGCCCAATCTCGGAGTGGGCAGATGGCAAGCTTACTGGCCTCTGCCCACTGTAACCCAGCTCAACCTTTTGCAGGAGCTAGACTATGGAGAAAATAATACAAGCCCAGGCAACCAGGCTGAGGGGGAAGGTGTTTGTGATTGGTGTCTACCACCTGCCATGGCCAACATCATGGCTCCACAGCCCCCTGACACTCCTCACATTGGGTTTCCAACTAGGACCTCCTCTTGGGGAGTCAGCCCACAGGTCATCCCCTTAGATTGCCCTCAAAGACTTCTTGCTGTCATCTGTTCTGATATTTCCTTGCTCTTTGTTGAATTTTCCTAGCCTCTACCCAGCTCATCTTTCAAGAATCAGCCATGTGAGGGTTCACATCGGAGCGCCAGCTCCTCAGGTCTATGTTGCTAACAGCCAGTGCTGAGACAAAAACGCCAGAGCTAGTCTTTACCTTCGTGGAATAATGCTTCATCTACGAGGGGCCTCCTATGAAACACTAGTTGTTCAGCTCAGGGGCAAGCTCTGCTGCTAGGGATTTCCAGACAAATAACAACCTGGGAGGCACATCAGAGACTGCCGAGAGCCATTTGCAACAGCCATTTGCAGAGTCCTAGTTACAGCACTGTAACTTTGGAGATGGTTCATATAGGACAGAACATTGCCTCACTGCCTCAAATAACTGTGAAGCAGCGGAAGACGGGTGCCCAAATAAAGGCAAATGGAAACTCACAAATAGCCAGTCATTCATCTTCCTAGAAAGGCAAATGTAGTTCACGAACAGGAAAACAGATTAGGTTTCCAGGAAGATCTACTGAGCTCTAGCTTGGAGGCCAGAAGAGGGTGACACCTCCATTCCTTTACCCATGATGCCTGGTTTCTGCTGGCCTGCGGCTTCAGGTGACTACTCTTTTCCATTTTTCTCCTCGCCATGGATTTTGATCTTTGCTAACTCTCAACTTTTCTTTTCACTTTAAGCTAGGTCTCATTCTGTAAACTTAGTTGTTCCTTTGTAGACCAGGCTGACCTCAAACTCAGATTCTCCTACCTCTGCCTCTAGAATACTGGGATTAAAGGCATGCATCACTACACCCAGCAATTTTTCTCATTTGTAATTTCTACTTACTCAGATTTCAGCCTACACAGAGCCTGTGCTGCCCCAAAGCCTCAGTGTGTGTTTTTAGCATCTGTTCTAGATGGGAATGAATACATCCTGATATTTGTAACTCAAATACCCTAAGAAGAGAAATTACCTGAATCAATTAATTGTCTTTCTTGCAGAAGTACAGCCCTTTCCAGGTTTTAGCCAAAAGTATTGTCAGATTCAGCAATAAAAATCAATTTGCCTGTCTTGTTTTAATGATCAGAGATTTAGACAAGTGAATAGACACAAAGAGAAGCCGGAATCACTACATCTGTGAATTAGCAGAGAGGGGAGTCTCCTGCCATCACAACAGCAGGAGCTATGGCTCGGAAAATGATTCCTGGACACTAGGGAAGGTAGTGGGAGGGCAAAGCTATTAAAAACTGTAGATGTCAGTTACAGTAACTCAGAGATAGCTGTTCTGCTACAGATCCATCCCAAGCCAGCTGGCCTGCGCAGGAAGCTGAGTGTGGCTACTCGCTTAGAGGGGACGAAGGGTAGGAAGGACTTCCGGTTGGCCGAGACAAGACCGTGTCACCACCAACACTGTACAGAGATTTCTTTCACATGTGCCATGAAACACACATAAAAACATGGCATTCAATGCAATGCATGGTATGTACGGTGTGTCTATCCTTCTGGCTCAAGTGTAAGCATTTTAGGGCTCGTGCTTTATCTCTGTGGTTCTCATATTCCTAGAACAAAGCTGATGCTCCCCAAACCCCTCTTGGATTTAAGAAAACTCATAGACCAGCAATCCTTTGTAACATCAGCTGTCATAAATTGTTCCATGCTTTGGAGAACATCATGATTTAAGCAACAGAAAAAGACGTAAAAATTGTTGAGATCTATAATTTTCTTAGTGATTTTCTCAACACTCTCAGAGAGCACCTATTTCTGAGATTGTGGCAAGTGGAATGAAAAAATTGCTTGAAGACTGGAAGGTGGCAGCAAGAAAGAGAAAGTAGAAGAGGTACAAGAAATGGGGACAGAGATGAAAAGCAGCAGGATGTATAAGAGTCCGACAACCTGCAAGAATGGACAAAGGGACTTTGAATGTTGCTTTAATAATAGCAAGGAAGAAAAGATGAAAATCTTCAAAGTTTTTGTTTTGTGCATATGAGCGGTTTGTCTGCATGTATGTATGTATACTACATGTATGCAGTCCCCACAGAGGCCAGGAGACAGGACATCAGATCCCTTGGAATTGCAGATGTGGGTGCTGGGAACGGAACCCAGGTCCTCTGCAAGAGTAGCCAGTGCTCTTAACCCCTATGTCATTCCTCCAATCTCAGCGGCAGTATTTTTAAGCAAGCACTATAGTCTGACTTCTAGCTAAGAACCAGGTACATCAATACCATTTTACACAGATGTGCAATAAACATTCCTCGCAACAATTCCATAAAGCAGACGCTATTCTATTCACTTTATAAATCAAGAAAACAAGGCTCCAAGAGTTGACATAATTGAGTTGCATCACATAATTGAGCACCATTGCACACATAGTAAGTCTCAGCATCAGGCTTTAATGATTCTCTATTATTTCAAGCTACACCCATTTTCAACACCGATTTCTCCCTTATTAAGGCTGAATTGTGTAAAGGGGTTGGCCTTTGATCTCACCAGAAGCTATGTCTCCAGAGTCTTCCGGAAAATCTCCTTTAGGTGCTGTCTTGCCAGCATCTGAAGGCGGTTCCTGTAAGTAAACTTGAAAGTTCATTTCCTAGATAATTGTATACGAATTTTTTGAAAAAGAGCATTGATTCTCATATCAGCCAACTGTCCAGTTCTTCACTGCCTCAGGAGGCAATATAGGAGTTTTATATCATTTAAAATAAAGGGTGTAGTTATTAATCCATTTTAACATAAAGAACTGGGGTAAAGAAGAGTTACACCCAACTGACATATATAGAAAGACCCAAAAATACCCTATCATGTGTTCTCTAGGCCATATTTGAGTACACCTTGAGTACCCCTTGGGTAGTGTTAGCAAATTGACTTTAATAATGACCTAAAAGCCTAACATCACTAGAGTCTACCTGATGTCAAATGTCCTAGCCCCAAAGCAAAGAGCTTGGACAATCACTAACCATTTATAATGAGTGAGTGGTCTTGCTCCAATATATACCTAGAACCTAGGAATGTGTACTTGGGGCCTGTCTGAAGGTCTAGTTAAGAACCTCAAATGCTGTCTTGCTAGATTGGAGAGGAACACCAAGCTAATAAAACACTCTTCCTAAGAGAAGCAAAGAAGAAACAGAGAGAAGAGGAAGATGGGTGGGGACTGGGGTGATCCATTTGCTAACAGGCTGAGAGACACAAGGGTAACCAAAATCTAGGGGGAAAGCATACAGAAACTCCTCTCAGCGCCTCCAAAGGGCCCAAATAGCATTTTGATGTCCCTCACTTAAAGCCATATTGTCATTTCCTGAATAAATGTTATACAACCCTCAGGACACTACAACACTAACACAATTTGGGGGATATAAAGGAAAGCATTACAAAATGGGCATCAATGAAAGACCAGGCAAATGTCTTACCTTGTCACCAAAGGTAAACTAAAGAAAAGAAGCCAGTTTATGCCAATTTAGATAAAAAATCCCCCAGAAGGCAAACAACCCTCCTTTTTCTCTCTGAAACTCACAGGTCCTCTTCAGGGTCCAGTTCAGGAGATCCTCAACTAGAACTACATGAAGTGTGGAAGCAAGCTTTGCAGCTGGGGCTAAAAATCTTAGTTGGACACAGAGATGTTTGAGGACAACTGTCCTGAAGGCTGTCAGGCTTAACTCTCCTCTTTGAGTCCTTGGAGTTTCCCAAATGATGCTTGAGAAAAGCCAGCTGTCACAAGACATGATTTAGGTGGCACAGAGGAGTTCTCTCTTGATGGTGAAAACACTCCTGTATATAGCAACCCGCTGTAATGGTGTTATTGCTCAGGAAGAGGATAAGTGAAAATGCAAGGTGAAGCTACTGAAGAGTTAGTGAGTAGGAGGCTGTTCTAGTATGCTTCTCTGTTGCTGTGGCAAACGTCATGACCAAAGGCAACTTGGGGAGAAAAGGGTTTACCTGACTTACACGTAACAGTCCATCATGAAGCAAAGTCAGGATAGGAGCTCAGATGAGAACCTGGAGGCCACAACTGAAGCAGGGACCATGAAGGACCACTGCTCATTGGCTTCCTCCCCAGGGCTTGCTCAGCCTTCTTACACGACCAAGGACCACCTACTCAGGGGTGGCATTATATACTGAGACCTTGTCTCAAAAGCAAGCAAACACAAAGTAGGTGAGCTTTGCAGTGCAAATGTTTGGAGAGAGGTTGCTTTGAATTTGCTCTTTTGACAATACAGCTCATTCAGCCTTCCTCCATCTCAATTATTTGTTTCAAATGAAATGGAATCTTAGATAGACAACGTTGCCCTGGTACTGGCTAGGTAGTTAAAGATGGGCTTGAACTCCGTCTCCATCTTTGGAGTTTGGGGAGTACACAAATGTACCACCATATTGAATGAAATCCGGACTCTTCGCTAGTTATTCCAGCACTCCATGGACTAAGCGACATGTTCAGGCATTTTAGATGAGGCCAGACCCCTGTGGAAAAATTCACATTCCCTGAAGAAGGAAGGGTGACACAGTGCAGCCTTTACTCACGGGGCTGTCTCAGAGTTAAGCCTCTGCCTGAAGCTACATGGAAAACCAAACGAGGTCAGGAGTACTGCGATCCAGGAGCTGGACGCGGGTGAAGAGCGGGCTGTGCACAAAGTCATGGAGATTTCCGCAGCAGCCCGGTGTTCTGTTGATTTGCTTTCCACCCAACGAAAAATGGGTCTCCTGGTGAAAACCCCTCAATCAAAGGTAACCAATACTTCCCAGAGCTCAATAGCTCACACCACGCAGACCAGGGAGCCACCTGGGACCTTGAACGAGTAAAAGGGACCCAAGACATCAAAGGGGCCAAGCCTCCTGTCTCAGGTAAGCATCTAAAGAAGCCCAGGCACGGAAGGAACTTAAATGACTGTGACAGCTATCCACAGAGACTTTTATGATTATCTATGTGACTAGGAGTCACAGAAACCACGGTCTTCTTCATTCATTAGATGGTTTCTCAGAGGACTGAGAGGATGTAAGGAGAAAGGCTGAATGGGAGGGGGGTGAGGTGAAATTCGTCATAGGAAAAGGTAATGTCCCTCGCAGCTCGCCTTTAGGAGGGGCGTGTGCACAGGACTCACAAAGATGTGAGAGGAGAAACTTTGACGGTAGGGGGATGCGTTCCCCTGTGTCTAAAAGAAACCTCGTTCCCACCGCACACCCCTAAAAAAGTTCACCGCACCACACCTGCCTTCCCCAGATGGGGCTCCCCGCGCAAACGCCTCCACATCCTCCAACCACGGTGGAGGCTCCACCCTCGTCAGAATCGGGTGCCGTCGTAGCTCCTGAGCGCCTGTGCTGCCAGGCGGCGGGGGGAGTGGGCCAGGCTCTCAGCCATTGGTCCGGTGGCCCCGGAGGGCGGAGGGACGCCGCCGAGCCGGGCACAGCCAGCTAGGTGCCCACTCCCACTGCGCCCACCGCCCGTGCGCTCTGCTCGCGCTCCGCGCCCCCGCGCGGTGCATTTCCCGGGACCGCCGAGCGGGCGCTCGTCGCCAACACAGGGCCGCCGCCCCACCTCATCGCCGGAGTCCGGATCAGCAAGTCAGTGAGCCGGGGCACAGGAGTGGGGAACTGAGGCGAACAGGGCGCGGAGCAATAGCAGTGGGCTTGTCCCCAGAGAGGGCCGCCGGGACGCCCCGCCTAGGGCAGCAGTGGGGTCCCTTAGCTTCGGGATTCCTCATCCTGACTCTCCTGGGACTAGCAGAGATTTAGCTCCTTGCTATGGAACGCCTCTCGAATCTTTCCTTTTCTTAGCTGGACACATCCTTAAGGTCCCGAAGCAGGCCCGGAAGCCCAGCATCTCGGGGTCTGGGGGAGACTCTGACAGCTTCAGCCGGGTCCACCAGGGGCTCGCCACGCAATGTCCTTGGCCCTAGGATGACCCGCCTAGTTCCCGAGCACAGGGAGTCAGGAAAGTCTGCCCTCCGGTCCGCCGCTGTAAAGGTTGATTCCTCTGCCGATAGTTTGCACTTTGTAACACGTTTCTGGTGCCTTTTGTGTGGGTTTTGCGGTGTGTGAGCATTTTGCTTTGTTTTTAGGGTTGTCTGTTCCTTCCCGGGGAGTCGCCACGCGCACAGGGACGACTGGCGTTGCTCTGGGCTGTAGTCCCTTGAGTCTTCTCGCCTGTCCTCCGGTGGCTGCAAATTCGGATAAGTTTTTCCCGCTGAACACTTGGGTTCCCCAGTGGAGCTTTCTTAGCTTCCACACCCTCCAAAACAGGGTAAGTAACGCACCCTAGACCCTTCCGCTTTCCGGTGAGACCGCCTTCAGTCCTGCGCCTTTCAGGCAAGCGGGAGGTGCGAGCGTTATGGGCAAATGCTTGAGTTCTCATTAAGACGGGATAATAAGCAAGGCACCCTCCTCCTGAGAGGAGAGAGACACTTTCATTCACAGAAACGGCTTGTTGAAGCCCAGGTTTGTGCACTGTGCCTGTGCGCTTTGCCGGCCAGACGCCAGGTCCCGTGGGCTCGCTTGGGTGTCAGGTTCCAAGGACTGGGTCTGTCTCTTAATGTCCTCCGTTTTCTCTGCTGCTTTATTTTCCTGGGGAGAACGTTCTGCTGGAACACTTGAATTCAGGGGGTCTTGTCTAGCAGTCCTAGCTTAGAGGAAGGTCAAAACCATCATATTGGACCTGGCACCCCTTGCAGGTACCCAGAGCAGGTGAATGGGCAACCCTCAGCCCTGTGCTGAGGACCTCCAAGGTACTGAAGGATGTTTGCTCTAGGGTGCTTTTGGCTTTCTATTGCTCCTACTCGTTGTTCAGACAATGTTCAGACATCAGGAAAAAGGCAATATTGCTGGCTCTTCTCTTATAATGTTTGCTTTGTGTGCCATCCTACTGCCCAATACCTCGTCCTCAGAACTGTAATAAAAAATTATATTTAATTCTCTTAGTTGGCCAACTAGATCATAAATAAGATTAATTGTGATCTAGCTCACAGAGGGTTTTATATATTGGTCTGTGACTGACTGTGACTCATTTCTATTGGAAAGACTTCTTGTCCCCAGCTAGGACATACACACAAGGGACAACATTTAAGGGAAGCAAGGTGAGGCGCTTGTTGGTGAAGCTGCCCGGTGGGACTACAACCTGATAGCTGTGAAATTGTGGGCAAGGTGGAGAGGCAGAAAGACCTGCCCACTCGGTTAATACTCTGGGGCCATGGAACTCCAGGAAGCGGGTAGAGCATTCTATTTCGTGTTTTGAGTTAGAGGGGGCAGGGCTCATTTCTCATCTTTATTCCCCTTCCAAATATATATATATATATATATATATATATATATATATATATATATATATATATATACAAAATTCTTTGAGAACCAACTCAGAGAACATTCCTGGCTGTCGCCAAAGAAGCTTAGTGTAAGATAAGATGGATTCCATTCTCTTTTGCTCCTGGTCAGTTCAGCTCACCAGATTTTACTGCATGTTTGTGAGGGCCATGAGTAGATCTCATGTCAACAGATAACAACTGTGCTGTTGGGCATGGCATCAGTGGATTCATCTGCAAGTTCTCTGAGTTCCTCTTCCTGTCCTCCTTTATCTTACTCAGTGAGGAGGATGAGCCAGGATGGAGACGATTGGTCACCATGGTTAACTGTATAAGTGAGTCACTGAGGAACCTTGGAGTTATCATTCATTCATTATGAGACTGAAAGATGAGCCCATCCTGAGTAAAATTCTCCCATTCAGTTATTTCCTGCAGCATCAGTTTGGGGTTCACTTGATAATAGTTCTAAACTCACTCTCCTCTCTAGCGTTCCTATTTTATATAGGGATTTTTTACGTTTAACTTATTACCAGGAAAAATGATGAGAGTGGACTATACTGTATTATCACATTACTGTATTAATATAAAGGCATCATAGGACCAAGTTTTTTTTTTTTTATCATTGCTCATAATGAACGTTAAAGGAAAAATAACAAAGCCTTTTGGTTAGTTCACAGACTAGAAAATCCAATGAGGATGCTCACGCTGTAACGTGCATGATTAGGCAGGATTCTTTCAGACAATATGTGATGTGAAGAATGCAGCCAGTCTGAGGTGAAGTTCTGGGCAAACCTACACAGCTTGTCCTTGATTGAAAATCAGTCTGTCTGACCATTCACTGGCCATTCCAGATGCAGGATGGAGTGGCACAGAGCCAAAGTCTGTGGTCCTGAGCTCTGATTCTGATGTTTGAGATGTGATCATAGGGTCACGTCTCATTCTGAGACTGTTGCCTCCTGATACCTGAATTCCTTCCTCAGGAGTTCCCTAGGAAATGTGACCATGCTCCTGCTCACACCTTGAATCCAGTTTCTCATTTAACCAAGGTTGGCAGTGAGAAGTGTGAGAGAGAAAGAGAGACTGACTTGGCTTCCTAGCATCCAAGAAACCACATCCACATTGACTGCATCTCTGGTTTGGAATGGTACAGCCCAGGCCAAAACCGTGTGAGCATTGCAGAGCTCTGAATTCTTATCAGGAAGTGAACATGTCATTAACAGATCCAAGTTCTTAACCCCTAAATTCACATCATCGTTCAGATAGAAAGTCAGTTCAGCTTGAAGCATATATCATGGAGCTGGTTGTTTGATATTGATATTATTGTAGACAATAATGAAAAGCTGTGATATGTATCAGCCTATAATAATTACAAAAGGGGTCACTTAAAGATTGAATTCAACTTCTGATGGAAAACAATAGCAGAGGCGGCTATAATCACCACTTTTCAAATCAGAAAGACAGGCTGATGGCCAGTGTAGAACACTAACTCTAACATGGTGATATACAAACTTCACAAGCATACCCTTCCATTTCTTCATTACCTGTCCTCAATGATCAACCAGATAAAGACTCAGACTTGTTAGTCACTAACAAAACCCACATCTGCTTACGAGGATATATGTGCAGATCTTACTTCGTATCTTAAAACTTAATTTTATTGCTACCAATAAATTCTTTAAAAAATACAGGGGGAGTTCATGCATATTCTGAGTAACTATGATTTTATACAGAATCATTTATTCAGTCAGTGAATATCCTTTTGCTTGTAAAAATAGAATATGTGCTGTCTCTCCAAGAAGCTTCAAATTTTTTTCCTGTTTTATTCGTTCATTCATGCAACTGTCAAGCAAATAACTCATCGATCATATACAGGTATGTTCTGTGCCAGTCCGTGGATAGCAAGATAGGTGAAATATTGGTCCTTCCATCCGGGGATTCACAGTCTGTCTAAGCATACGAACATGTAGATCTAACTGGGATACTGAAATGTATAGATGCTTATACATTTATAGGAGAATGCAGAACATAGCTTGAGAATACAAAGCAGGGAGCTGGAAATTTGCATGGAATAGTAGGTGGAGATTATGAGATTAAACATAAGTGCTGGAAAGTTAGAGCAGCTTGGCATGCCTGGGACATCATTCTTAGATGTAATGGGGGAAATTATGTTGGAAAAGTAGCCTCTGACTAGATAGTAAAGAATATATAATATAGGACAAATCATATCTTTTTTGGCTTTTAGTCAAGATGGTGTATAAAACATGTGCACACGAAAACAGCCTTTTCCTGACACAGCAGGAAACTCATGTGAACTCACAGAGACTGTGACAGCATACACAAAATGTGCAAAAGCCGAAACCAGACAAAACCCTTGCACAAAGGTGGGAAGTGGGCACAAAGCCTCGCCCCTGGCTGAGAAGTATTTGCAAACGATAGCTGCTGGAAGAGGAAAAATCAGATGTCTTCAATGGGAGGACACTGGGCAGATCAACCACACTTCAGCACAGGCAGGCCTCATGGCTGGAAGTATTTAGCCAACCCAAAACAGTCTGTTTATTTTTTAGTGACATTTTTAAAATTTCATTTTCTTTTAAAGAGAAATAACAGAATATTGGATGAGTTGTGGAGGTAGATCTAGAAGGAGGTGAGAGATGGTAAAGAATATAATAAAAATATACTGTCTTCTCCAAGAGCAAACAAGAAAAATGAATTTATGTGATTGTATGCACATAATATTTTATCCTTTCCTGTATGCAGTAGATAATTAATGGCTCCTTGTTGAATGACTATTGAAAAGTATTGCTTTTCTGAACCAAAATCAATAGCCCTAATTTATATGATGGGCTGTTTTTTTAACTTTAAGCTACTTTTAATATCATTACTGTCTGCCACTTATTCCCTGAGAAGCCATTTGTCCCTGTTCAAGAATTTTCTTGTGCTCTAGAAGCTCATCATATTTCATTTCAAGAAGTATTTTACTTTTGGCTTTTTTTATTGGCAGGTTATTATATTAGTATTAATATTACATTTGTATATTAATATTAATATATACCATATTAATATTAATATACAAAGTCTTAGTGAACACATTACATTTACAATATATGTGGCTGCTGTTCAGAAGTAGGCTTCTTACCAGTCATATTCTTGGAGACCCATCCCAAACTCTGCTGTCACCTTAGAGTGAGATGTTGTATTACTTACCAAAAATAGATTATGTGGCGATAACAACTGAGTGTTTATCCACTGTTAATGTTAATGGCATCAGTGAGGGCTTAAGAATCATTCAGGGACTCTTTTTTAATTTATTTATATTTTTGTTAATTACATTTGATTCATTTTGTATCCAAGCTATAACCTAATCTCCTCCCATGTCCTTCCCCAAGTCCACTGATAGGGGTAGTCCTCCTCCCCTTCCCTATGACCCTAGCCTATCAGATCTCCTCAGGACTGGCTGCATTGTCTTCCTCTGTGGCCTGGCAAGGCTGCTCCCCTCTCAGGGGGAGGTTATCAAAGAGCCAGCCACTGAGTTCATGTCAGAGACAGTCCCTGTTCCCATTACTATGGAACCCACTTGGACACTGAGCTGCCATGGGCTATATCTGTGCAGGGGTTCTAGGTTATCTCCATGCATGGTCCTTGGTTGGAGTATCAGTCTCAGAAAAGATCCCTTTGCCCAGATATTTTGGTTTTGTTGCTCTCCTTGTGGCCTTCCTGTCCCAACCAGGTCTTTCTCTCTTCCCCTTCTTTCATAAGATTCCCTGCACTCTGCCCAAAGTTTGCCTATGAATCTCAGCATCTGCTTCAATACCCTGCTGTGTAGAGTCTTTCAACAGCCCTCTATGGTAGGCTCCTGTCCTGTTCCCTGTTTTCGTCCTCTTCAGATGTCTATCTCCTTTGCCTTTCTGAGTGAGGACTGATCATCTTACCCAGGGTCCTCCTTCTTGCTTAGCTTCCTTAAGGTGTATAGATTTTAGTATGTTTATCCTGTGTTATATGTCTAATATCCACTTATAAGTGAGTATATACTATGTGTGTCTTTCTCTTTCTGGGATACCTCACTCAGGATGACCTTTTCTAGTTCCCACCATTTGCCTGCAAATGTCATGATTTCCTTATTTTTACTTGCTGAGTAGTATTCCGTTGTGTAAATGTACCACAATTTCTGTATCTATCCTCAATTGAGGGACTTCTGGGTTGTTTCCAGTTTCTGGCTATTACGAATAAAGCTGCTACAAACAGAGCTAAATAGAGAATTCTTAGTAGAGGAATATCGAATGGCAGAGAAACACTTAAAGAAATGTGCAATGTCCTTGGTCATAAGGGAAATGCAAATCAAAACAGCCCTGAGATTTCACCTCACACCTATCACAATGGCTAAGATCAAAACCTCACTGACAACACATGCTGAAGAGGATGTGGAGAAAAGAGAACCCTCCTCCATTGCTGGTGGGAATGTAAACTTGTGCAACCACTTTGGAAATCAATCTGGTGCTTCCTCAGACAATTAGGAATAGTGCTTCCTCAAGATCCAGCTGTAGCACGCCTGGGCATATATCCAAAATATGCTCAAATATACAACAAGGACATTTGCTCAACCATGTTTGTAGCAGCTTTATTCGTAATAGCCAGAATCTGGAAACATTCAGGGACTCTTACACAATTGCTACTACCAAGAAGGGATGTGGCAGCTCTTACTCTGGTCATATGTTTTCCTGTCATGATGTCACAATTTCTACTTTTTTTTTTTTTTTAGCCCTAAACAAGTGATAATGGTTGCCACCCTAAATTCAGACAGGGTGGGAACATTGCAATAGTCGCAGAGGGAGAAGTAACTGGAGCTTCTCCTCACTGTGAGTCCAGGTCTCAAGGGCTCTGTCTCCCATTCTCCACCTCCTGAAGAAAAGAAATATAATGAACATAGAACCTGAAGACATGGAAATGTAGATAGTGATTCCAGCCCTGCCTCTGAGTACATAGGTGATTTGTAAAAGGTATACGTTAATAGTAACTACCTTTAAGGGTCTCAAAGATGAAAAAGACAGATATGAACAATCTCCTCCTTTCCCTCTCTCCCTGTATTTTTCCCCCTTCCTTCCTCTCTCTCCCAGAACTTGTACACTTGCTAACTACCAAACTCTCCCAGCTAGCATCTATGTGGTGCTATTCTTTTCCCACTGGTTTGCCCAGCTCCTCTTTCTCCTACAGACATCCAGGGTTCTCCTCCCTCTTCCCCTTATGTTCTGAAGGTCCCCTTCCATGCATCTCCTGCCTCTTTCCTTTACCATAGAATTCTCCTGCATAATATGTCCCTACATGTCAGCTCACAGCATTGAAATAACAAACAATGAACAGGTAATTATGGTTACATGTGTCCCGGGACAACACCATTTTTTGTGCATAGGTCAGGCAATGAGCCTATAGAAGAGATTATTCATTATTTTCTCTCTTGAACCATATTTGCTTATTATTTAGAAGAATATATAAATATTTTGCACAGGCCACATATACAGTAGTCTGTTTTCTACAAATAATTCTCAGTTATTTTTCAGTTTTGCCTTATTAGATGTCAAAGTTGAAGCACATTCTTGGGGAACTGAGCCAATACTTGTTTTTGACTTCCATATTGCGTTTGGCAGAGTCTGGTCCTGAGTTACTATCTAAAATGACAACAAGCTGCTGAGGGTTTGAGTTCCTCCCACACTCTATAGACAGCCTGATGGATCATTTTGTTCAGCGTTACAAAGAATATGTTGATGGAGAAGGGGAAGAAAGGGAGGAAGAGAGGAAGGAAAGGATGGAGAGAGGAGAGAAGGAGGGAGAGATTGAATGAATTAATAAATGAATAAATGAATATAAATACAAGCAAGTTCTACTATGCTGCACTCACACAAAGGATAAGCAGGACCTCCTAAGTCCCATGTGGGAACACACTTTCCTAGTGAAGAACACAGTATCCTCTATTCCCTGCTTTTCTGGTCTACACAGAGATCCAGGCAAAAGAATATCTATCTCATTGCAGGGATGATGTAAATGATTTATCATTTACATCTCAAATCCAACTTACCTAGTCTTCATCATTTCATAGTACCTTTCTGCTCCTTTGTGTGATCCGTGATGACTGGAAAGCGCTCTTCAAATCAACGTTCCCAAGTATTTAATTTACAGCTGTGTCTGGAGTTGACTAGATTCCGTTTATTAATCATTTACTGGCCCCTGGTTTCAAAGAATTCTGACCCTGAACTGTAGAAGACAATGTAGGGTGATATTTGTTCTCCCACAACACTGGAGAACTTGCCCAAGCCTGGATGACCCAGGAGATGGATACTAGTTTGGGATTGTGAGACGCATGAGTGCTTTGATTTGTAAAACTTGCTGTTTGCAGCCTCTGAGTTTCCTTCCGCTGCCTAGGTAACCACTCTATTTTTGTCTAGTTTATCTACTACTGCTATTTCCAAGATCCCTACTTTGAACCTGGACCTTAAAGCTATTGGGGGCTTTCCACAAGCTTCTTGAAGTCCACCTGCTCTGTAGGACTAGGATGCTTCCATAGTGCCACCTTTGCCTGGGTATTTAAGCTGTGGAAGGGATGTCTGTGGCTGCCTCTGAAGATGACAGAAGATAACAGAGACATGCCTGGACTCTTTGACCTAGGGGGCCCATGGGACATTCAGTCCAGTGGAGAGGTGGTGAATTCATGAGTGAGGCTCACTGGTTTCTGATCCCCAGATAGGATTCTCTGTACCAAGGACCAACCTGCAATTGTTTACCACAAGCACCTGTGAAATAGGGGACATTGTGAGCTAAGGGTAGCCGCAAAGAGTTGAACTTTTTGATGCTCACTGAAACATATGCTTCCATTCTTGCATTTCTCTAGAAGCATCTAACATTTCGGCTGAATTCCAGCTTATTATCCTTACTTTTTTTTTTGAAAGATTTTTTTTTAAATCATGAAAACTTGCAAGAGTCCTAACAGTGAACACCCACATATCAGATTAGAGAAGCCAGCTTTTTAACACAATGACACATTTGATCTACCATATTTCTAGGAATGTGTACCTGTACGCATTTTTCTGTTACTTGAAGATTACCTGATAATGTAGCTAGCTATTTCAACGTAACATTTTTCTAAGAATACTTTCTTATATTACATTTGGAAATTTTTCTTTTTTTAATTTATTTATATTTTATATATACTACAGTTTATTCACTTTGTATCCCCGCTGTAGCACCCTCTCTCATCCCCTCCCAATCCCACCCTCCCTTCCTCCCTCCCTCCCTACTCTCCTCCCATGCCCCTCCCCAAGTCCACTGATAGGGGAGGTCCTCCCACCCTTCCCTCTGACCCTAGACTATCAGGTCTCATCAGGACTGGCTGCATTGTCTTCCTCTGTGGCCTGGTAAGGCTGCTACCCCCTCAGGGGGAGGTGATCAAAGAGCCAGCCACTGAGCTCATGTCAGAGACAGTCCCTGTTCCCATTACTATGGAACCCACTTGGACACTAAGCTGCCACTGGCTACATCTGTGCAGGGGTTCTAGGTTATCTCCATGCATGGTCCTTGGTTGGAGTATCAGTCTCAGGAACGATCCCTTTGCCCAGATTTTTTGGTTCTGTTGTTCTCCTTGTGGAGCTCCTGTCCCCTCCAGGTCTTTCTATCTCCCCCTTCTTTCATAAGATTCCTTACACCCTGCCCAAAGTTTGGCTCTGAGTTTCAGGGTATCTGCTTTGATACTCTGCTGGATAGAGTCTTTCAGAGGCTCTCTGTGGTAGGCTCCTGTCCTGTTGAGTGTTTCTCCGTCTTCTGATGCCTTTCTGCCTAAGGATTGATCCTCTTACCCAGGGTCTTCCTCCTTGCTTAGCTTCTTTAGGTGTACAGGTTTTAGTAAGTTTATCCTATATTATATGTCTAATATCCACTTATAAGTGAGTATATATCATTTGTGTCTTTCTGCTTCTGGGATACCTCACTCAGGATGATCTTTTCTAGTTCGCACCATTTGCCTACAAATTTCATGATTTCCTTGTTTTTTAATTGCTGAGTAGTATTCCATTGTGTAAATGTACCACAATTTGGGTATCCATTCCTCAGTTGAGGGACACTGTCCTCAGACAGCCCACAGACTGGAAAAAGATCTTCACCAATCCCTATATCTGATAGAGGGCTAATATCCAGGATATATAAAGAACTAAAGAAGTTAAAAGGCAATAAATCAAGTAACCCTATTTTAAAAATGGGGCACAGGGCAAAACAGAGAATTCTTGAATAGAGGAATATCGAATGGCAGAGAAACACTTAAAGGAATGCTCAACATCCTAAGTCATTCAGGAAATGCAAATCAAAATCACCCTGAGATTTTACCTTACACCCATCAGAATGGCTAGGATCAAAACGTAAGTGACAACACAGGCTGGCGAGGATGTGGAGAAAGGGGAGCCCTCCTCCATTGCTGGTGGGAATGTAAACTTGTACAACCACTTTGGAAATCAATCTGGCGCTTTCTCAGAAAATTAGGAGTAGTGCTTCCTCAAGATCCAGCTATAGCATTCCTAGGAATATATCCAAAAGATGCTCAAGTCAACAAGGACATTTGCTCAACCATGTTTGTAGCAGCGTTATTTGTTATAGTCAGAATCTGGAAACAACCTAGATGCCCCTCAACTGAAGAATGGATACATTTGGAAATTTACCACAGATGTAATCTAATATAGTCTTTATTCAAATTCCCCAGTTTGAGCCATCTTATATGTTTAGTCCAGGCTTGCCTTAAGTCTATAATCCCCCTGCCCCACTTTCCTTAATGTGGGGATTGCAGACATGCTCCACTATCTTGGGTCTCTAATATCCTTTATAACAAAGCTTTTGTTGTTGTTGTTGTTGTTGTTAAATTTTGATGTATCTAAGACCCATCAAGAATTCTGCATCATTAAGGGTGATAAATGTTAAAATCTGGTTCTTCCTCTCTTTCTTCTCAGTATTCAGATGGAATAAATCATGTCATATGGCCAAAATTGAATGCTTCCAAAAACTTAGCCAGTGCAAACTGTCAATTACCAAGCATTATTCTTTTTAAATACCCTTTTTTTTCTACAAAAAGCTTCAACACACTTTGAGTGTCAGCCACAGAGGACTGGAAGAATTAGGAGATCCATTTGGCAAAATTTATCTGTATGTGTTACACTGAATACTCGGCTAATATCCAGATAACACATGCAATTTGTATAATATATAGTCAAGTAACTTCTACTTGTAGCTGCGTTACAAGAGATGACAGCTCATTAATTCAAGTAAATGCTATATCTAAGTTTTAAATACATTTAAGTCAAAGACTCTGTGAACTGGAATCCCTGTTGAGAAATGCAAGATACACATTTATACACTCTGTGATGCGTTAATACCTCGTCTGAGGCTTTAAACTCATATTTTCTTATTCTCAACCGGCCAGAAGCTACTCCCTTCTGGGGGCTCTGCACAGATTCAGGGTGGGCTTGATCAGTGACTGTAGAAACATTAATTTTCCATTCCCTGCTCCCCGACAGCACTCTCGGGGACACATGAGGCTTCTGAAGCGGAAGGATAGCTGACATCGGAGTGTGAAGAACTTTAAAAGTATTTCACTCTCAGAGATCTGCGGCAGTTACAAACTTTGTAAGAAGTTTTTTTCTGGATATTAGTCTAGATAAGGAAATGTTCAGAGCGCACCTCCAAAGGAAAAACATAAGTTGACTAGGAATGATTTTACAGTTGTGGTTACCTACACAGGACTTACACAGGTAGGGGAGGCAATCTCCAGGCCTCACTGCGGAGCTACTGGCAGTTAACAGCTGCTGAGGGAACATGTGGTGGCTCACACTCATGCACTAATCAATTGGACTTAGTGGATAAGTACTAATTGGATTTAGTGGGTTATCAAAAAAAAAAAACAAACACATGAAGTTGGGAGGGGACATATTGGTGGAGATGCTGGAGATGGGGGAAGATGGAGGTTGAAATGATAATATTTTATTGTTTACATATATGAAATTCTTAAAGAGCAAGAAATTATTATAAAATTATTTTAACTGAAGAGGTAAAATGGGACACAATAATAAAGGATAGAACATTTCACCCCAATCACAGCATGGCTTATCGTGAATTCTTAAAAAAACACATTCAGATTTTATAAATGTACATAAGACATTTTGTATATGAATGCTATGGTTTAAACAATCCTAGCATCTTTGATGATAAAAAATGTTTTTCTGAACACACTTCTAAAAACTGGAAGTGATCCGAGTATGTAAAGAAAACAGAACAAAAACCCTTCATCAAAACTGTGGTAACATCTTGAAAGGCCATCTTCATTTTGCCTGTCTTGTCCCTGAGACTTGTTACAGTGTTGCCTGTGATCAACTCACTACCTCCCTGTTTGCTTTTTCTGCAAATAATCCCTTTAGCTGTGACCTTTCTTCTCGCTATCCAAAGTGACTTCTGTCACTGCTTCTTCTTACTCAGCGCACCCTACGCTTCATTTGACCTTCAACTTACTGCTTTTTCTCACTTTGCTGTAGTCCACTCACTCCATGTAACGTGGGCCACTCACAAGTATGGGGATTTTTCTGCTTGATCTTTTCCCAAAAATATGAAATAATTATAAAAATTCTATGCCTGGGATTACCTTTGTGGGAGCCTCATTTTATAATCTAAGCAGTTGCTTATTTAAATTACTCATCCATCTTACTCCAAGATTCTAGTATTTGGAAATGAATATCTTGTCAAGGCAGTGATTTAGAAAAAAAATCTTTTCATGGAGCATGAATACACTAAAAAAAATATTAAAAATAGCTTCATTTTCTTTCCCAAAACACTGTTCTATAAATGCATAGGACTTAGACTTAAAATTTTTTTGAGAATGTATAAGACAAAAAGTTAAACTACATTCCCTTTGAAATGTTTTCATGTTCTTACAACATCTATCAATTCGGTTTTGTGTATCAAAAAAGTGTACTTTGATATTATATCTCAAATGAATAATTAATTTCTCAAGTAATTAGGACAAACTCCATTGTATAACAAAGTAGTACTAATCTTATTATTCATTTGTTTATTTAATAATACTTATTTTATTATTTTTAAGTGTGTGTGTATGTGTGCGCGCGCACGCGCGAGCACGCAGTGTCAGATCTTCCAGAAATGGAATAACAACAGACATTTGTGAGCCACCTGACACTGGAACTGGGAGCCAATCTCAGATCCTCGGCAAGAGTAGTACATGCTCTTAACCAGGCAGACATCTCTTCAGCCCCCGCATTTATTTGCTTGTTCATTCATTCGTTTCTGAGTAAATGTCAGACTGACTCTGAAAATACCTTGGGTAGATAGGAGATTTGGTTAAGGGGGGAGACACTGAAGATGGATTTGATCCAGATGCCTACAGCTGATTTGAAAAATAAATCACCGACAAAGCTTTCCCTTTGATGTTGCAAAAGTACAACAAGGAAGTTTTCTGATCATTCATTTGAATTGGGAGAGCAGAGGACTGTGTGCTTTAATTTTCCATTGTACTCTATCCGGTAGGGATCAATGAACTCCACCACACTGTGCGGAATTTCCAGTCACTTCTCGTAAGGTGTCCCTCTAGCTCAGGGGTTCTTAACCTTCCCAATGCTATGACCCTTTAATATAGGTCCCCCAGTTGTGGTGTCCCCCAACCATAAAAGTTTTTGTTGCTACTCCATAACTGTAATTTTGCTACTGTGAAGAATATACTACAACGTAAATATTTTTGGAAATAGAGGTTTGCCAAAGGTTTGGCAGGTTGAGAACCACCGCTCTAACTCAATGTGGTCAGTAGCCCCTAGATGCAGTCTATTTCCTTAGCTGGGTTTTTATTTTTATCAGATGGTACAATGAATCACGATGAGAGTTCATGCAGAATTTTACATGCACACCGTTCTGATAAGTAAAAACATGTCTCAAACGGGAAAGCATGTAGATAGCTGAATCAGCTTTGAGGAAGCATAGCTCAGTGCATAGTAAACTTTACTTTGATGACTGAAATCTTGGGTCTATTTTTGCCATTAAGTGCAAATAAGGATATTCATTTAGAGAGAATGGTGGAGAGAATTGCGGTCAAGACCAATCCCCTCCACCCCTAATTCTCATATCACACAATCTAAAGGCAAAGAGAAAGCATTAGAAAGAAGCTTAATTACAACAAAAAGAACAACAAAAAGGTGACGGAATGGCTGAGAGGAAAGGTTTTATATAATACATTCTTTTTTCTAATAAGCCAAAGACAGCTTTATTCGGGTGGAGTAAATTGTCTTCTGGGTCCTGGTTGTTCCTAATGTCCTACAAAGAAAGATCACCGATACCTCACCTGAAGCTATCAACTCTGTTACAGCATTTAATTTTGCATCGGTTCAGGAGCATGCCACTCTCATGAGAACCTTTTCACACAGCTCTAAATGTGTAATGCCTTGGGAGGATCTCTTTTTGGTATAGTACAGCAGGACCTGATACTGATGAAGTGTTGACATAACTTTGATGATCATAATAGCTAAGTAAGCTTTAAGGAATGACTGCAATGATATAAAGTAGCTTGTCCCTGTATTCTACAACCCATGGGCATGGAGGTGTATGCCAGCTCTCAGGAGCTAAGAAAGGGGAACTGAAAATTCAAAGTCAGCCTGGGCACTATGGTGAGGTTCTACCTCAAAAGGTAGAGAAAAACGAACTAAACTCACAATCTTTATAACCACTTCTTGGAAAGGAAAAGCATCCACTGTCTATGAGAGGCTGGACATGGTGCCAAGAAAGTAAACATCTTGTCTTGTATGCACTGTCCTACCACACGCCTTCATATCCCTGGGCTCAGGGAGAGAGACGGCATGCCCCATCTTACTCACTTTAGTAGACCACTGCCTTTGGTATGTTTCTCCCCAGGACAAGTTTTAATTCCAAGAAACAAAGCAAGAATTGTCTGACCACAAACTGTCTTATTTTCTTCTACAAAAAAAAAACAAAAAAAAAACTACTGCCTGAGAATGGATTTGAAAAAAACAAAAAACAAAAAACTCTGAGTGAATCAAAGTATGACTGTTGCTGTTGCTGCCCCAAGACAGGTCAAAGCTATGCATTTGAGATGAAATCACTCTCTCCTTTGCTTGGCCTCACCTGTGGGAAGGAGCCAGGAAGTACCATCCTGAAACCCTCTCCTGTGATTTCTGTTCCACAGTGCCACCTGTCACATTAAACAAGGACGGGTTTGGTTATCACCAGCTTTGCACATTCACCACTGGATAAAATATTTGCCAGACAGGAAGAGGATCCTTCAGTTTTTTTTTTTTTTAAACTTCAATAGGGAAATGAGAATTGATGATGTTACAAATTAAAATTATCTCCAACAATTCATATACCCAGTTGTTTCAGAGTAGAACAATAGGATCAAATTTGGGGTGCTGTCATTTTACATTAAGGAGCAATCTGGAAATGATACTCAATTTGTAATATGATGAGGGCTGTTTTCAAAGCAGAATATATTTCACTGTAAAACTGAATAAAGACACAGACATTCTGCTTTATTTTTCACCGCTATCCTAAGGCCACACAGGAGGAGATCAGGTGTTTTACCCACAGCTCCTCAGTGTTTTCTGTCAATGGTTCCACAGACAGCTGAAGCTTCCAGGGAGGGAGGTGACCTTCAGGAAGTAAAAGGGTCCTCTCAGGACAGTTACCCTGAAAAGAGGGACCTTTGTCATAAAAGCATCTGCAGACAATTACCAGCCTTGCCACTGGCATCCTGGCACCACGGTAACAACGCCTGTGCTTTCAGCCACTGCATTAGAAAATGATGCTAATTTGAGGGGCAGAAAAAGAAGCTTGAGGAAAACCAGCCAATTCTTGTTAAATCTGTGACCTCATGTCAGATCTGTGACACTGGCAGAGACCTGAAAAGCACCACTGTCTTTTCAGGCCTGTCAAAGGAACTTCCCACATACTGGAAAGGTCTGTGTTTGTTTGCTTATTTGCTTGTTTGTTTGTTTGTTTGTTTCCCCTAGGATGAATATGGGAACAGAACCATCTTAACACCGGCCTAACTGGAGTGGTAGGAAGATTATCACTGTGGCACAAGTAGGAAACTGATCTGTCAAGACTAGCTGTGAATTGGTCATATTGGCACAGTCCTTTCATTCCAGCACTCAAGAGGCTGAGGCAGAAGGATGGAAAGTTTGAGGCCAGCCCAAGGCACACAAGACCCTGTCTCAAAACACAATATACACAGGCTGTAGGCTTGCCCAGTGCAGGTGGCAGCTAGGAGATAATTACCCAAGTCTTGTCATTGATGATGTTACAAATTAAATTTCCATCTACTATTGAGGAAACCAAGAATATAATTCAGGCGTGGTTCCTGGTACTTCTCTCTCACTGTATAGCTACGCACCATGAGTAATCAATCCTGTGTCACTGTGCCCAGTTTCTGATCTGTAAAGTAGGTGCCATCCCTACCCTGTCTGCCCTGGAAAATGTTTTGAGAAATAGAGGATGCCCAGTCCTTACCTTCTTTGCTCATTCCAGAAAAAAAGGATGTAGTGCAGGCCCTCCTGCTAGAACAACAGAAGAATGAAGAGCAGATGCTAAGGGGTGGGCCTTTGCAGAAGCCTGAAGCTAGGGCTTATCTTTTACCTATAAATCTTGCTCTTGGCCAGTTTTTGAATCTCTGTGGTAGCCTCCAACATAAATATCCTCAAGGAAACCCAGTGCCTGTTTCCTTGCAGTCTAACAGAGCTAGCATTGCTCCTTATCCATTTGATGTTTGATTCACTTTAGGGATTTCAGTCCCCTTCAGACTTTCAATCAGCTGATAGTAATGTTAACACAATACTGAAAATCTCTTTTTTCTGAAAGTTAGGGTTCAACTGGAAGTGTAAGGAACGATGGGTAATTTGAGCCTCAGACTGAAGTCTCTTGCCAGTAAACCCTGTACCTTCTCCATCATTCAGAGGAAATACAACCCCTCTTAAGTTACCTAAGGTCTTCCTATTCGATATGCAAAGTATGTGAAACAAATTACCTTTAAAGAAGAAAGACACATAAGAATGGTCCCTGACCACATGGCAGTAGAATCTTGCCCCTGTGTTGGTCGGGTGTGGACGCAGCCTCTGTGGGGTTGATTTCTGTGGAGGAAGGACTGACTTTCAGATCTGAACTTTGTGGTCTTGTCTCAGAGCATTCACTGAGAGTGTCTGCTAGAATCACAATGGGATACAGCAGATGTCATTTTTCTTTTACTCTTTAGATCCTTGGAGAAACCTGGCACCTAGGATACTGTGAACGGACCATCGAAGCTCATTTTTATATCTCATTTATAATAAAAAGATAACTATCATTTGTCTCTTGGGGAATTGTTTCATTGTTTTTCCCTCCCTGGTGGGTTTCATAATTAAACCTCACTGAAAGAAAGACTAAACATTAGATTACAGATGTGTTATTTCCTGACAAGTGCGCTGATCTGTGCCTTTGTTGTTTCTGCAGTCTCCGTGGACAACTGATCCCTGCTGCCACCTTTGTTTAAAAAAACAAGACATTTTGTTGGGCTGATTTCCAGCCTGTAGTTTCTGCTGTTGCTGTCATGAAAAGGCAAAACCAATTTCATCACTCTTAAGCCCTGCAAGAAACTCTGGCTTCTGCCTGCACCTGCTCACACCTCCCCTCTTTGTGGAGATGTCTGAGGCTGACCCTTCATCTGGATTTGCGGGAAGCGTGGAGAATGGGACTTTCCTGGAGCTGTTTCCCACATCGCTATCCACATCGGTGGACCCGTCCTCAGGCCACCTGTCCAATGTCTACATCTATGTGTCCATATTCCTCAGTCTCCTGGCTTTCCTGCTTCTGCTGTTAATCATTGCTCTGCAGAGGCTGAAAAATATCATCTCCTCCAGTTCCTCCTACCCGGAGTATCCGAGTGATGCTGGGAGTTCTTTCACCAACTTAGAAGTGTGTAGTATCTCCTCTCAGAGGTCCACTTTTTCAAACCTCTCATCATGAATAAAATGGAAAGATATTCTAAGTGAGAGTGGCTTTGCTTTCTCTATATCGAAACTGTTGCTTCATGAAAGAAATGACCATTTGGGTAGATCTATTTTTCTCCTTCATTTTTTTAAAATTTCTTTTCTGCTCAGGACGTGTACCGTTTGTGAGAAGAAGAGCCAATGCTGACAGAAATGCATGTAAACTTTGAAGTGTGGGATTCCACACAAAGTTCTTGGCCCACCTGGAGGTGGCTCAGCACAGTCTCAACGAAGAGCACTGCAAGGGATGCTGGGAAGAGACTCTGCCACTCGGACTCTCTTACAAAGACCTGGAACTACCTGAGCCAGCAGAACCTGGAAAACCAAGTATAGATTATTTAGAAGATATTTTCTGTATTTAAAAGATCTAAAGCAAAGACAGTTAGAGAACTCCAAACTCCAACTTAGATTTAACATATAATATTTCCAGAAGGAGGTTAAAATAGGCTAAATGTTTTTATTTAATTTCACCTTAGCAAATGTCACATGTGATGAGAAGTCATTTTGGGGATGTTCTGGGGGAGTTGAAAGCTTCATCAGCACAAGAGAAGTGTGTCGTGATGCAGTTTGCATTGTGTCTCTGCTCCTGGGTTTTTCTCTTGGCTCATGTTGCAGTCATAATGTTCTCTGGCTATGGAATCCCTTACGACAGTTGCTGTTGCTATTACTAAGTGAAGCGCAGAGGAGGCACAATTCATTTTTATTTCCTCAGTATCCTTTCCATCCAGTAGGAATTAAATATAGAGAAGTTAAATAGTTCAGTTTGTATTTTATACAGTAATGTATTCTTAGCAGTTGTGGCCTCCTTCACCAAGTTTGTCCTTAAAGCTTTACTGCAGAATAACACTATCTCTGAGGTGTCAGGTGTGTGCTCACATGACTTTGCAAGCCTTAGGGACTATATTGCTGATATTTGTGTTATCCTCCATGATTGCGATCTGTCTCTGATACTTTGTTTATGTTGACATAATACTCTGCACTGGATTTCTAAGTTGTGAGTTTATCCTAAAAGTTGCAGATATTCTGTGCTACTGGGAGCTGCTATACTGAGGCCAACCATGGGTGTCCATGAGCATGGCTGTGAGCACAAGCATGGGACATGCAGGGAACTGAGCAACGCCAACTACAGCCTCTTATGGATAAGAATTTAAACTCACTTTTTAAAACACGTGGCCCACAGACAGAACACCGAGCTGAGTGACCTCTGAGTGTCACTGTGCCAACATACAAGTCTGTCTTAGGCAAATTAGTTATTCCTCCCTCTCCCCTCCCCCGCTCAAAACATTTACTAATCTTAAAACACCAGAATTCCACAACACCCTTGAATGGGTTGTACAGCCAGAACTCCCCGGGGACAGGAATGGGAGAAAGTGAAACATTTGACAGGCCCTGTCTGACATCTTAGACATGCTTCGGGTTGAGAACTGGTGATGAAGATCAGAAGCTGCTCCCTTCTTTTTACTCCACAACCGAATCAGGACATGCTAGCTACTTATCATCCAAAGTATCTACAGACACATCAGACCAGTACAGATGCTGCCCTAAAATGTGTAGTGAAAATCTCGCCGCTGTCGTCCTGACTGAACACACAGTAAAATCTTGGGCTAGAGAAGCTTTGCAGTTTGGGTGGTTATTGCCACTCACTGAGTATCTGTGGACACATGTATACATGTAAGTATGTACACGTGGTGCATGCACAGACACATGTGTGCGTGCACATATTTCCAGGGGAAAGCTTGTGACAGCTATCAGGAATTCGGTAGTATCTGTACTGTCACGTCTACTCTCTTGATTATTCTTGTGCTATTTTGGCTCTGGGGTTGTTGGGTAAAGAGACTTTAACAAATAAAAGCACCAACATCTCAAATAACAGGTCAACCTGATTAGGTCCTGTCCTGGAGAGGTAGCTTTAAGTCCTGTTCTCCCAGAATAGATCCAAAGACTTTAGACAGCAAAGCTACTTAAGTGAGAGTCACTCACCTCTGCAGGTGTGTTCTCCCAGCCACATGATTCCTGTTCCTCGTGATAAGAGGAGTAATTAGCAGCAAGGCTCAAAGATGGAAAATAGGCGTTACCACTAAACACTGTAGAACTGGAGATGAATCGGTCTTGTTGAAAAAGTTCAGAGAGACGGGAACACAGGTATATAAATAAAGAAGTGGAGTCTGTTGAAAAACCTGGCGTCTTGTTTTGTTCAGCAATTTACCCTTCTTGGGGAAGAAACTTTGCCTATGAATTATAAGTATATCTGTAGAATCTATATCTACATAATACCCATACATTAAATTCTTATGGGGGCTGGAGAGATAGTTCAGCAGATCAAAGAGCTTGCTTCTTTTCCGGAGGTCAAAGTCCAGCACCAATGTTGGGTGGGTCAGAACCACCTGTAACCCCAGCTCCAGGGAATCTGATGCCCTTTTCTGGCCTCTTCAAGCTACAAATCTTGGCATGTGGGGGCATGCATAGATGCCTATCACCACTGCTTTCTGCTACAGAAGGACTGGCAGTGCATGACCCAATTCCATTCTCTCTTCATCAGTGCAAGCCTTGCTCCCTCTTGGCACTTGGTGAGTCTCAGACCGGCCTGATGAGAAGAATCACATTACAGGGGTACTAGGAAGTTTTACAAGTTCCTACAAAATCAAGCATCTACAATTCACAGAGGGCTCCAGGTGATAATGAGGAGGGAGAGAAGGAAGCCTCCTTCTCTATAAGGCCCAGGAGTACAGCAATAAACATGACTCACAGATACCTGAGAAGAGAACTTTCCTCTGAGTCATTACTCCCCCAATGCAGCTTCTCCGATCTGAGCATTGGCCTGCCCACCACCCACTCACAGACCTGCTGCAACCTCCTCCCTGCTGGAGTGCGGACACTAGGCCACCTTCCTAAACAGGAGGGAATGTTGCTGCTGTGCTGGGTTGGGAGGAAAAAGCAAGTGCACAATGTCTCTCTCATTGCATCCCTTCGTTCCTACAACTCTTTCACAAGGGGAAGCATGTGGAGCAGACTAGAGGATAGAAGAATTTATATGAGACAAAAAAAAAAAAAGTGCACTGTCTATTAAGACACTCCCACAGCCAAAAGAAGAATCACAAAATGACCAGACAGTCAAATCTTCAAAGTCAAAGACAAACACCAGCTTCCCACTGTCGCCAATGCCAGAGCTTACCTACCTGTTCTCCATTACAAAGTCCTCTGGGGTCCATCTCCATCAGTTCAATACACAGAACCTCAGCCTTTAGACCGCGTGAGTGTTCAAGAGAAACTGAGACACCACCTGCATTCTCACAGTCCTCTCTCCTCTATTTAACCAAGCTTTCAAGGGCAAAAAATTTATTATCTCCCCCTCATGTATCCTTCCTTTTCAAAACCATGCCCAAGTCACTAACACTTTATGAGACACTTCCTGTTAATACTGCTTTTTATTCTGACTCTGACCATTTTTCTGACTTCAGAGACCTCATCAAACCATCTCAAATGTTGCTTTTCTTTTTCTTAGCTGGAGTCCAGATGTAGGAGATGTACCAACCTGAACACTATAAGAAATGGTTAGCAAACATTTATCAAATGGATGGCTGCATCCTTTGATGCTGGACAGATATAGTTCCTGCTCTCTTGAAACTCATACTCTAGTGAAGGAGGCACTCAGAACATGAAAAAGAAACACACACAACTGTGAGGGCAATTGAGAAAAAGCTGTTGGAAAGCGACAGGTCCTTGGAGGAATACCTGAATGGCTTCACAAAGAGTATTCTCTGAAAAGAGAAGAGAACACACAAAATCCCTGTAGTAGGAAGAGCCTTGGATCTTGCAAGCAGAATAGTTAGTACTGGCCTAAGTGATGAGGTGCTGGGAGCTGGGTGGGACAGGTCAAGCAGGGGTTTATGAGATACATAATTGAATTTATGTTTAAGAAAGATTACTCCAACTTCTGCTGGAAAAGAGAGTAGAGATGGACAAAGAGTACTGTTCAGATGCATTCTGGGTGGGATACAGGAGTGGGTGGAGAGTTGTTCTGCCTGCTACAAATATCTGCTCAACTTCTAGCCATGGAGACAGCCTTAGCTAAGACTGAGTTTATCACACAGCCCATCCCTCCTCCACTACTTGTTTCCAGTTCTACCACCTCTCTCTCCCCCTCTCTCTTTCTCTCTCACTCACTTACACACACATACACACACACACACACACACACACACACACACATACACACATACACACATACACCTTCTTAGATTCCTTCCCCTCCTCTACCGACTTGTCCCCATTTGGCCCTTATTTAAAGTCTTTCAATCATTTTCAGTCCACACTGTGATTCTTACTCCAGTATTTTTAACATGTTGTATGACTAATGCTCAAACAAAACTCTAATGCAACAGTAAAGTTACAGAATTTAAGATCTTGCTCCTTTCAAAATCTCATTTCTAGTGTGGTTTGTACCTTAGGAAGCCTACCATTTAAGAGTCCAGCTTCCTCTAGCTAAGTAATATTTTGAGATGCTTTCTACTTGTTTATCTGCCTGTGCTGTTGATTAACGCTAACCTCCTTACAACAGAGGATCAATCTAGACAGGCATTTACTTAAATAAGCTCCAGATAGTCCCTCTGCAACCTCAGACAACACGTCCTGAGGCCCCAGGTCTTGATAAAATGAAGAAGTAAGGATGTCCTTAAATACTGTGTAGATTGAGTGATAGCCATATGCGAACTAACACCTCACTGTTTGGTACATGGTAATATGTGCGCGTGTCAAGCCAAATCATTTAGAACTTTCAGCACTGGGGGTTTAAATCCTTCCACTGTTTCTTCCTACCACCCACCCTCTCTGTTTTTATGCACCTAATTCTTCTCCCGTTCCTTCTTTTGCACACCTAAAACTGACCTTTCACATGCTGAGCCTTCTGCCCTGCTTTCTCATCTTCTGGCTTTAGCCCATCACTAATCTCCTCATGGCCCCAGCATAGATATATGCAGATATATGGAGGCCTTCCTGCAGCCCTTTCTCCCAAGAGGTCCATCCCCTTATTCAGCTTATCCTCTACTCACGGACCATAGATGATATTCATGTCTCATGTGCAAGCAGAATTGATGAGGAAACATCCAAGCTTAAAGAATTCTGTTGAGTACCCTGCAGTTCAGAAAGCATTGTCAATGTGCTGGGGAAGGCAGAGGTCACAATGAAACTGGCACTGGCTCAAGGGAAGTGAGGGTCAGGCATTGTGGTCTTCGAGACTTTCATCATAGAAGCTTCTTTTTTTTTGCAGTGGGCAGGGGTTAATGCATACTCAGAACTCCCAAGGTGCTGAGAATAAGTGACTTAATGCTTAGCCCTAACTGGAGTATCTGTAACAGTCCCCTCCTGTGGCTCAAGGTACATCATGGAAGAGGAGGCAAAAAGAATGTAAGAGCCATGGAATGGAGGGGGGGCTTTAAAGTGCTATCTATATGATTTGGCTATTGCCCTCAGGAACTCATAGAGGTTGTGGTTTCCTGGCTTGCACAAGATCAAGCCAATGAAAACTCCAGCATGAATGAGAGGCACTCAGGTCCCACACCTGGCTGAGGAGCTATTGACGGTTGTTGAAGGTGGGAAAGTCATTTCCCTCAGGGATATGGACGCTGGTAGGTTGTCACTGTCCATATGGGCAGCACTACCTGGAAACAGTCGGTTATGAAAATAGCAATGAAAAGCTAGGAGTTAGGCATGTTTGTGCTATGATGAACTGCATCTCCTCAAGCCAGTAGCCAAAATAAGCCCCTATGCCCTAAACCCTCTTCTTGTCAGCTAATTGATTGCAGCAAGGAGAAGAGTAACCAACATAGACACAAGGTATCTGTACTCTACAAAAGGGTCTCAACTCAATTTTGCTTTTCAACTGCATTGCCATGAGGAAGTGGTAAGGCAGAGTATGAAATGATGTGTATCTTCTAATACTTTGGAGTGGAGCTGACTATATACTTATCTAACCTACATTTTTATCTAACCTATATTTTCAGAAAACATTTATAGCAATCATATGTTCTTTGGTTTCTTCCTGTGTTCCAATATTTTCATACAAAATCCATTTAGAGTAACAAAACACAGAATTCAGCTTTTCCTGGAGCTAGAAGGCTGATGGTAGACACCTATTCCCTGCGGCTGCTGTAGAGCGTCCTCTACCTTCTTTCTCCTTGTGAAAGGGATCTCTGTGACTTAGCAGAGTTTTGTGAAAGGGATCTCTGTGACTTAGCAGAGTTTTTTGCCGAAAGCAGACTGGGCAGCTCCCAACTGCCTAACTCAAGGCAATTCAATTACAGACACAATTTACAGAGCAGGTGCTTTCACAACCAAAAGGCCACCCACTTCTAAATGACAGGGGTCGTAAGTCATTATTTTTTCCCAAGAAGAGATCATCATTCATCTGTGCTCTGTTGTCATAGTGAATGCTGAACTGTAATGAACGAGGGAACAGCGTCAGTGCTCAGTGCTTCACCTCCAAACTAATAACTTGGACATTGATGGGCACTGGATACAATGCCAGTTTAATGAGATGATAAGACTGAAGTAAGGTCATAAAATCTTTTATTCAACAGTGTATGCACTGAAAATTTCACTGGAGTCTAGACATGTGCTTTTCAGACTGTTTGGATTGGGGTAGGGTTGTCTTTATTTGTTGGTGGGAAGCTGTTTATCTGGAGGTTGTTTGAGCAGTTGTTTTGCTTGTCACTCAGGCTGGCCTCAAACTTGTAGCCAGGTGTGTCCCACCAGGCCTCGATTTCAGATTGTTTTCGGAATGCAGGACACAGGCTAGGTAGATGATCTATTCCTAACACCTGTGAAGACACCTCTATTTAAAACTTTAAATGAATGCCTGCTGTGACACAGTCCCCCGGGAAAAGCTTAGTTTAGTGAGTGAAAGAAGAGAAGGAAGAAAGAAGCAGCAAATGTCCCAGGTGTGTGCTGGCTGTCAGACATTATGGATAATTCCATTTAGGCTGTGTAGTGACTACACATGGGTGGATGGACTCATCAACCGTGTCCATAAGGGGAAGATGGGTTCAGAGGCCGCATAATTGTAAATCATTGCAAAGCCATGCGATAAGAGCTTCAATGTTCAGAAAGGAAGCGGGGCCCGCAGCACTGAGTGGAAACTAATGGGAAATTGGAAAAGTCTTCCTTTTTGGACTTAATGGGTTTAGCAACCTCAGTTTGGAGATTCTCGTAAGTCCGTCTTAAGAAGAAGCTGAATATATGGTCTAGAGGTGAGAAGAGACACAGGGGTTAAGGCATGCTTGAGATATCTTGTGATCATTCCAAACCATAAGAGAAAAGGTTGATGATTATTTTTTTTTTATTTGAAAAAGATCAGTATATAAGAGACACAAAAGAAATGATTCACCAAAACGACTAAGATGAAGAAGGAGAACACAGTGTCATGGGACACAAGTTACAAAGCTACAAAGGATGAACAAGTGTCAAAGAGGGGTTAGCATTGATGGAGGAGAGTGGGGTAGAGCAGGGCTGAGGATCAACCGCCCAGTACACTGCAGAGGTAAAAAGATCAGAAGGGCCAGTCTCCTGCCAGACAGCCAGAAAGGCTGTCTCCTCAGCCCTTACATCCAGATCTAGCAGAGGGCTGCACATATTGTCAGAAATATGTGTCAGCATACCTAACTTAAAAAAAGAAAAAAGAAAATTAGATCCTATGTGCCTGGAGCAGGGGATCGGCTCCATCTTTGACCCTAGAATTAGCAATGCCAAAGCAAAGGGCTCAGATTAGAGAAGACAGGAATAGGTTTGTTGATAGAATGGATTCTATTGAAGCCATTATCAAAATATAACTCATTGTGTTTCTTAATTCCACAGTTAGAAATTTTTATTTTTTAAAAAACGATAAGCCCAGGACTGGGGACAGAGTGTGAGGAAGATACAGATAAGATGTATGCTAAGACTGTGTGCTAATATTTCTAAGGAGTAAACTGGGTGGAGCCGAGGAACAGCTGCAACAGTGTACAATAGAAAATCTCTAGTTTCTTTCTTTTTTTTTTTTTGCATTCCAGGTGTCAATTTATTATTGTCACAGTCCCACATAGAAACAATATACATTTGGCATGTACACTTGCCTCTCCTCAATATTTTGTATTTATAGTTTGTAACGTCCATCTTTTGTGGTTGGCTTTTTCTATAATATAATTTGTGTTCACAAGGTTCCGTGTTGTGCTCTGTATTAGCATGCTTTTTCTCTGTATGGCCAAACATGTTACTCTATAAACACAAAGCATTTTCTCTGATGATTTCTTAGATGTTTTGATTGCTTTCACCTTTTGATTACTGTGAATTATGTTGCAGTGAACACGATACATATAAGGCTTTGTGTGAACATCTGTGTCCTAGCTTTCTTTCTATTGATGTGATAAACATCATGAGCAAAAGCCCCTGAGGGAAGAAAGGATCTGTGAGGTGTGTATGTCCTGATCACAGCCCATCATTGTGGGAAGCCTAGGTAGCAGCTCAAGCAGGGGGAGCAGGAGCAGAGGCTGTAAAGGGGCACTGTTTACTGGCTTACTCAGTTTCTTTTCTTTTTTTTTTTTCTTTACATTTTTTTTATTTTTTTTATTTTTTTCTTTTTAGTTACATTTTGTTAACTCTGTGTCCCAGCTGTATCCCGCTCCCTCATTCCCTCCCCAACCCCACACTCCCTCCCTGGTCTCCTCCCTGCCCCTTTCCAAGTCCACTTGGAAATCTCTAGTTTCTAAAATGAGGAAGTTTGCAGAACAAGGGAGAAAGGCTAGAGTCCATCAAGGAGGAATTAGCATGGGCTGGGGCAGCTCAGTTATCCCAGTAGGAGGGAATGCAACAGACAACCTGAGCCAAACTTAAGACAGAGGTCAGAAAATCTGCACAGTAGTTTCAGTAACAGACACTTTTAGAGCAGAAATACTGGAAATTAAAAGTTCAGGAATAGGCCATGGCTCAGTAAGAGAGTAGTTGCTATTCAAGCATAAAGATCTGAGTTCAAATCCCAGGTGCAAGATAAAAAAGTTGGGCATGATTCAGTGAGAGACCCAGTCTCAGAGAAATAAATAGGTAAATAAGAAAATTTGAACAGCATATAGGAGATCAATGCACAGCAATGTAAGAATAGGACTCTCACTGTTGACAGTTTAATGTTATACGCTTGAACAAGGAATAAATGGGCATTGTAGAAACTGGCTCTTTTAGATGTGTGACAGAGATGTTCATGCTATTGAAGTGTAAAGCGTATTCATGAGTGAATAAAAGATGAAATGCACCAAATAAGCATGAAATGTGGGAATTTGTTCTAGCGTGGTGTTGATTCAATGAGGGCGAAGAGAGCATGGGAAGCAAATAGAAAATGTGAAAAGGGATCTTTCTAAGACAGTTGATCATCACGTCCTTCAGTGCCATGGCTCTGATGAAAAAACCGCAACTGTGTAGATTTGAGAGATTCTGCAGCAGACTGGTCTGTCTATTCCAAGTGCCCCCAAACGCAGCACTGTGATCTTAGTGCCACAGAAGTGCTGCGACTGGGGAAACTTGGGTCCTGGAACCTTGGCTAGGATTACAAGGGAAGAAGAAAAGGCATACAAACAAGTGAGGCTGGGATAAGGTGGTGTTCTCTACTGCTGCTAACCCAACACAGAGCTAGCTGATCCAGCAGGTTGATTCCGGCACATGGGGGAGGGCCGGAAGCTGCAGTTGTCAGTCTCTGCACACACTGATTCATAAACGCCCATGCTTAGAGTCCTGAGAAAAGCTTTGCCATTTCTCTAGAGCCGGGGTCATATGGGCAGCAGCTTTGCCAATTTCCCATCAGCCAATTGGTCTGGAAGACCTACTGTGCCCATGTCCAAATACACACTCACTCAGGGCTTTTAACACTCTCTACACTTGAGGGCAGAGGCTACCGAAATGCTGGCCATCTTGTCTTCCTTGGAATTTGAGCTTTCCTCTCAGATATGGAAAGACTGAAGTGTTGGTCACCTTGCTCCCTGTCCAGTCATGCAATGACGGGAATTCATGCCTAGCTACTTTCAAAGGACGGGATTGCCTTAGGGATGGTGGAGAATCTACACACACACACACACACACACACACACACACACACACACACATTGGATAAACTTGCTCAGCTGTTTTCCTTGATTTCTAATGAGAAACCAATTTTCTCCACAGTCCCTCTTGTCCAGCATTTTTCTCAAGGAATGCTCTTTGCATAATTAATGACAGTAAAACAATTTCCCCTCCATATTCCCATTGCTCCCCTGTGGCCAACTAGAATCCAGTAACTGGGACAACCTGGAAAGCCACCATTTGCTCCAAACTGCTTTCCCCACATCCAGTTTATCCTTCCTCCTTGTGGCCAGGAGGAATTCTAAGAACAGTAGGTAGCTGCCATTTTGAGGCCCTACTCAAGGACCAGCAAGGGTCCTCTTGCCTACTACATCCTCTTAATTCCTTCAGGAAGCACTTAAGACCTGAATTTGGTCTAACACAAGGGTCTGTCTCCACTATTCAGAGGCGGTCCTTTGTCTCCCTCAGGAACAAATACCCCTTTCACCTTTCCCTTGTTCCCTTCCCCTTCTCCATCATCCTCTATCTCCTGTCCTTGTCTCTTATTCCTTGTCCTTTGTCCCTCTGGGGCAAATAAATCTCCTTTGTGCTGGGAACTGGTATTGGCTGTCCTGAGCCAATACTGATCCTTTCATATGGTGTCCTGATTCAGATATTAGCCTCTGGGACCCTATTCTCTACCCCACCCCACCCCGACACACATTTTGCCCTGTTCTCAAACATTTGGACCTCTAGGCGCTGGCCTTCTCCATCCAACAGCAGCTGATTAGTAAGTTTTTCCCTTAAACTCCCTACAGGCCTACACTTCTGATAAGGTGTGGTTGGCAAGCTTTCCTTTTAGTCTTGAACGAACTGCTGGGATCCAGAGCCCTCCCCACTCTGAAAACTCTAACAGATCCTGTACTTTTCCTCAGACTTACTGGGGTCTCTTTCTTGGTGACAGGGTCTGGGTGACGATCCCTCTGTCCCAGAGATCTCTGTTGTTAGCCTCTCAAGAGACATAAGACGGTGTTTCCTGACTGGCCTTCTGGCCTGTACTGGTGATAGAAGTGCTTTCTCCGCCAGAAACACTCATCCTAATGGTGCACTTTAGCACCCAGCAATAACGTGTCTCAGCTTCCTCTTCTGTCGACTCCAAGCCCTCTGTGTGACTCTTGCCCTCTCTGAACTCTTTTACTTACTACCTGTGCAAGCCTTTTCACCATTGCATGTCTTATTTAACCCTCCATGTGCTGCAGGAATATTGGCTGCCAGGCACTCTGTGCCTGTTGGGGGCTGCGCTGTCCATGCAGCCAACCCTGCCCCCCTGCGCAAGCCTCAGCTTCAGTCTTGGCACTGATGAATGCCACAGGCCACAACTCTCAGGCCTGAGCTCCTGCTGCTGCTGCTGCTGCTGCTGCTGCTGCTGCTGTTGGCCCCACTGCCCCCAGCTACCTGAGTGCCATGTGCCTAGAAACTGCAGCTTCTGTAGCACACACACACACACCCCCCCCCCCCCGTCTGGGCTACTATGAACCTTCCCCCTACAACCTTCCTCCCCATCATTCAAGCAACAATATCGCTCCAAAAATACAAAAACAAACAAACAAACAAACAAACCACCCTTCTTTCAGCCTGACACCACCACCCCTCCAGTCATGAAATAAACTCCCTGCCCTTCGTCTCTCCGGGGAAATAAATCACGTCAGTGCTGAGATCCTGGTCTTGGGGTATTCTGAGCAGACACCTTTGCTTTCAGTCTCCACCCCACTGTCTGTCCTTACCCCACTTCCCCTCCAACAGTAATGCCTTTCTTTCCTTTCAGGTCTTCCTAAGGGCTCCATCTTATGGAGCCAAATTAAACTCTCCTTGTCAGGAAAGTCTCCAAATCCTTCCGCCCCTGACAGGCTCTTCCTGCGTCTTGACAGTCAAAGTTAAATAATAAAATAAATCAATAATGTACTGTCCTATGAATACTGGGGACAAATTGAAGAGTTTGAATCCTCCCAAAACACAAAAATATATATATGTAAAAATGTTTGAAGAGATGAACGTGTTATTTGCTCTAGTTTTATTATATCTTTTACACAGGTATTAAATCACCACATTATATGCCCCATTAATATATACAAGTTTATGTGGCAATTATAATAAAGGCCAGCTAGATAACTTGGGGATAAGGCTATATAACGAACATTACTGCTCTTTGTTAAGTCTATCTTGGGAAAGTGTTTTATGCTCATGTCAATATTCCCTTCACAATAGAGCTGACTCTGGCCCTCGATGGCTAGAGAGTGGCACCTATCATCCAGTGTCTCTGTGGATGATCAGCTCAAAGCCACATTTACATTGTTCCCCCAGACCTAATTCTCACATTACACCCTCGGCACATGCAAATCTATATGGTTGAGTCACAGAACGGCTTCTTTAAATTCATCCAGTCTCACCCAGAATTTAATATTTGCCTCTGGCCGGTTTTCACTGCTTTCTCAGAAATATGATGTTGGCTTGTGATCCATGCCCTATTTAAAGTATGATAAGCTAAAAAGAATAATTGATTGAAGTGTGTGTATGTGTGTGTGTGTGTGGGGGTGCTTATGGCTACAGAAGCTTTGAGATTTGGTCATTCCCAAATCCTTTACCTCAGTAGCCGGCCTTAACTTAATCCATATGCTTACCTGGTCTGAAAGCCCTTCTGTGACATCACAGGGGTACCACCACAGAACTATGTGCCTTACCGTACATTATAAGACTCAGTTCCTTAAGGAGAGACATGGCTGAGGTGAACAGAAATGACACTGGGGTTCTAGGTTTAACTCTTGAGGTCCCACTCCTCAAAGGCATGTAGGAAGTCTAGGCCTTTCTTAGATGCTCTGAAGTTTTCCTTCAGTCATTTCCAACATTAGAATTAGCTTCTCTCTTGATTTTTATTCTACATGTTAATTATACATTAACAGAGGAACCAGAAATAAACAGCATTTTTATTTTTGGTTTTCTGTGATTATTTAGATCTCTTCTCCAGAATGAAATCATTTCCTTCCTGCCTCATCAGAATATGGTTGTGGACCGAAGCTAGATCTCAGAAGAGAAGCACCACTTCACAGCTGACTCTGTGTGTCCCTGTTGCTTTTACTTAGACTTCCCGGTGGAGCCTGATCCCTCTGATTCTTGGAAACAGCATGTCCTTTCTTTAAAATCAAGTTCAATGATCCTTCTCTTTGTTAAGCCTTCCCCAGCATTTCTACTCTACTGCCTCTTCTCGACCCAACAGCACTTGCTTGGTTCTTTGAAGTCACAAATATTTATTGAACACCTACTTTCTATAATAACCCCATTCCCTTGATGTAGCGTAGCATGTGAACACTTTTTGCTGATCTTTCAACCTCCTGTGTTTCTCTGCTTCCCATGTCTATCAGAGTAGAGACCTGATAGGATGATTGACACCATCAGCCACAGGAGGTTTGCATTCGAAAGCAGCTTCTTGAAGGGCAGACTGATTCTTTGGGCCTGAAGTTGCAAGGTGGAAATTGAGGCTTCTAGCCTCTGGCAATTGGAAGAATAAAATCATAGAAACATGGGTTAGTGGTCCTGAGTCCAACCCTTCAACTGAAATAAGCTACATAGCCCGTGACTGGCCTCTATTTCTTTACTGCCGACACTGAGTCTCTCTCATGTGATCACGTGAGCTCATGTGAGAGCATCCCAGTTGGCCTCCCTGACTCTGTCACACAGTTCTAACTTCCTAGTCGACTCTGATCTGTCTTCAAACGTGGCACCCAGCTTGATCTTTCTTTCTATGTAAGTCTTTCGGCTCTCACTCTCTCTCTTTCACACACACACAGTCTGAAATCTACAGTCTGTCACGGCACACTGAGGGTCCATCCATGCCCCCCAGCCCTTCCTCTCCTCTCACCGTCAGCCATACCCATGGCTGAAGCTCCCTAAATGCTCTGCTCGGGCAGAGCGTTATGTCTTGGCGTATGATATTCCTTTTACCTGCTACAAATGTGTTCGTGCCCTCTGTCTTTTTGTGTGAGTCAGCTTTCCATTGCTACTGAAATAAGTCACTGTATTAACTACTTTCCTTGTTGCCATAACCAAAAAGCCTGCTAAGAAGCGACTTGTTTGGGCTCCACAGCTTTAAACGAGAGAGCACCCAGTCCATCATGCCGGGGGAGAATGTGGGAAGCAGAAAGAGATGAATGCTAGTCCTCAGCTCAATTTCTCACTTTCATGCAGTCCAAGACCCCCGCCCCTAGACAGAGGTGCCAAATTCAGGGAGGGTTGTTGCTCTTCAACTACAGCTTTTGGCAAACACACCTGAATACACCCTGATATATATGTATGTATATATCATATATATGTGTGTGTGTTTACTTTTGATACACTTCCTGATAGTAATGTATTTCTGTGGTGATTCTAAATCTTACCAATGTTACAATGAAAGTTAATCTTCCTGTTCACTTGGCTTCAAATATTGTATCCCCTGGCTGGTTGGCTGTGTTGCTTTTGAGCCTATGGTGAGGCCGTTCATGGGAGTATATGGCAGGGTACTGCTTACCTAATGTATTTGAGAAGCAGAAGAGATGGAGAGAGGAGGGAGTAAAGGTTCCAATATCCATTTGAAGGCCAGTAAGAAAAATCCCTTCTCCAGTCTGCCAAGACAGAGGATCAGTCAAGATAATGTATCACCTTGTTAAAAAGTACAACCTAACTGAGGAGGTGGTATCCAGCAACTGGTGCAAACCCCATCGCATTCTGCTAATTTCCCACTGGAAATAAGACATACTCAAAAACTTGGTAGTTACTTATTCTCCTTTCTACCCAATATTAAATGCCATTGAACATAGGCAGGAAAGAAAAATAGCACCCTTTCTAGTGATAAAATTGTCAGTATTCAACCATTATTGGCCTATGAGAACCGGCCTATGAGTTGTGTATAACTTGACCTGTAACAATCCTTCAAGGACAAACCATGCAGCTTGAGGTGCATTGCATGGCGCAGCCTATTGCCAACTAATGACCTGCGGTAGTGACTCCATCTAGAAAGCAGAATGAGAAGGAGCTTCAGCAAAATTGAAAGGACAAGCACTCTGCTGTGACTATCCTGCTTCAGATGCAACTGTTAAATGATTTCCAACGTAAGGTGTTGACAGAGATAAGACATCACAAGTTAATGGCTGCGTGATCAGAAATTAGAATAACTGATAAAAAGTTTCCTTGCAGTTGGAACAGAAAACATGAAGTTAGACAAAGCATTTTCATTATTAAAGTACTAAGCCATAGCTACTATCGGGGGGAGGAGGACCTCCAGGATAGGTCAGCTTTTTCATCCCAGGCATGTCCTGGGTCTGGGCACTGGAAGTTACCCATGAGGGAGCTAAATTGGGAAAGGGTGTCTCTGAATTACTTACATGGCAATGTGCCTGGAGATTTCTATTTAAACTGATCTCCCAGATTCTCTCCCGGGAGAAATAAAAACCAGCTAATTTGATGCTCTTTGGCCTGATTGGAAACTAGGAATCAATGGAGTTGTTATGAGTTCAGTTGGAGGACGGAGAGGTCCAATTTTGGAAATGTGACTATTTTAGAGTATCAGAATAGTTATCTGCGGATGTTTCCCTTGCCTGTTAAAACAAGTAACTTCCTACGAAATGATTCCAGACCAGTCTATAGTGTTCTCACAGAAGGAAATCTGGCCTTTGGGCAGTTATGTCATTCATGTGGCAGAACTGTCTGCAATACACAAGGCGCTATTCTCTCTGGAGAGGTTCTCACTCAGTAGGACACTCTGCAGGTTTCTCAGACCCGCACAAAGGAAGCCTGCACAAGTTCTCTATCGAACCACCCCCTCGTCCCTAACCACACGCACCCCAATGTACTATCCTGAGCACCCAAGATGGAGCTAGTCTGCATTGAGATATGCTGGAAATACAAAAATGCATCCCAGATTTATAAACCTCAAAAGCAGAATATTTCAATGATAATTTTTGTAGCAGTTGCATGTTTTATGATAATATTCTGCTATCTGATGATATATTTGGGTTAAACAATATTTGGGGCTAAAGATATTTTGACTATTTCTCTTTAACATGGTCCCCAGAAAATGTAGAACTTCATGCAGCCCCTGGTCTAGTTCTGCTAAACAGTGCTCCTCTGAGTCTGGGAAACCTACCTCTCTTCCTAACCAGCAGGAATGCCAGCTTTGAAAGCTTGGGCTAAGACCAGGAGTTCTGGATGTAGAGATGATGGGCCACATGACAGAACATAGGAGAATTTCCCTGGTTGAGCAAAGAGAGAGAGTCTCTAGAAGACGTGGCAGCAGGAAGGGAGCTGGGGTCCTCTGAAGTCACTATCCGTATCTCAGAGGAACTTAGGTTGGGCATGGTGATCTCCAGAGCCCTCCTCTCCCTGCAGAATCAGAAACCTGGGAGATGGGCAAACACGTGGTGAACCCCTCTCTAAGAGGTCTCAGAGGATTCCATGCCTGCACAAATTTCAGAACTACAGGCACACCTCACTGAGCATTCCTCCTGTCCTGTGGGTGAAGAGCTATCACCCTTTTAACAGGTATGCTAGTCAGTTTTTCATCACTCTGTCAAAACAGGTGAGATATTTGAGAAGAGAAGTAGCTCACTTTGGCTCAAAGTTTCAGAATATCCAGTCTGTGAAAGAGTGGGACTACTGCTTTTAAATCTATGGAGAGAGAATCAATGATGGGAAGAATGTGACCAAGATAAACTGTCACCACTATAGAGGCGATGGGACCTGAAAGAATATATCCAGTAAATGAGGCAGACTAAAGTCTCCTGCAATAGCCAACTTTATCCAGAGCGTCAGACAGTTTATATTCTGAGGGTTGGGAAGAGTCACATGAACAAAGTATGCAATCACGAGGGCAAGCTGCACATGGCAGACAAGCTGCATGTGGCAAAAATGCTTTTCCATAGAGGCATATAAACATTCAATGAATATCTGAAGTGAGCTCACTGCTATCTGCTAGACCTGGGATGGGCACAAAAGCACATTCCAGGAATGAGTTCATGTTTTTGAAGAAACTGGAGTCACAAGACTCTCGTCTTGCTCTCTTGGAGTTTTCTCACAAGTACTCAGAATTCCCCTCACACCACTCCACTCTTGGACTGTGTTCTGACAGTAGACTACCACTTTACAGCTGGGAAGCAAAAAGTAAAAGAAGAGGGTCGAGGGCATAACTCTCCCATCCAAGGGCGAGCTCCAACAACTTAAATGATCCCCCTAGGCCCTACTGGCAAAGGATTCATAACTCCCAATAGCACAGTGCTGAGGCCAACCCTTTAACACATAAACCTTTGTGAGACACTAATCCTAACCACATCACAAAGAAACCAAGATGAAGAAATTAGTCAACCAGGGCCACAGCAATTATAAACACTTGCTGCTCTTCCACACAACCCAAATTTGGTTCCCAGCACCCACATGGAAGCCACAACCATCTGTAACTCCAATTTCAGGAAGTCTGTTACCCTTTCCTGTTCTCCACATGTGCTCAGACCCACACACACAGACACATGGTGTACACATGATTTCAAGTAATATAAATAAAATCTTTAAAGCAAAAAAATTTGCATCAGCTATACAGCTGTTAGTAATACAAATAAAAGAACAATAAATAAATAAGAGAATCATGCTTTCCACCCTTTGTTTCTAGTCCTAGAAGTGAGGTCCATATTAAATTCTTAATCAGTGAGGAAAGCAAAAGGGGACTAGAGATACAAGGTCTTTAAACCAGTAGTTTCTAAGGCTTTGGACCAAAGACTCTAATCAAGCTGAGAGTGTCTTCCACAAAAATGAAGCCTGCACAGTACTGAGGCCGGCAGCAAGTTGACCCCTGTAGCGCCCTCCTTGCATTCAATTTATAGCACTGCTCTAGTGCCCCAAACTAGTTGACACTCCACTATTTGCAGTTAACGGGTACTCCACACAGAAATGTGTTCTGCACAGACAGTGCTGCCTACAGTTTACTGGCAGGGAGATTTGGTCTTAGATGTTGGACAGTGTCATCGCTTATGCTGCTATGACAAAAGAAAGCCTTTTCCCAGAGTCTTAGAGGCTGGACATCTGAAGCTAGCATGCCAGCGTGCTCAGATTCCGGAAAGGCTCTTTACCTGTTACAGACAGGCAACTTCTTACTGTGACCTTGTGTGGTAGGGCAAGCCCTGTCACTTCTCTCTTCCTCTGGTAAGGACACAGGTACCATTCAGAAAGCCCCATTCTAATGCCCCCCACCAGAACCTAATTATTTCCCATATGCCCCATCTCCAAATTTATTGGAGGTTGGAGTTTATGGCAGTTAGGAGGGGCAAATTTTAATTCACAGTAAGTATTGTGGATGTAAACATTTTTTGTTTTGTTTTGTTTTGATCCCAGATGTAGGATATGAGACCAATTCAGATGGTCCACAGCAACAAACTATTTGCCTCATGTGGGCTCTGAGAGGAGCTCTTTGCCAGCTGCAGATGGTTTAATTCTGAGGATTCTTGGAGAGGGAATAAATGCCAGGGCCCAGACAGTGTTGAGTGGGCTCCAAGAGAGAAGAAGGCAGCTAGTGCTTCTCCTGGTGGCTGTTGTTGTGGTTTGACAAGAAGTTGGAGATCTCCTGAAACAGATATTGGACTTGTCCCAAGAAACCCTACGACCCTAACCAGCAGGAAGCAGCTAAGAAAAACTACATCCTTTCTCCCCTCTAACCTTTTCCTCTCCTACCCAGTGTTGAGGTGTTGGAAGAGATAAGGGGCAGAACAGGGAGAAAGGGGCATTAAGAAACCAAAATAAAATAGTATAAAAAGTAACTCCTTGAAATAAGAGCTATGTTTAATTCTATTTGCTTTGAAGGGACCAGCATACTTGTCAGGGGCTAATAATTCAATTGCTTCTTACTAAAGGGAGTGGTGAGCACCAAACAGGATTCTGAAATCTGAAGAGTAAGGTCTCACAGGAGGAGAAGGGCCACAAGCATGGGTCACATTGCTACAAAGCAAGAGAAATGCCTTACTTAGTCTCTGCCTTTCCCATTTGAAGATGAAGGTAATGGCAGTCATTTCTAAGCTTTGGCAGCAAATTAGCCTGAAAAATTGGTGTCCAACAAAAGTACCTTTGCATTCATGGTACCAAATGTATTTGCAGAGCCTGAAGCTGTTTGATAAGCACAGCACAGCTTGCTTTTAACCTCACCTGGAACTTTTGTAATTTGTTCCCAGACAAAGGAGACCAAGTCCCCACGGTTGGAGACAGGTTGTGTTTTATCAGCCTGCAAATTAGTGTTGAGCGCTTGTTCCCTCATTAAAGGGAAAATGGGCTATCTTGAACTGCATTGGTAAATCTTTATTATTGCTTCAATAAGTAATTTCACATTTAAGAAGATAGCGTTTATTTAATGTTTGGAAGTAATAGGCGATTGCTGGTGTAAGTGTTGAAGTCTACAAGTTATCCCTTTAGAAAAATTCCAGTAAAATTATAAATTATAAAATAGCATATAACTTAAGAGAGAGATTAAATGTTTTGTTTTGTTTTGTTTTGTTTTGTTTTTTTCCTATCTCTATTAGTATACCTCATTTTAATGTTCTGCTTTGGATACTCCTGTCAGTTTGTTTATGGCGCTGTTCTCATGGGCAACATAATTAATGGAGAGACTCACTTTCAGCTGATCTTTGGGTGAAAGCAGGGAGCAGGGGGACCTTCACTACCTCCTGTGATTCTGTGGAGCTGGGCTGGGATGTGCCTCCTGAGTAGCTATGGAGTAAACCTTTTCACTCTGCTCTGGCTGCTAGTTTTGCAGCTGAAAACACATTCGCCCCCTGGTGGTAACATGTGTAAGCAGAAACTATTCAGCAGTCTGTCTTCAGGTAGGTGGGAGAAAGTCCTCTGCATGGCAGGAGCTTCCCTTCCGCATCTCTCTGCCTCTGGGGGCTTCTGGGCATTAGTATGCATCTAAAGACATGGCAGCTCTGTGACTGATTCTGAGGGGCACCAGCGCTGGGCTAAGGTCTGGACAAGAATGACAAGGATTCTTGCAAGCACTCAGCAGTGCTACTTTTCCAAAGATGGCTCACATTTGCTTTGAGGTGACCTTCAATCACATTACTAAACTTTGAGCAAACTAGTGTCTGAGTTGAAGTTTATTTCCCCATTTTAATCAAACACTCTCCCTTTCTTTACAGAAACACAAACACACACAGCTATGCATTTGCTCTCATCCCACAGTCTTCATTCATTAAAGATTCTGCCACTTAACTCCTAAGATCCCTGACTTCCAGAACTCCTTTCATGATTAGACACGTGCGTATTCTAGGAGCACAGCCCTCTCCCCAAGCTTCAACTTGACTTCAACTTTTCTGTCCTGTGCGAGTAACCCAACATCATTCCCAATGGGAGTTGCTAAATTCTCAAGCTGGAGACATTAGCCAAATAATTGGCAACTAAACACTCCTTAATACTCCAACTTTCACCCCACTGTGCTCTCTGGACCCTCAAGTGTCCATCTTTCTGTCACCTCCGGCTGGAAACAGATACAGCTCTCCAGGACCCTTCTGCTGGGCCTTAACCCCACCCAATGCTGTCTGACTGCCAAGCCTTGATCTCGGTTAAAGGCAAAGCTGACCCTTTTCCCCCTTACCAGTGCTGAGTGTTTGAGGGAAGACCACAGGTTACTACCTACAGTTGGTCCCAGCTAAGTCAGAGAGAAGGAAGAGCAATTGGAGAATGTAAAGGATCTGGTGTAGTCATAAAGCTTAATCTACAGTTTGTTCGGTTCTATAAAGCTGCTGAGATTTTACATACAATAACTCAGAAAACATAAGCATAGTTGATAAAGGCATTGCCTTTTCTATAGCTGTCGACTTGACACAGCCCAGAGGCACTTAGGGAGTCTCAGCTGGGTGATTAGCCAGACCACACTGGTCTGTGGAGACGCTTCCTTGGTCCATAATTGAGTAGGAGGGCCCAGGCCCCTATGGGTAATACCATCCCTACACAGGGTCTGGAGTTGCCTAAGAAAGCAAGTTGAGCAAACCAGTAAGGACCATTCCTGCCGTAGCGGCGGGCTGTGACCTGGAAGTGTAAGATAAATATACCCTTTCTCCCACAAGTTGCTTTTATTCGTGGTTTTCATCATAGCAACAGAAGGCCAACTAGAACAGGCACAAAAACACACCAATTCAGAAATAAATACTAAGAAAGGACGTGGTTTTGTTTGGATCCCTCCTAATGAGAAGCAATTTTTTAATGAGAGCAAAGATATACTTCCCATCTCATCTGAAAATCACGCTGACATTTTACTGATGCATTTTGTCCGAACAAAATAATTTTGTTTTATTTAAGCTTCCTGTAGCAATTAAATTTGTTTTGGCCAAGACATCTGTTTTTGAAGTTTATGCCCAAGCAAATTTTTACTGACTGGTGAAAATGTTCCTTCTGCATCACTTCTCTCTTTGTTTCTGATGTTAAGAACAAATATTTCTGCAACATAAACCTCCTTGAGGGTTAGAAGTCTAATTTCCAAACTGAAAAAAAAAAGAGACTCAATACTAAGTTTTAAAAATTTAAGCAGACAGTGTCTGAATACAAAATAACTATGTAAAACACTAGATGATAGCAGGCCTTATTTCTTCATCAAATCCACAAGTATATTCTATTCATCAGAAACTCATCACTATTTTGGGAGAGAGACTATAGAGGAAGCATAATTTATGCCCCATTAGTTCTCAAAAACCTCACTTAACCAACCCAGATAATAATCAGGTTGTTATTGAGACATAAGCTAAGTAATGGCCAAGAATAATCAAGGTTAGAGCGGTAATTCCAGAGACGTAAAGCATAGGAGAAAGGCAGAGAACGCACAGCTCATCCCATTCCCTGGCTGTTTCCTGAGACTGTGTCCTGATCCTGAATCACTTGACATTGGCAGGGTGTTTGTTTTAATCTAGGATCCTGGTTCTAACTTTTCCCACTCAGCAATCCCAGAAAGCATTGTTCTTGTCTCCTGTGTGTTCTAAAGACACTTCTCCATGGTCCCTTCTGGTTTCCTAATTTGCCCTTCTGTCAGATCTCTCAAAAATATCTTTAAAAAAAAAATAAATCCAAATACAGAGAACCCATTTTCCATTTCTATTCAATGTGGAATAGAGCTACAATCCAGAGCTACAACCAGAAGCGCCCCTGTCCCCAGGGTGTGTAGACTGGCTCATTCCTCTCCCTTCTTCCTTCACTTGCTACATCTTCAGTCCTCTTCCAGCTGGGTGTATGTTCGAATTGCGCCATCCTGGTGTTGAAGAGCTCTGCTTTGGGGTTTTGTCTGTCAAGCTCTAACTCTGATATCTGTCTGCCTGTGCTTCCCACACAGGCACTGCCCAAACCAGAGACAGACAACAGCTCCTCGGTGTCTTTTCTTATCATTTCCAAGACACCTTTGAGTCTATCTCTTATCTTTTTCCTTTGAGTAAAACCTCATTAAAGTCATGAACAAGACATAAAGATCTCTAGTCCTTTTAAAGGCTTCCAACAATGATCATTTTCTAAGTTCCTTTGACAAAGTGATAAAACACACTACAGAAAAGTAAAGAAAAAAATGACAGTTTTACTCCGTAAGATAAAAAGAGCTCTGCAATTTATCATTCTTCAAAAAACTTGTACAAAAACAATCATTTCTGAGAAAGAATATAAAGTATGATGGATTCATAAAAGACAGGCTGAAAGACACTTATCTTAGCGGGATCATTTAAGGTGTAAAGGGAAAAAAAATATGCTCGGGCTAGGGAGATAGCATAAGGTCCCAAGTTCAACTCCCCAGAACCCACATTAAAAGCCAAGCTTGGCCCCATGCCTCACAGGGAACCCAGACCATGCAGCTGGAGACATGAGGATTTCTGGAGCTCGTTGGCTACCTTAGCTCCAGGTTCAGTTACAGAATCTTTTCTCAAAGGAATAAGAAAGAGTGTGATAGAACAAGACACCTGACGTCCTCTGCATTTGTGTGCATGCCCTCACACATGTATACATGCATTATCCACATGCATGCATAGAGCACACAGAGAGGGGATGGGAGGGAGAGGGAATATGGATGCTATATGAATGCAATGACTGTTTCTAATTGTTTTCACTTATGCTATGGAGGTCGTATGACTAGATTTCAAGAAGTTGAGTCATCTTTCTCTATTATAGACTTACTTGAATTTTTTTCAGCTTTGTCTTCTGGGCAAGAATTTTTCTTCACAAAACATTCCCATAGAAAGAAATATTTCTGGCTATCCCTTTCAAATATGAACAAAATAACATTTATTCTGAATCGTGGCTGCTCTTTGAATAATGCCTTTCTATGGTTAAAAGTGGATGGTACATGTCTGTTTTAGAGATTTGATTTCAAGAAAGGAAGCTCAGTAATTAAAGAGAAAATGAGAAAAGAAATAGAAGAGGAAACCGGCCAGAGTAAGTAATAATTCCTCATTTCCATTGAAAAGAATCTCACAGGCAGCAAGTTTTATATAAATTACCCACAATGCTACCACTTATTTGCTTCCCAAATAGGCTGATTTTCAGTAAAGGAAATGTAAGCTATGTTATTTTGGTTCTACAAGATAAACAGAGTTGAAATGCAATTCAGAAGTGGGATATATTGGCCAAATTTCAAAACCTTTTCAGTCCCTCCTAGAATGTCCTCTTTCAGGGAGACTCCCAGATGGACAAAGCTGGGACAACATCTTGGTTTGGGGATTTCTGTATCTTAGGTGCTCACCACCCCCTCACCATGCTTGCATTATCTCAGCTCTATCTCTTTTTTATCAGAGAGTTTTGAGTCAAATATCAAATATGGCCATCTTTCAAAGTGATTTTTGTATAACATTATAGAAGGTTATACCAAAACCAAAACAAAATAAACAAGCACTGCATAGCCACAAATTAAAATGGTTCACCTGAGGAGTACTGTTCAGCATTCAGCATTATTTACTGTTAAAGGGGAAAGGTGACAAAAACCATCATTTCTAGTGTGGAGGAGGTTTTATTTAGACAACCAACATTAAGAATAGTAAGCAATCAGGGGCAATTTATATGTGTGAATTACAATCAAGAAAGTGATGACTTCACGTGCCCTAAGTCATGTTTTCACTTTTTCTTTTTTACTTGTTTTTTAATGTTCTGTTCCATTTTAACTGCTAGGTTCCTGTTTTAAGAGTTTCTAAATATTTGTCTTGAAGCCAGAACAAAATTGACTTTTATCTTAAGTATGCACTCATTATATATGTATACGGTGACCTTGCTCATGTTTTTTTTTTAATTATAATGTCCCTTTAATGTAAATAATCATTGCCTATGATTAATTACAACTTTGTTCTAACATTCTTACATTGTCTTTGTTTTTTTAATCTGGAAATTTCAATTCAATATTAAAGACATAGCTAGCCTATTTTTGTCACTAGTTTTTGTTGGTTTTTTTTTTCCCCTTATTTTAGGGGAAGTGGAGGTAGGGACTATTGGGGATCAAACTCAAGATCTTGCTCAGACTAGGGGAGTCCTCTACCACTGGACAACATCCTCAGCCCCCTCAGCTGAATTATAAATAGTGTATTTTAAATGATGATATATCAGTAACAATAGTTAGAGTGGGATTTTTGTAGATAGATTTTGCCAGGTTATTGATGTCTCCTTCTGTTCTTGGTTTCTAAGACATTTACATGAAAATGTGTCAAAGTTTAATGCACTTTAATATATTGTGGTTGTATCTTAGAAAACATTACATATTTGCATTCATATATACATATATATTTGCATGCATGTATATTTGTACACCATAAACATGCAGTGGTCCATAGAGATCAGAAGAGGGTGTCAGATCCCCTGGAGCTGGAGACGGTTGTGAGCTGCTATATGGATGCTGGGAATCTAAGCCAGGTGCTCTGCAAGAGCAGCAAGTGCTCCTAGCCACTGAGCCATCTTTGTTGCTCTCAATTCTCCTTGTTGTTACATTTGCTCGTTTTCAGTCCATTTATTTTACTCCTACCGAAGTTGTCTGTCCAAATGTGGAAGAAAATACTTTTGTTGAAACCCTCCTTTCTGAGAATTCAGAATCCTGGCAGATATTGGACACAGTGAAAGTGAAACAGAAATGAAGACAGACACAAGAACACAGCCTGTGTTCTTAGTGTCATATAGTGTCAATAGTGACATCTGTGTTAGTTAGAAACAGAGATCCCAAACCCTGCCCTTGGTCATGGCTGACTCAGTCTTAGAGTGGAAAGGTTGTGTCTGCATTCTTGTTTACTAGCTTCCCAGGTGACTCCAGAGTGCGTTAGAAGTTAAGAACCCAAAAAAACATGTAGGCAGTTTACCTCTATTCCTCCCTATTTTGAGGTCTTGAAGACACCATGATATCAATCTATATTTGTAGCATTATTTTATTTCCTGTGCTTTCAATTCCATTTTTTTCCTAAAATCTAAGTATCTGTGTGTTTCAATAATTCTGGAAACTGCCGGGTCATTATCTTTATTGTTTTCTCTGCCTTTGTTCTGATAACTTCAAAACGTCTACTTCACATTTTCATTTTTCCTATAATTCTGCTCTTGTTCATTGTGAGATAAGTACTCACTAGGCACCCCAGGTTGGTCTTGAAATCACTAGGTATCCCAGCTATCCTCAGACACACAGCAATCTCCCTGCCTCAGTTTCCTCCTGAGTTCTGAGATTATATGCATATGCCACCATAATTGTATAGTAAGTAATAGCATTACTATTGCCTTACAGAGAAAGAAAAAAAATGTAAATGGACTATATGTAATTGGCCATGCCTACAGAAATTTAAGTCAATTCAGCAACGTATCTATCAGATAAATTACAAGTAATCGGGGAATTGGAAATGAACTCAGTTCTAACCTAATGCAGAATTTTTGCTATTCCAGTGCACTGAAGCCTTTCTTTAAGCCCATCAAAGACATGCTGTGCAGTGAATCCACTGAGGCTCTTGTTGCAGTATGTTCTCTCACAGAAAGGTTACCGGTTACCGTGTGCTGTGTTTTCTGCCCAAATGCAATAATTTATTTTTAAATGTTTCTCATTAAAGAAATACATGAGCTGAAAAAAATGTTGAAAAACTTCCCCCTGAATTTTAAGTTTTTGTCATCTTGCTAATCATTTAATACAGACAACCTTCCCAACTCAAATCTGTTCCCTGATATTTCAAGGACCTTTTGTCAAATTTTATGATTCAATTATCTACACAGAAAGAAACTGAGAAAGTTTAGAAAGCTGGAATGATGGATTCATCAGAATTCTCCAGCATCTGAACAGAAATGCAATCAGATCTACAACCTTACGGGAGCATATTTTTCTTAACAGGCTGATGGATGAATGAGAAATTTATAACGGGTGTTATGAAAGCTAATGCTTTTAAGACTAATTATCTCTAATGACAATATGTCTGTGTTCTATGTAAATAAGAACTCAGAATGAGAAGCATCTGTCATGGTGAAACGGGGCAGATTAGACTCAAGCTTGCCTTATGGGAAGTTTTCAGATAAACTTTTTGTCTGGTTAATAAAATATTCAGGTGTTTTAAATGCCTGCAGTTGGAACCAGATGGAAATAAAATCTGATGGTTTCAGACAATTTTTATGGATGAGTTATGCAGATTTAGGCTGATTAGTCTACACAGCAGGCTCTGCATGCTAACCTGGACCCAGCTTTCTTGTCACTTGTGAATCTTACAAGATTCTCTGGGAGCTGCAGTCTAATATCCATATCTTGATTTATTCACACCAAAAAGCAAATTAGAAGAAATCCCTTCTCCTCTCCCCTCCTTATGATCTCATAACACATGCAGAAACTCAGTGTCCTAAACCATACCTTTGCCTCCTCCTCTCTCTATAACTGCAATTTGTCCCATTCTTGCTTGCGCTTCCCCTCAGCCTATAAAATGCCATGTACCTGGCATTTTAAAAAGGTAACCCGAAACAACTAAGTCCTCTGAGCCCTGCCTGTCCATCTGCCAGTAAGTTTCTCTCTCTGTCCCTCACTAATTCAGCAGACTGTGTTCTTGTCTGTCTTCATTTCCAAATCCCTTTCACTACGATCCCATTGTGTCCTGTATCTCCCAAGATTGTGAGACTCCTCTGCTAAGAACATGAATACCATCATGATGATTGTGGTTCAGTCCTTTCTGTGTCTGGCCTTTCCTGACTCAACCCCAAAAGAAGAGCCCTCACCTTGGGGTTCTTCACCCCATCTACTCTCTTAGCCTCGGGATCTAGTTTACTACACCTTATCCATTCTCTTAGGTCCTCCCACGGAACTCATGAGCCCCAAGTGCCATCATGAGGCCATTCCTCCTGTGAGAGCTACATTCTTCCCTACAGCTTCCCCTTCAGATGAGACTTCCCAAATATACCTACTCTTGTACTTCCTCTTGCTCAAGACCTACATACTCCTCAGCTCTCTTGGACTGTCTAACATGTCAAACTCGATGTGACGTAAAAGAGAAAAATATTTTTCCTGAATTACTTATATTCTCATCTATAAAATCAGAGAATAAGCTTTGTCTGTCTTGTGTCTCCTGTCCAGCCTCAGTGTCATCAAGTCCCCTTTCTCTCCAATTCCGCTGTCAGTTATAGTGGAGAGAACCATCATCTCCTGCCTGGAACATGATAGTTTAACATCCTCCTTGTCGCTACAGTTGTTCTGTTTCAGCCCATTTATTTTCTTTCTACCAGAATTACCCATCCACATTTGGAAACAAATCTATTGCTGGAGCCCCACCCCACCCCCATAGATGATACGTTGTGAGCCCTCTCCAATCCTTTCCATCTCTGCCTCTGTCCTGCCTCACCCACAGCCAGCATCTCCATTTCTTCCCTTGGAGATCTCCTGTCTAAAGACAAAGCCTGAAGCTACAGCACCACCACTGTCCAGTTCTAAGAAAGCATCTTCAAGACACAAGGTCCAAGATGAGAACAGGCATGTCAGACAGATATGATCCCTACTGCAGGGGGAGAAGAAAGAAAGTAAAAGGAGAGGGAGAAAAGAAAAGAGGGAGAGAGGAGGGGAGGACGGGAAGAAAGGAAGGATTGGAAGATATTAGATTTCAGTGTAGTTCTAAGAGGAGTTTGGCAGGACCATTGCAGGGTCTTTGCCCTTGGGTCTGCTGTGGAAGGAGTTCTTGTCCAAGGATAGGCCTGTATGCTCAGTCATTGGTGGCAGAAGGAAGGAAGTGTGGCCTCTTGGCAGACCAGCATGTCCAACAATTGCCAAGTCACACCATTAGCTTGCAATCCACTACATGTCAAGTGGTTCGCTTGAGATAGGGCTAGAAAAGGTCCAAAATGACAGATACCACTAACTGCTGGCCCAGACTACCATACCACATACTTTTTCTGCATCAGTGCCTTTTCTATAATGACAAACTCACAGAAACAAATAACGAGCTTGACTCACGGCAACTACTTTTACCTTGCTGGAAATAGATAGCTGCTACATCACAGCACACTGGTGGATGTTTCTGAATCACGGTCAGAATGGCTCTTGTACAGCGGGCCCCTGGACACAGTTGCTAAGGTAGCAGAAGGTAAGCCCAGGCATGAAGGCAAGGCTTCCTCCCATCATGGCCATGATGCACTGAGAAGCGGGTATATCAATAACAGAGGCTGAGGCTGCCTCAAGGCAGGTCAACAACTTGACATATCAGCCAAACATGTACTGGGTGATTAAGTTGGTTATGTAAGAGTATGTGGACACTGTAGGGAACAGGGATCATTGGCCCATGTTTATGGCTGCCTTTCCTTCTAAGCTGTCTCTTTCAGCACCACAGACTAGAATCCCTTCCCCTTTATCATGTTTATCACATAATGTCCCTTAAAGCAAAGGAGCTTTACGACAGCAAAGGAAATGCAAAATGAGTTTGTAACCAGGAGACTCACTGACAGTATTATCATTACAGTGCCATTTAGAAGCAGACAGCCAAATAAAATAATGACTAGCCTAGTTAAAGCTAAGCTGTGGGTGTGACATCTTGCCAGCTTGATTGATGCCTTTGAGAAGTAATACATCAGGCAAATCAACAGCTGGTGTGACACTATAGAGACTAGATGGACCTCAGAACCATGAGAAGATGTTTTCATCCCACCATCAAACACAGATACCCTATTTGTAGTATTTGTGTCTACGCCCTGGGACTGAAGTTTCTACTTAAGGCCCTTGTTCTCATAAACCATTGTGTATAAAGCACCGTTGGGTTTAGGATCAGAACTATCAGCTGATAGAACTATCAGCTGATGGAACTGTATGCCAGTATTTCCAGAGGCAAGGAAGTGAGTTATGGTTAAGGAATTGATATTAGAGCACAGACTTGGTTTCTAGAGGGAAATGTTTGAAACCCTGTGGGCTGCCTGGGTCTGCCAGCACTGTCGGCTCCATAGATAATAGCAATGGGAAAATGCAAAACTGGCAATCCATGCTGTACAGGGCAGTCATACCACTCAGAGTTCCACACCATCATACCAGAACCCAGCTTACACTAGGCAGAATTGGTTAATGCTGACGGAAAGGCAGGATAGATATTAAGAGAAGCTAAACCAGCTTCATACAGAGATTGAAGCTATTTCATGAACTTAAATTTTACAAAATCACGAGTCACCACCTTGAAGCAGAGTCTGGTTCATGGACTTGTACTCTGCCCTTCAGGGAAGGAACATGGCTGCTCACTCTCACAGTAATGGAATGCTGTACCTTGGATTCTCTGAGCCTCACCCAACAACTGGACCTTAGTCAGTTTCTGCCTCAGTCATTGCTGTAATGTCCAATCCTAGATGAGCTAGGCAGTCCTGCTGCTTGAGGCTTACACATGGTATCTCTAGCTTCTCCTTCTACCCAGACTCAGGGCAAATCCCTCTCTACACAACATAGAATCTAGCTTTCCAGAATGTGCTAGGTGATGTGATCCAGAAGTATGAAGTTAGTACTCTGCATAAACTTTGTTCAGTGGAGGATTGCAGCAGAAAGTAGTAGCAGATGAATCATTTCTCTATCTACCTTCTGATAGAATGCTCCAAGGCAGTTGTCCTGCAGAGCCTTTTGGAAGTGCTCTGCATGTCTAGAAATGGGCTGCATTTCTCAAGGGAAGGTCTAGAAAGTAAGATCTTAAGTTACCCATCACTTTCACTCTCTCAGTGCCCTGAGATTACCCTTTCTGGAAAAGGAATCACAGTTGCTCTTTTCCTTGAAAATCCTTTTAGCTAAATAAGGTACAGTTGCATTTTGTTGCTTTCCTCTTCTGGGGATCTACTTGATGTTTTCTCCAGTTCCTGCTGGCAATTTCAGCCCTATTATTTGATAGCTGTCTACAATCGTCTTATAGTAAAACAAAATTTTCTACAGCATTTGGTTGTTTTTTGTTGTTGACATGGTCTCTAAAGCCCTGGCTGGCCTCAAACCTACAATCCTTGATGTTCACAAAATTCATCACATTAATGAAAATATTCTAAAGTGTCTTTGGGGTCTTCTTAATACTAAAAGATGAGAAAAAGACAGAAAGTCAGACACGATCAGTTAACTGGTAACTACTTATTCTTCCAATTGCATTGAAAAAATTCATTGAAATTTAAATATGGAGACAAGCTAAATGTTCATATATATCAACAAATACAACTGAAAATTTTCTGAAAGCACAGATGAAGCCAATATAGAGTGTATAGCCAGGCTTTTGACTACTTTATTGGGTTCTTTTTCCCACCACCCTTCTCCACCCCAACATCTTTCAACCCCCAACACTAGGTAGGAGAGAAAAAAGGATAGAGGGGAAAAGTAGCGTCAATCTCATTAGACTACTTCCTGCTGATTATGGGTGTTGAGTTCCAATCTTCATTGTCAGGATATTTCCACATGGCAAACAACAATCCAGCAAACAGCTAAAGCAGCACCAAATACCAGCAGCAGCAGAGACAGCAGGAGGCACCTGTCAGGGCTCTGGCATTATATTCTCTCTGAAGAGTACCCAGAATTCCAAACATAAACTGTCTTCAGCTGGCAAAATCATACCCCTGCCAGAGCATGAGACAAACTCTAGTCAGCTGCTGTGGACAATCACAGTGTCTAATTCCACACCTGGGATTAAAACCAAACCATATCCCCAATATAACTGGGTCTTTAGAGAAAGCAAATTTCTCACTACAAAAGTCTACACAACAGGAGGGTTTGCTGCACAGACAAACAAGAGGAAGGGGACCACTATGACAGTTCCATCCTAGCTGGGCTCTAGGAAGAAACAAAAAGTAAACTTCATTTTATACACAACTGAAATGCACACACACACCAAACAAGATATTTTTTCTGTAGCAGCTTTTAAAGAAAACAGTAAGCTATTTTTTTTTTGTAATAGTCTTAACTTAAAGGCTACTTTAAATGTCATAAAACATGTTCTGAGGTAAAATCAAAGAGACTGCTCCACAAATAAATTCTATTTTACATCATTCACAGTCAACATGTTCCAGGAATGTGCTAAGTGCTAGAAATGGTTTTGAAAAATGTTGCCACTTTCCACAAAAACAAGAATTCTGAAATATAATAGACTCTTTTACAACTTTGCAATAGCTAGGAAATAGCCCTAGCTTTTGAATGACACAGAGGGCTATTTCTGGCAAAACACAAAATAGAAAAGCTACTAAAAAGGCATTCTACTTCTTTACTATACAAAACATGTCCAAATTTGCTCTCTATCTGTGATGACAAGAAGCTGTCAGGATATGAAAGATGACTAAAAAAAGCATAAATACTTTTAATTACTTCCTTCAGAATAAGGCTTTCATGTTAATAATGAATGAGAGATTGCCACTTCTTAAAGAAATGTGCTATGGGGAGACCGTTTTGGAAAATAGATTCCTGGAATTTATTCCATCATTATACAAACAAGAAATTAAAAAAAAAAAGTGTTCCACCTGTGATGACTCTTCTGTTCAAACTTTTAGAATTAAAAAAATAAAAATAAAAATTTCAAATCTATTTTTAAGTCCTTACTTATGGAATTTCAGGACCAATTTGTAATATATATATATATATATATATATATATATATATATATATATATATATATATATATATAATGTTATATTATAACCACTATATATATATATATATATATATATATATATATATAAAGTAGAACATTTTGATGACTTAGAACAAATAACTAATTGGATGACAGAAGAGATAATGAACATCTGTGAGTAAATTAAAGACCAGAGTAACCTGTAATGGGCACAACCTATGATGCGAATGGTCCTGGAAGTGCACATCCTTGACTTGGAAACTAGCACCTTTACATTGTGCATAAGCATCTTTTCATTACACGTAAGTGACCTCGCATTGGACATAGGCAGCTTCATGTTGGGAAGATGCATCCTTGCACTGAGCACTACTATCTTTTTACTGGGCCCATGCATGCTTGTACTGAACAAAGATGTATTCACTTTAGACATTTCCATCTGTGCTTTAAACTTGAGCTTCCTTGGTTTGGACATGAGCTCTTAAGAGGTGACCACCATGGGGAAAAAAAAACAGAACTCAAAACCAAGACTTTTTTTTAGCCAATATGGGTTACTAAAGCAATGATAATAAGTAAAATGACATAATTTTCCCTCATTCTTTTTGAATTTGAATTTATCTATATTTAGTATATAATTTAAGTTTATAATTTAGAATATATGTCAGCCATCAAACAAAGCTAGTTGACAACAACTTGCTGAATACAATACAAACAACACAGACAACTAAAGAAAATACACATAAATTGGATTTCATCAACTTTATAGTCATTTATGTAGTATTAACAAAATGATAGAGAATGTTAGAGAACAAAGGCAAATCAAACATCTAGTAAGAGGTTAACACAGCTTAAAACTCCCTATTAAATATGACAGAAAACTATAGCCTAACCAAATATTTTATATACATGTATATATAACTTATATAAAACAAAAAGAGAAAACACACAGAGATGCTACTGCATGTGGGAAAAAAAAGAATGGCTGTTAATTAAAAGAAATAAACTGCTAGTAACAGGTATGTGTGAAGATGTAAGGACCTAGAGCCCTCATGCATTGCTGGTAGAAACAAAAAACCTGAAGCCTCAATGGGGAAGACACTACGGTGCTTCCTGGAAACCTTAGGCATCACATTCCCTTGTTTCCAGCAATGCTAGAGCTGAAGGCGAAATGTGAGTGGGTAATAGTATTGATGATCAGTGTTCACAGCAGCTTTGTTCATTGTAGCAAAACGTGGGGAGCAGCCCAAGTGTCTATCCGAGTGAACTGACAGACAAAACGCATGGACGAAGACATATAATGGGGTATTTTACAACTTGAAAAAAAGAAAGAAAAACCCAAGACTCAACGATAACATTACTGAACCTTAAAGACATCAGACTGAAATAAGTCAGACACAGAAGGGGCAATGTGGTATGAATCTACTTGTCTGAAGTATTTAAGTAGTCAGGATCATAGATATCGTAAGGACAAGGTGTTTCCAGGAGCTGGAGTGTGGGGGAATCCGGAGATGTTCTTAATGAGCATAGAGTTTCTGTTTGGGAAGAGGAAAACAAGATGGAACTAAAGGCTCCTCAGTGAGGCTTTGGGCAATGACACACTGATCAGCACATTAAAAGTGGCTCTTATGACACTTGGGCATTAGGAGCATTTTGTAACATCAACACATACATAACTACAGTGGATTTACAGCTGAATAACAGTAAGGATGGATGATAGCATAGCTGTTTATGCTCAGACCACCACAGGCTCAAATAATGCTCAAGGGAGGAAGCAACAAGCAAAGAAGAGGGCTTGAGGGATACAAATACTAAGCACATTGGGAGATACTAACAAGTCTCTAGAGCACAAGATTTTTCCCTTATGCATTTTGTCCTTTGCTATTTTCTGTCGCTGTGTCAAGATCACAGCAACTGAGCCACAATCCAGAGATTGACTACAAAGAACCACTTTGGTTCACATTTAAAGCAAGAAGGCAAATTCTCAAGATATGAAAGTCCTATTCCTTAACAGAAAAGAAAAAGAGAGTAGACATTACAGTGATAAAAATCTTAATAGTATCTCGTTTTATTTTTTTAAGATTTATTTTTTAAATTTATGTGTATAGGTGTATATGCATGCAGACCATATACCTGGTGTGCTTGGAGGTCATGGGAGGACACCGGATATCTGAAACTCAAATTACAGAATGTCGCGAGCCACCATGTAGGTGCTAGGAATTGAACCTAGGTCCTCTACAAGAGCAGAGAGTGCTCTTAACCACTGACGCCTCTCCAAGTGCCCTGTTGAGTTTTACTCTTAAAATGTTGGTATCAGTAACTCTGCTTGCCAGGACTCCAACATCTTAAAGTTTCTTCAGTATAAAGTATAAAGATGTTTTTAGCATCAGGGAATTCTCTTTTCTCTTCCTCCAGAACTTTTCAACCAGCCCTGGCACATCGCAAATGTGTCATGAGTACTTGTCAGCTACTGAAGGAATGAAGCAAGGCATCTATTTCCATTGTGACATCCGTAACTTTCATAATGGAATTTGAATATGCATAAGCGCATTTCAGAAGGTAAAACAGGATATGTGACTGTGACTGTTCCTGAACAAAAATCCAGTCCTATCTCACTAGAATGGCTTGCTCTTACACAGCCAGTTAGTGAGCATCAGAGGATAAATACACTGTGTCCCCTTCTCATCCTTGGTGCTGGCTTAGGTCTCCACAGCAGAAGAGAGAAAAGTGTGTTTATTTCTCTGCCAGGCTCTAACAGCTGGTATCAGAAATAGGAAAGTGAAAGTGAAGATCAAACTCCCAACAGACTGGGAAATAAAGAAGGTAAAGGCTGGGGAAAAAGGTGGATATAGGTTTTGGTTTTTTTTTTTTTGTTTTGTTTTTTTGTTTTTTGTTTTTTTTTAAAGAGGAAAGAAGAGAAGCACGAAGGAGACTGAGTTATGTAACCCAAGGATTTACCATGATTTTTTGCACAATTTGCTTCATTGCCTCAGAATTTGTTTAATGGGCTTATTTTTTAGTGCCAACTTTCTTTAGGACTAATTCAGAAGTTGAATGAAACCCTAAAAGTCAATATAACTCTAGTTTCCATATCAAGCATGTATCATAATATTGAGCCCAAAGTAGATGTACTGCTAAATACTAAGCCAAAAAGAACATTCCACATACAGTCCATCATCTGTGTTCCTGGGCACCACTTCTACAGATTCAACCAACCTCGGGTAGAAAACATCAGGTCTGCATGTGTGCAGACAAATTTCTTCCTTCTCATTATTCCCTAAACTGGACAACAACTATCTGCAGAGCTGTATTGTGAGATTACACTGCATTGTAAGTAAATGGTGCTGAGCTAGAGGAATTATTTAGGAATACTACTCCATTTTGGTAACAGACTTTAGCCACTACAGATTTTCCTTTTCTTAGAGATTCCTGGGTGATACAAAGGTACAACAATAATTAAGGGTTTTATTTTAATGTAATTATGTTCTTTTCCAGAAACAAATGTAGTTACATTTTACCTCTCAAAAAGGCAAAAACAATTTCTGTTTGCTGGAAAGAGCAAAAGAAATTTCTACTTTTATTCAACAGCATATTAGCCAGGCGCAAAAAGCCAATAAGAAAACGCAGTATTTATATCCTATGAGCATTTTATTAATGTTCATGTGGTTTTATGTTTGTTTTTTAAAGAGAGCATCCTCCCTAGCACTGAGTAGCCTATATGGTAAAAAGTCATTATAGGCACTGGAGAGATGGCTTAGCAGTTAAGAACACAAGCTGCTTTTGCAGAGGCGCTGAGTTCAGCACCCACGTCATCTGACTCGCAGCGATCTGTATCTGCAGCTCCAGGAGATCCCATGCCTCTGGCCTCCAGGGAACTGCCCTCATAGGCACATATCCCCTCCACATACACACAATTATAAATAATACTTTTTTTAAAAAAAATTGCCCTTGGCTTTGGCAGAGCTTACGCTAGATTTGTCCTTATAGGGTCACTGAAGCTCATCACCTTTGATTCACTCATCAGTTAAGCAAACACGGGGTCAGAAACCTAGAACGAGTAGAGCAGCCTCTCTTCTTCTGTTGTCATAATTGTTTACTCTTCACAGTCACTGTTAAGATATCTTAGATTATTTCTCTTATGTGCATGGTGTTTTACCCATATGTACGTCTGTGCTCCACAGGTGGGAAGTGCCTGCAGAGACTAGAAGAGGGAGTTGGAGCCTCTGGAACTGGAGCTACAGGAGGTTATTAGTTGTCATGTAGGTGCTGGGAACTGAACACAGGTCTTCTGCAAGAGCAGAAAGTGCTCTTTGCCACTGAGCCATCTCTCCAGCCAGTCATTTTCTACTAGTGGCGGGTGGCTTTTATGTGAAAATGAGTTACTCCCAGGAAAATACTGAGTCGTTCTCAGAATAAGATGAAGCACATCCCCTACACCTACAAATGCTTTCTCTGGCAGTGACAGACGGCTGCACACCCTACAGCAAAAGCTGATATGCTAGCTAGTCATCATACTCTATCCCTCAGGATTTATAATGAATGTTAAATGCTGGTGAGGATGTGTGGAAGGAATTCCTATATACTGTTGCTAGGAATATAAATTAGTACAGTCATTAGGGAGAATCATATGGAGGCTCTTCCATAAATTAAAATTAGATCTACTGCTATACACACACACACACACACACACACACACACACACACACACACACACACTTCTGGGCTTATACTTAAAAATGAAATCAGTGTATCGAACAGATACCTGCATGTCTATGTTCATGTAAAACTCCTCATTATAGCTAATATCTGGAATCAATGTACGTGCCCAATGATGGATGAATGATAAAGTGTGATTCATATGCACAGTTGAATATTATTCAGCCACAAAGAAGGATGAAATCTTGTCACACGTATGGACCCAACTAGAGGAAATTAAGTAAAACAGGTCAGATATAGAAAGAAAAGCACTGATTTTTTTTCTGTGTGGAAGTTTTAGAAATATAAAGTAACCAGAGTGATGGAATGGTTATTACTAGAGGCTGAGGAAGTACGGTGGGGGTGTGGATAAGGGAGGCTGGATGCAGTCTTTGAGTGGACTGAGACATTGAAGTGCATTATCATGTCCTGCTTCCTAATAATGGCTGCTTCCTGCCTCTCTTCTCAGGGTCCACATAAGGATGTTTTTAAGCTGGCCAAAATGACACCCCCTGCACAAGACAGTTTTCTGTTGACAAGGATCATGTGCCCTCTCAGGAGGCTGCTATCAGCTATGAGCAAAACATTTCCACATCCCACACTTGGGACTACATCAAAAACATGTCCACACAACTCAACCAAAACATCACTCCTCCCATCTACCTTGAAAAGCTAAAGAGTGTATAGGATAGATTTTCTTTGGAGAATTTTATTGGGCTTACCTGGTGCTTTATACTAAACATATCTGACACCATTTCCCTGCATCGACACAGGTGCACAATTAGGGAGATGCCAAACACCTAAGAAAAGAATGATTTTATTTTAGAAAAAAAAAATGTTTCTGAACTGCATCATCCATGTCACAGTTAGGCTCATCAACAAAGCAGTGGCCAGCAAGGTCCACATAACGTTTACCTTGGATATGCACTGATCAACATTGCTGGTAACGAGGCAAACCCAAGTACTCGTCATCAAAACCCATCACTCATAGCCATTAGGATGCATTTAAAGACACCATGGTGGGCTGAAGCATAAATCCGCCCCACCTCCTCATCCCTGAAAACTGTGAATGTTACCCCCTCCCCCTTTTAACTTTATAAATGTGATAAAAAGAAAAGATTTTGAGGTGAAGTCATCCTAATTTGTTCAGGAACTCTATGAATGCAGTCACCTGTGTCCTTACACAACAGAGGCTGTGGGAGTGTGGAAGCAGACGAAAGAAAAAAGTAAAAATGGCGGCAGAGATTGGAGTAGGGAGCTGCAAGACCAGGGGAGTGTGGGTGGCTCCAGACACTGGGGAAGTCTGGCCCTGTTGGCATTGTGATTTGACATTTTTGGCTTTTAAAACTGTGTGATGGCAACTTTCTGTCATATTAAGTTGCTAAGTGCCTGTGTTAGTTTGTTCTACCATCTATAGGAAGTGAATATAGGTACTTTTAGGCTTTGCTTTTTACAGTACTGCTGAGTGCTTGTAATATCACTGAGTGAGGCCTTGATTCTACCTGTTTTGGAGAAACTTTTTAATATTGAAAAAAAATAACAAGGTGTTTTCTACAGAACACAATGTCTCCAGTTCCTTCTAATTCACTCTTAGTGAGCGTGATATATAAAAAGGCCAGAGACTTGGCATATGGTTGCACACTTATAATCCCAACTCTTGTGGGGAACAAGCTGGGAGGAAATCTAGGCCAAGTTAAGACATTATCTCAAAACCCAAACAAAACGGAACTAAGTAGACCTGACATATGGGAACACAACCAGGTCATTGTGAGATGTCTTCAGAGCAGGAAGGGCTGGTGAAAAGGAAACAGCAGATTTATGAAGATTCAGGAGTAGACATGAGAACAGGTCATGGCTGTGAAAATTGGAAGGTTATGCATGACCTTTGCAAGAGTTAGTGTCAGTATATTCCATTTGGCAAACTAGCATATGGAGCACTGGCCATGACCAGGGTCCTGAAGTCTGGATTCCACTTCTCCAAATCAACACTTTATGAAGGCACCAATGGGGACACTGTTTCTCCAAAAGCAGATGAAATGATGTCTAAGGTCATCTACAACACTGTATTTTATATCTACTGTGTTCAAAGCACAAGACTGCAAGGATTCAACACTCCAGATCATAACAGTCTCCAAAAGAAAAACTTCTGAGCAAAATACCAAGCTGGAGGGCTCCTTCCAAAGTCAAGTCTGGCTGACAGAGAAAGCATTCAAATTTATATTTCCAAGAAAAACTGTAACCAACTTCTAATATGATTTTCTTTAACTCCTTAGGGTCAAACTTAGTCTGAAAATGTCAATACCCCTGACAAGCAGACAAAGTTATTAACAGAATGACAACAATTAACACACATCTTTCAATAGCTTTAAATATCTACTACTTCAATTCCCCCATCAAAAAACGAAGGTTTACTGAAAGGATCAAGAAATGAAATCTATCTTTCTGTTTTCTAAACAATTCACTTTACCTTCAAAGGCAGGGATGACCTTAAAGTGAAAGGATAAAAACAATAAAAAAAAAAAAATGGAACAAGGAAGCAACCAGATGTCATTATCATAATATCTAGAAATGAGAAAGGACACTTCATTTGATCAGGCAATATTTATTGATGAAGATATTAGAATTTAAAAAAAATATATGCACCAAACTCTGGCACACCAACTTCCATCGGACTTTGAATTTAACCACACAGATTAAGTCTAGCTCAGTAATAGTGGGCAGTTTCAACATCGCATTTTCTCCCTACTAAAAGGTCACCTGGTTTAAAAAAATAAACAAAGAAACATCAGAATTAAATGGCATCATATGTCAAATAGACTTAACAGAGGCCTAGAGCATATTCGTCAGCATGAGAGGCATGAGAAAAGAATGAGCCCAAAATTAATGACTTTTACATAGATTGCTGTGAGCGAATTATAAAGCAGTACTGAGCAAGATGTTGAATACAACACACTAAATGAAAAGTTGTGACTATACATGTTCTTTTATACAATAAAAAAGAAGCTGCCAACCATTGAGTCAAATAAATGGAAAATGTAATCATGTATAATGAGGAAAATGCCTCACTTTTCTAATTTACAAAAGTTAAAACAGTCATCATTTTAAACAGATTTTTGTTGTCTGCATAACAAAAAAGGCTCAAACTTTGGGCAGAGAGCAGGGAGTCATAGGAAAAAGTGGGAGGAATAGAAGGACCTGGAGGGGAAAGGAGCTCCATAATAAGACCAACAGAGCCAACAAACCTAGGCCATGGGGTCCTGCAGAGACTGGTGCACCAACCAAGGACCTAGATACCCTTCTCAGGTTAGTACATAGGCAGCCCAGTCTCCAAGTGGGTTCCCTAGTAAGGGGAACAGGGACTGTCTCTGACATGGACTTTGTTGCCTGTTCTTTGATCACTACCCCCAGATGTTGGAGGGCAGAGGAGCCTTGCTAGGCCACAGAGGAGGAGAATGTAGGCACTCCTAATGAGACTTTATAGGTTGGGTTCGTATGGTAGGAGAGGTGGGATCTCCCTTTCTGATGAAGAGGGTAGGGAAATGGGGGTAAGAGAGAAGTTGTGTGGGAACAGGAGAAAATGAGGGAGGGGGTTACAATCAGGATGTAAAGTGAATACATTATTTTAAAAAGTTAAATTAAAAAGCAAACAAAATTTAGTATTTTATGAAATAGGTATGCATATGGAATGGAATATATTCAGCAATAAAAAGGAAGAAATGCTGTTATTTCCAGCAACATGGATGGAACTACAGGTCATTCTATCAAGAAGTAAGCCAGACACAGACAGACAAGCGCACCATAAGCGTACCTCTTTCCTATATGTATCTAAAGACATTTGTCTTACAAAGTTGGAAGTAGAATGCCGATTATCATAAGCAGTGAGAGGCAGCAGGCGTGAGAGAGGAGGTGTGAAAACACTTATGTGTGGTTACTAAGTTACACTTTCATAGGAGAAATAATTTCTGACTAATGCATTCTAATGCGCAGTAGGGTTACTACAGACAATTATATATCATATGTTTTCAAAGCTAGGAGGAAAATGTTGACTGTTCCCACTACTACAGAAAGAGAAATCTCTGGGGAGATAGATGCACTTAACCCTACTCAAACATCGCATAATGTACATGTATCCTATAAATATGTACATATTTTGGTATTGATTAAAGAATAAAAATTGGGACCAGGCAATGGTAGTGCACACCTTTAATCCCAGCACTTCAGAGGCAGGTGGATCTCTGTGAGTTTGAGGCTAGCCTGGTCTACAGAGCAAGTTTTAGGACAGCCAGGGCTACAAGGAGAAACCCTGTCTCAAAAAAACAAAAATAAGACAAACAAACAAAACAACAACAACAAAAGAATTAAAAATTGGCTGGAGATGTAACTCAGAAATAGAACACTTTCTTAGTACATAAATGGCCCTGCTTTCAGTCCCCAGAATCACTCATAAATAAACAAACATGTATTTAAAAATCTGTATCTATGTATGAATTACATCCTAGATCCTTCCTAGCTAACAAAGCACCCCTATTCATATCAAATACATTAAATCAATGTTTAATTCCATCCCGTGATGTGATCCAAGCCCCTTCTCCAGAGCAATGGAGTAGCAACCGATATGTTCTGGAACTTTTCTCCCAAAGGTCATTGGTGTTGCCACAACACAACCTAATAAGCATCAGATAAAACTCATAAATTCAGTTTTCAGATATCCCTGGCCTATGCAAGTATGACCTTAGCTGAACTATGATTCTAGAAACAGAAACCAGCTCCCTCTCATCGGACAGGAGAATGGCTCCGTGGGTAACGTGCTTGCTATGCAAGCATAAGATCTGAGATTGGTTCCCTAAAGCCTACATATAAGCTAAGAATAGAAAAAAAAGTTTTAAAGAAAAAAGTTTTAAAGAAAAAAAAATGAAGATCATGTCAAAACATCAGAAAACAGTCAGAATGGTCAATGTGGATTGCTCTTCTATGAGAAAAAGGTGTCACCTCAGAAATGAATGGATATTTTGCCTGTATGCACGAGCATCACATGTGCAGTTACCCACAAGAGCCAGAAGAAGGCACTGGGTACCTTGGGACTGAAGTTACAGACACTTGCCAGACACCACGTAGGAAACTGAACCCAGGTCCTCTGTAAGAGTAGCCAGTGCTCTTAATTGTCTTAATTGTTGAGCCATCTCCCTACCTCCTCTATGGTTTTTTAATCAATTATTTTGAAACTTATATTCCATACCAATCATTTTTTTCTAAGCAACAGGAATCATTATTTTATGATACCAATTACTTCCTGTAAAAAAAAAAAGATATTTTTACCATTTAATTTTTTCCATATAATTCAGTGCTGCTCAGGTGAAAACAAGAGTTGTTCTAGTTGAATCATTTCACGATCCAGTTACTCACTGTACCTGTACAAATTATACATCTTTGACCAAATGAACTGCACATATTATGGGAATCCTCTGCATAACTTATTTTTAATTCATTCATGATCACCCACCCTTTTCTGTTGATATATACTTTGTGTGAATATACTGAGCTTGGACTAGAATGAACTTTGCTGCTGTGGACAACCTTCTGTAGTCATGTGTTTTATGAAGTCACGTGTTTTTGTTTTTCTTTGTGCAACATGGAAGAGTAAAGTTGCTGAGTTGTTAAGAAAGGAAGGCTTAACTATACAAAAGTAACAAGCCATCAAGAATACCCATTGTTGGTGTGTGGACATTCAACTTGCTTCAGCTCCTCACCAACACTGCTACTGTCTGCCTCTTTAAAATGGTAGCCATCTTCATGAGTAATATTCCTACCCCCCTGGGGTTTTAATTTGCATTTTCTGGTGAGGTAATATTGTGCACATGTTCCCACTGTAATGCATATACCACATGACACATCTGCTCAAATATTTTGCCCACTTTTAATTGTGTTCTTAGTCTCATTACTCAGCTAACAGTTCTTCAGGAACTCTTTATACATGCTCTTTGTTAAGTTCTGTGATTATATATGTCTGTTGCTTGCTGTTATAGCCTTAACACAGAATTGGGCATATAATATATACCAATACCTCTTAATAATGAGTTCATGAATGAATTCCTAAAGACACCTGGAATTCTATAGTGAAAAATCAAAGGTAGACACAAGAATAGCAATAAGACATTTTGGGTTATTTCCACTCTAGAAAAAGGTGGTTTTTCCTGACCAGAAGAATATGTGACAAACATCCACAGAACATCTGAGCAAACTTTCAGCCCCAAACTCATGTCTTTGATTTGCAGGTGGCCAAGTTGAGAAGCAAGTGGCTAACTTGCCTAAGGGAAGCTCTTGGAGCTCCATCCTGAGTTGGGCTACCTCAGGAAAACTGGTACAGATTACTGGCTCTCAAACCTGCTTGGCCATTTACAGCAATTCCCTAGGGAACTCATTAAAACCTGAACTGTATGGTCCCATTCCTGACACTATTTATTAATTTTACAGAGACTTTGCGGTTTGAGCAAGTTCCCAGGTGATGTAGCCACTGTTGGTTCAGAAAGCATTGTTGAATGTGAATATGCATCACAGAAAATCTGCAGAATAGTGGCTCTCAACCTTCCTAATGCTGTGACCCTTTAGGACACTTCCTCAGGCTGTGGTGACCCCCAACCACAAAATTATTTTGTTGCTACTTCATAACTGTAATTTTGCTGCTGTTATGATTTACGTCTGATATGGGACCCCTGTGGGGTCATGACCCATAGGTTGAGAACCATCTCTCAAGACTGCTCTCCATATGGCATTCTGGTACATAGCAGGTGTCACAAAAAAAAAAAAAAAAAAGAAATCATTTCAGTTTTCCATATCATTATAGATAAATAACTGCTAGGTACCAGCCACAGACATGAGCCTGAACACCTGATATAGATTTCAAGAATCTGTCAACCCTTAGTGCACACACACGAAAGGAAATGCCTAGAAATAGTCTGCATCTGAGTATTACCTAAAATGGTGGCAAATAAACACATAAACAAATAGACTGTAAAAGTATTCCAAGACTGCCAGTTCTGCTGGCACATGCCTGAAATCCATGGTACTTGGGAGGCTAAAGCAGAAAGATTGCAAGTTGGCCTGGGCTACAGTCTACATCTCTCTCTCTCTCTTTCTCTCTCGCTCTCTCTTCAGAAGTTGGGGGTTTAGATCTGTGGTGGAATCTAGCATGCACAAACTATTGGGTCAGATTTCTAGTACCTAATATAATTAAATTCAAGACAAGAACATATCTCAAGAAACAGTTCTTTGTAAGAAATAATACAAGCTTAGCTCAAGATTTGCTCAACAAGGTTAGGGACAAGATGGCGGCTGCAGGAGAACACTTCGTCAGAGGAGCAGGACAACATTTTCCATACAGTGACCAACAGACTGAACTCTGGGCCCTAAAACAACAGCAATCATGTTTCCCAGGTGAGAGGAAACCCCCACAGCGTGGGAATCAGTCGGGTCCATGCTCAGGCCACCCAGCCAGAACCCGGAAGTGATCCTGGGTCACGCAGGCACTAGGTCACCAGACCAGAGCCACACACCTGAGTGTCCTGATCACCTTCCCAGGCTGATGGTGGGCACGAAAAACACCAGAAACTGGGACTCCGACTCACAAGAAAATCCCAATGGGAAGGAAGGAAATGGCACTGACTTGGGTCACCCAGTCTTTCCCTGAAAAAAGTCTCACAGACTGGCGAGTACGAGCCACCATCACTGAACTGGGCTCCAGCCACAAGCACAGACAGTTGCTGTGCACCCAGCTCTCTGGCACAGATAGAGCTGTGCGCCTCAGGGCACCAGAGACTGGGAGTCATTGTTGGGAAAAATCCTCACAGGGAACGACGGAAAGGGGACAGAATTAGGCCACCCAGTATATCCCTGGAAAAGGCCCCGCAGACCTGCCCAACTCAGGGACCTGCTGTGCACCAGATAGCCTGCTGTTACCAGGAGAGCGGTATCTACCCCAGCCACAGATTACCGCTTGGGTACTGGGGCACAGAGCCCCAACTTCAGACCTACAAAAGCCTAAAATCCCCGAGATCAACCCCCAGATACTGCTCCAAGGGACGACCAGTTATCCCTAACAAAACTGACCAAACCACGGGACACACAGGTTACAGCAGCAGATCACTATATTCACAGCAAAAAACCCAGAAACAGGTCAGCTGTCTTCAGGACTTCTCCAGGTGAGAGGAGAGCCCTCTCGACTAACAAGGACCACAGTTACCAACTCAGGTCTCTATGCCTGAGGTGAGTAGCAGCAACTCCTGAAAAACACCGGCCTTCCAGTGACTATACCCAAAAAGCTAAGAAGGCTTCCTTAAGGAAAAACCATCTTCCTGCCAAGGGGAGTCTCTCCACCACAGGATTCCAGGAACCACCAAAAACTAACACCCAACAACTAAGATAGGCCAATGGGTAGAGGCCAGTGTAAAAGCTCAACCAACAAAAGACAGAGCAATATGGCATCTCCAGAACCCAGTTATCCAGGGGCAAGTAGCCCTGGACACCCCAGCATAATTGAAATTCAAGAAGATGACCTGACATCTATACTCATGAAGAGGATAACAGAGGAAACAAATAAAATGCGTAAAGACCTAGAGAAAGATAAACTCCAACAGATTATGGCCATCCATAAAGAAATAGAGGAAGATAAAAAACAAACAGATTTTGGCCATCCATAAAAAAATACAGGAAGTTGCAGCCAAACAGTTTGTGGCCTTTAGAGAGGAAATGCTTAAATCACTGAATAAAATAAAAGAAACAGAAGATTGTTCAAATAAACAGCTGAAAGAATTGATGGAAAAACAAGAAAATACAGTCAGACAAGTGAAGGAAATCAACAAAATGGCTCAAGATCTGATGATAGAATTGGAAAAATTAAAGAAGACACAAATGGAGGAAATTGTGGAGAGAAAGAACTTAGGGAATAAAGCAGGAACTACAGAGGTTAGCATAACCAACAGACTATAAGAGATAGAAGAAAGAAACTCAGGTGTGGAAGATACAATGGAAGAAATAGATGCATCTGTCAAAGAAAATGTTAAGTCTAAAAACTTCCTGACACAGAGCTTCCGAGAAATTCAAGACAATATAAAAAGACAAAACCTAAGAATAATAGGAATAGAGGAAAAAGAAGATTCCCTGCTCCAAGGCCCAGAAAATATTTTCAACAAAATCATTGAAGAAAATTTCCCCAACTTAAAGTAGAGGCCAATAAAAATATAAGAGGGCTACAGAACACTCAATAAATTAGACCAGAAAAGAAAATCCTCCCGCCACATCATCAAAACAGTAAGTATACAGAACAAAGAAAAAATACTAAAAGCTGCAAGGGAAAAAGTCCAAGTAGCATATAATGGCAAATCCATTAAAATCACACCTGACTTTTCAAAAGAGACTATGAAAGCCAGAAGCGCCTGGACGGATATCATGCAGACTCTAAGAAAACACAGATGTCAGCCCAGACTACTATACCCAGCAAAACTCTCAGTCCTCATAGACTGAGAAAACAAGATATTCAATGACAAAAACAAATTTCAACAATACCTACACACAAATCCGGTGTTTCAGAAGACATTAGAAGGGAAAATACAACCCAAGAAAACTAGCTTCTGTCAAGAAAACACAGGAAATAATTAACCTCACTACAGTAAAACAAAACCAACCAAGCAAACAACCTTATGACCACAGCAAACATCAAAATCAAAGGATCTAACATACATTGATCATTAATCTCTCTCAACATCAATGGACTCAATTCTCCAATAAAAACACGCAGACTAACAGAATGGATGCATAAACAAAACCCAGCAATCTGTTGCATACAAGAAACACACCTGAGTCACAAAGATAGACATTACACATCAAGGGAAAATTCCACCGGGAAGACATCACAATCCTGAACATCTATGCCTCAAATACAAGGGCACACACATTTGTAAAAGAAACATTGATAAAACTTAAACCACACATAGATCCCCATACATTAATAGTGGGAGACTTCAACACCCCGCTCTCAACAAAGGACAGGTCAACAAAACAGAAATTAAACAAAGAAACAATGACTCTAACAGAGGTCATGAATCAAATGGACCTAACAGATATTTACAGAACCTTATAACCAAACACAAAAGAATTTACCTTCTTCTCAGCACCTCATGGAAGCTTCTCCAAAACAGACCGTACAGTTGGTCACAAAGCAAGCCTCAACAGATTCAAGGAGATTGAAATAATCCCTTGTATCTTGTCTGATCACCATGGAATAAAGCTGGACCTCAACAACAACAGAAATAGCAAAAAGCCTACACACACATGGAAACTGAACAACTTGCTACTAAATGACAGCTGGGTCAGGAAAGAAATAAAGAAAGAAATTAAAGTCTTCCTAGAACTCAATGAAAATGAAGACACAACATACCCAAACTTGTGGGACACAAAGAAAGCAGTGCTAAGAGGAAAGTTCATAGCACTAAGTGCCTTCAAGAAGAAATTCGAGACAGCTCATTCAAGCAACTTAATGGCTCACTTAAAAACCCTAGAAAAAGAAGAAGCAGACACACCAAAAGGGAGTAGACAGCTAGAAATAATCAAACTCAGGGCTGAAATCAATAAATTAGAAACAAATAAAACAATTCAAAGAATCAATGAAACCAAGAGCTGGTTCTTTGAGAAAATCAACAAGATCGACAAACCCTTAGCCAAGCTAACTAAAAGGCTGAGAGACACCATTCAAATCAACAAAATCATAAATGAAAATGGGAACATAACTACAGACACTGAGGAAATACAAACAATCATTCAGACTTACTTCAAAAGACTATATGCCACAAAAATTGAAAATCTAAATGAAATGGACAATTTTCTTGATTGATTTGACTTATCAAAGCTGAATCAGGACCAGGTAAATCAATTAAATAGTCCTATATCCCCCAAAGAAATATAAGCAGTCATCAAAGTCTCCCATCCAAAAAAAGCCCAGGACCAGATGGTTTCAGCACAGAATTCTACCAGACCTTCAAAGAAGAGCTAACACCAATTCTCTTCAAACTATTCCACAAAATAGAAACAGAAGGAACATTACCAAACTTATTCTATGAAGCCACAGTAACCTTGGTACCTAAACCTCACAAAGACCCAACAAAGAAAGAGAATTTCAGGCCAATCTCCCTCATGAACTTTGATGCAAAAATACTCAACAAAATACTTGCAAACCGAATACAAGATCACATCAAAGACCAAGATCACATCACTATGATCACATCAAGATCACATCAAAGACCAAGATCACATCACTATGACCAAGTAGGCTTCATCCCAGGTATGCAGGGCTGGTTCAGTATATGGAAATCCATCAATGTGATCCACCATATTAACAAACTAAAAGAAAAAAAAAAAAACACATGATAATCTCCCTAGATGCTGAAAAGCATTTGACAAAATCCAACATCCATTCATGTATAAAGTATTGGAGAGATCAGGGATACAAGGCACATACCTAAACATAGTAAAGGCGATATACAGCAAGCCTATAGCCAACATCTAACTGAACGGAGAGAAACTTAAAGCAATCCCACTGAAATCAGCAACAAAACAAGGCTGCCCACTCTCTCCATATCTCTTCAACACAATTCTGAAGTCCTGCTAGAGCAATAAGACAGTTGAAGGAGATCAAAGGGATACAAATTGGAAAGGAAGAAGTCAAATTATCACTATTTGCAGATGATATGATAATATACATGAGTGACCCTCAAAACTCTACCAGGGAACTCCTATAGCTGATAAACACCTTCAGCAAAGTGGCCGGATACAAAATTAACTTCAAAAAATCAGTAGCCCTCCTGTATACAAAAGACAAAAGGGCTGAGAAAGAAATTAGAGAAATACCCTTCACAATAGGCACAAATGACATAAAGTACCTTGGTGTAACCCTAACCAAGCAAGTCAAAGACTTGTATGAAAAAAATTTCAAGTCTCTGAAGAAAGAATTAGAAGAAGATATCAGAAGATGAAAAGATCTCCCATTCTCATGGCTTGGCAGGAGTAACATAGTAAAAATGGCCATCTTACCAAAAGCAATACAGACTTAATGCAATTCCCATCAAATTACCAACACAATTCTTTACAGACCTGGAAAGAAAAATTCTCAACTTCATATGGAATAACAAACAAGAAACCCAGAATTGCTAAATCAATCTTCTACAATAAAAGATCTTCTGGCGGTATCTCCATCCCTAATCTTAAGCTATACTATAGAGCAACAGTTATAAAAACTGCATGGTACTGGCATAGAAACAGAATGGTGGATCAATGGAATGGAACCCAGAAATAAACCCACACATTTATGGACACCTGATCTTTGACAAAGATGCCAAAACCATACAATGGAAAAAAGACAGCATCTTCAACAAATGGTGCTGGTCTAACTGGATGTCTACATGTAAAAAAAAATGCAAATAGATCCATTCTTATCACCCTGCACAAAACTAAAGTCCAAGTGGATCAAAGACCTCAACATAAAACCAGACACATTAAATCTGTTAGAAGAAAAAGTGGGGAATACCCTTGAACTCATTGGCACAGGAGACAACTTCCTGAACAGAACACCAACAGCACAGGCTCTAAGCGCAAAAATGAATATATGGGACCTCATGAAATGAAAAGCTTCTGTAAAGCAAAGGACACTGTCATCAAAGCAAAACTACTGCCTACAGATTGGGAAAGAATCTTCACCAACCCTTTATCTTACAGAGGGCTAATGTCCAGTATATATAAATAATTAAAGAAGCTGAAAAGCAACAAACCAAGTAATCCACTTAAAAAATGGGGAACAGAGCTAAACAGAGAACTCTCTGTAGAAGAATATCAAATGACAGAGAAACATTTGAAGAAATGCTCAACATCATTAGCCATTAGGGAAATACAAATCAAAATGACCCTGAGATTTCACCTTACACCCATCAGAATGGCCAAGATGAAAAACTCAAGTGACAACACATGCTGGAGAGGTTGTGGAGAAAGGGGAACCCTCCTCCACTGCTGGTGGGAACGTAAACTTGTACAACCACTCTGGAAATGAATCTAGTGCTTTCTCAGACAACTAGGAATAGCGCTTCCTCAAGATCCAGCCATACCACTCGTAGGCATATATCCAAAAGAGGCCTCAAGTACACAATAAGGACATTTGTTCAACCATGTTTGTAGCAGCTTTATTTGTAATAGCCAGAAGCTGGAAACAGCCCAGATGCTCTTAACTGAAGAATGGATGCAGAAATTGTGGTACATCTACACAATGGAGTATTACTCAGCAATGAAAAATAAGGAAATCATGAAATTTGCAGGTAAATGGTGGGACATGGAAAGGATCATCCTGAGTGAGTTGTCCCAGAAGCAAAAGGACACACACGGTATATACTCACTCACATAAACATACAACATAGGATAAACCTACTAAAATCTGTACATTTAAAAAAACTAATCAAGAGAGAGAACACTGACTAAAATGTTCAATCCCCATCCCGAAAGACAAAGAACATGGACATCAGAAGAAAAAGAAAAAGGAAACAACCTAGGAATCTGCCACAGAGGGCCTGTGAAAGGCTCTTCCCTGCAGACTATCAAAGCAGACGCTGAGACTTATGGCCAACTGTTGGGCAGAGTGCATGGAATCTTATGTAAGAAATGGGAAATAGGAAGAGCTGGAGAGGACAGGAACTCCACAAGGAGAGGAACAGAACCAGAAATTTTGAACACAGGGGTCTTTCTAGAGACTCATACTCCAACTAAGTACCAGGCATGGAGATAACCTAGAACCCCTGCACAGATGTAGCCCATGGCAGTTCAGTGTCCAAGTGGGTTACATAGTAATGGGAAGAGGGACTGCCTCTGACATAATCTGATCAGCCTGCTCTTTGATCACCTCCCTCTGAGTGAGGAGCAGCCTTACCAGGCCACAGAAGATGACAATGCATCCACTCCTGATGTGATCTGATAGACTAAGATCAGAAGGAAGGAGAGGAGGACCTCCCCTATCAGTGGACTTGGGGAGAGGCATTCGTGAAGAAGGAGGAGGGAGGGTGGGACCAGGAGGTGAGGAGGGAAGGGCTTATGGAGGGATACAAAGTGAATAAAGTGTAATTAATAATAATAATAAAAAAAAGATTTGCTCAACAATCTGGAATCCATTGTCCCTGAATACTGAAACAGAGAAGTGTGGAAAGACTGGAAGCCTGCAGTCAGTCTTCAACAAACTAAATTAAGACAAAGAAAAAAAGTCAAAGAAAACTAAATGAATTGTATGGAAATCAAACTCAAGGCTTCTCAAGATCTAAATGAAAAGGGGAAGCCACAAATAGAAGAAGATGGTAGAGGTGAGCATGAAGGAGAAACTGAGGCAAGTTCAGGACTAGTTGTGGACAGAGAAACCAGAAGCAACCAGTGGAAAGATAACATAAAGACCTGACAGAGGCACACGTCTCTAAGACCATGTGGACTAAACTTCCATTTACAAATGCTGATACAACACAGCTAGATATGATAGCTAAAACCCTAAAGCCACAGCTTACCTCCTAAGGAAGTAAGAGAAAACTACAAAATCCATCCAAATTGAAAGAGAAGCTAAAAGTTCCCAAGGCATGGCGGTTACCATGAAATACCATAAGGTCTCAGGCTCTTGTGCAATGAAGGAGTTCGGTCTGAGACTTCATAGCAATACCAGAGACACCAAACACTGCAATCTGTTTAAAAAAAAGAAAAAGAAAAAAGAAAAGCCTGCACATGGCTGGAAGTGTGTCTATCTTCCTCAAGACAAAATCTGTTAAGTAATCCAGAAACAGAGGAAGAAAAGAACAGTAAGAAAATTATTATCAATGAACAATTAATTTACATATAAATGAAATTAGGAAAGAATACAGGAGAGGAATCCTTTCACCCTTTTTTAAATTAAAAAAAAAAATAAGATAAGGGTACATGCCACAACATATGTGTGGAGTTCTGCTCTCTCTTTTCACAATGTGGGTCCTGGGGATCAGGCTCATGTCATCAGGTTGGTAACAGGTACCTTCACCCATAAGCAAACTTGTTGGCATTCATCCTTTAATAATGCTAACAATGATGTTAAATGCAAGTTATTAAATGAAGAGTATTTTCATTAACATTGGTGGAGATGCCCAACATAATTTCCACATAGTAAATTTTTCAACAAAAACATGAGTATGCACTAAATTATAATTTTAAAGTAATAAAGACTAGTTTGTTCATAAACACAATGGATATTGATTCTCCTTGCTTATGGAAGACTTACTCTAAAGAGTACTACTGCTGATATTTTTGCTGCTGCTGCTGAGTGATGTTGTTGGTGCTGGCGGTGCTGGCGATGCTGGCGATGCTGGTGGTGCTGGTGCGGGTACTGGTGCTGGTAGTGGTGATTGAAAGGGGTTAGAAAACCATACTTTGGAGGATACTGTATTCTTTCTGTATAATGGTGTACCATTTTAGAGAGTTGCCCTTTGTCCTGCACTTAGGACAGCACAGAAAGGCTGTGCTAGGGGGAACTTAAGAATAAGCATGGTAGGACCTCAAATCATGGAAAGATTGCACATGTAACAACAAAATCGTAGAAGTCTTTGGTTACATCAGTTCTATCCTATAGTACGGTTTTACATTTAAAGTTGTTTTCTTGTATGTCATTCTTTGAGCCAAAGAATGAATTTGTTTGGCTTAAAGCAGAAATGTAAAATATGGTATCTTATGTGTATTTAGTGTGCTACTGGATGAAAAAGACATGATAAGAGGGGGGAAAAAAAAGAAGCAGTTATACAAAAAGTGATAAAATTCCTGAAGAATTATTCAGACAGACTTGATAAACGACATTCTAAGAGCTAGGTGTGTATTTAGGGATGATGGATTCCCTGTCTTCTTACATTGCTTTGATAGACCACTCTGATTAAAAGAAGCTTGAGGAGGAAAAGGTTTATTTAGCTGACACTTTCAGGTCACACTCCATCACTGCAGGAGATCAGGACAGGAACTTGGGCAGGCACCAGATGCAGAAGCCATGGAGTAACCCCACTTGCTGGCTTTGTGTCTAGCTTCCGCACAGGTTCATACTGAGCTAGCTTCTTACACAACCCTGAAGCACCTTCCCAGGGGATGGTGTCAGTCACAGTGAGCTGGACAAGACAGTCCCCACAGACATGCCCACAGGCCAATCTGCTCTAGACAGTCCTTCAGCTGAGGCTTTCCTTTCAGATAATTAGGGCTGTGTCAAGTTGAGAACGTTAACCAAGACAATGACTAACACTTATTCAGAGTTGACAGAGATTAAAATAACAACAATAATTATTATAATTATTATATAATTACGTATAGATTTAGGAAGCATGTTGGCTCTTGGTCAAGAACATCTCAGATAATTTATACCCAGACATTTCATGGGGAAGTCACAGCACTTCAAAGGCAAGAAAGTGACAGCATGATAGTGGAAAGAAAAAAGGTAAGTTTGCTCACTAAAGAATAAGCAGGTTGACAATGAGGTTCCCAATGGCAAGAACAGAATACAAATTAAAAACAGTGAAATAGTACTCTCAACATTCTGAAAGAAAAAATAACTAGTAATCTAAAATATACACCTAGGGAGCTACATAGTTAGCCCCTGGTAAAGGTACTAACAAACAGACATAACTATTTGTTAGGCACGAAAATAAAACAATAAAGGATGTCAACTTACTCTCACTGAAAAACTTCTAAAGAGAATCCTTCAAAAAGAGACGTGAAAAGAAACAACAGGAAGGGAAACATTTGAAATTTTAATTTTCTTGTGTAGCTATCGCAGCAGGCTCATGTATATTTGGATTAAGACAAGATTTGTCACCTTTCTTCCCAGTTAGCTATATATAACACACTTTCGTCTCCCTCTTGGTTACTTACTATTGTTTCCTAACCTGGCACTGTGTTCCCAGTGCTGTAAAAAGGTAATTTCGCCGGCACTGATCAAGCCTACAATTGTGTCACCTCTGCTGTGACCCATCCACAGGTCAGTCGAACGAGACCCTAAGAGAGGGGGTGAGAATGGGGTGGAACAAGAGATTCGAAGAATGGAGACAAGACAGTATTCTGATCAAGTCTCATTTAATGCTCCTTAGGTCACAGCATATAAGGGGTGAGAATGGGCAATTCGGGGGGAGGAACTAGTTTCAGGAACTAATTTCAGTGAAAGCCACAAAGCAGGATATTCTCAAACTGGGAGGAAAGTTCTTAAGTAAGTGGGAGGCAAGTTCTCATGCCATACCTGCCAAATCTAAACGTTTGAGCACACATCTAAAGAACAAAGGACACCTGTGGTCCAGGGGTGAAAAATCACCATGTCGTGCTAAGCACACTGTGCTTCATGGATTCCAAGCAGGCTAGAATCAAGCAGCCATTTTATAGCTCCACACAGCTGCCAGATATGGAGGGCTTTGGCACAGACATGTGGGCTCTGGCAAGCCCTACACCAAAGCCCACACTAAAGGAGATTCTGTGTCAGGGTGATTATAGAAAGATAGGAACAAATTGAGGGTCATTGCTATAACATCATTCACGCAACTCAAATCCTACAGTGTTGTTTCAGACACTTAAGTTCTGCAAAATTTAGAGTAAAAAAAAAAAATCTTTTGTCAGAGATGCCTCTGTTCCCTTTTCTTTCTAAATGCAGAGCCATCTCAGCAGTGTGGAAAGCATTGCAGTCTCTAAACACCTGGGCCACCATCCTCATGTCAGATCTGCCAAGTTGGGGGTCTGTTTTAAGCCCTTGAAGCTCTTGGGAAGCTGCAGACTGGGCCAGACCTTTTGGTAGCAATTTATAATTATAGTAGGTGGTAGGACATGTCCTATAAAGATGAACCTAATTGCCTTGGTGCTCTCTGAAGATAAGAACGTGGTGAACGGTTGGAGAGTTGGCTCGGAGGTTAAGAGCACTTAGTGTTTTTGCAGAAGATCTGGATTTTGTTCCCAGGATGACCCTGGGAACCCCACATATTGAATAAATGTAATTTTTAAAATATTTAAAGGTGGTAATTTAAAAATACTGTCTCTAGGAAACATGTTTTCTCAAAATACTACAGAAACGGTGGAGTGGTTTTAAAAAAACACTTGAGTGTTAATGTCAGAATATAAGCAGAAGAAAACTGGAAAAAAAGAGACAGAACCAAGCTAGATAAATGTGATTTTCTTAGGATTTAGGTTAAATCTTGGAGAACATAGTCAAGGGAAACTAAATGAAAATAAGAATGTGAAGACCCCCTAGACATGAAAGGCAAAATATGATGTTTTACCATAGAGCTCATTAGTAGGGGTATTAGATAGTTTGTGTTTAGATACTAGATCAGATATAAGATTCACTTATTTCATAATTATTCAAGAATTCAGACAGGAAAAAGACAAGTATATTAAAATAATGTTCTAGAAGGAAAGCACTAAGTAGTGCTTTATCAGGAGACTCCACAGGGGAACGGTGGGTAGTCTTGCCTCCCATCCTACATCCTTTTCTTTTGTGGTATAGGGATTACACATGCTAGGCAACTAAGCCACATCCCCAGCCTTTATTCATTCATTTCTAAAACTCAAATCTAATTGTGGTGGTTCCTTATTCACACACATACACACATGTAACACATATGCATGCACACGTAAACACATTTACACGAGTAACATATACAAACACATGTGCATGTGCATACACACACACACACACACACACACACACTCACCTACTCAAATTCAACTTTTCTATGTAGAGTTTTTAATCTCTCTAAGAGGTGTCCCGAGGGAAACACCACCTATGAGAGGCAGCATCTTGTGAAGTTCCAAATTCATTTGAAGGAGGAAAGCCTAAGCTGAAGGGTTACCCCAGCTTCTCACTACCCTGCTGAGTGTTTCCTCGGGATCAGTTCACAAAACCTGATGCTACTATGAGCCAGATCGTATAAAGATGGCAGCTGGGCTTGCCAGTACCGTCCAAACAGTACGAGAAGTTGATCATCTCTCGTGGGCCCACCTCTTAATACCATCACTTTGAAGAGGAGCACTTTAAGAACGTTATGAACTGTAGAGGAAAGCGTTTGTTCACAAAGGACCTTCAGGTTTTTCAGCTTTGCAGCATTATCTAGCTAGCATCCAAGGGATGGACTGAGCAAAACTAACGTGGAAATATACTGCCCCCATTTGGATGCTATGGTGAACATTTGACACTAACAGACTATATGGTTTTAAACAAAGGTGAGACATGCTTGCCAGTATTTTCAACAGAAGTTAATTAAGTCTAAAAAAAGTTAATTATTCTTGGAAAGAACTTTGAGGGCAAAGAAAGATTAATCAGTTTAATTAAGAGGGTCTGAGACTGAGCTAAGCCTTTCCCACCCACTTGTTTGGAAAGGAGCTACATGCCACCAGCTCCTAATACATAAGGATAAGAATGGTTTGGGCGTGTCTACTGCCAAAGTCACAAAGCACCTCAAGTACAAACATGGCAACTTTAAACCAACTGTAATAGTCTTGATAGCAGAACATTAAATCACCAACACAAGAAATAGACATCTTACTGAACTTCAAGTAACATTTATTTCAAGTTATGTGCTATATAACACGTTATCAAATTTCTGTTTTCAAACTGTGCGTTCGTTTTTTTGGTGACTTACTTTTTCCATTTAATTATGATATTCACAGATTACAGAGCTCTAACTAAATATCCCTATAACTTCCTACCTACATCTTTCCCCAATCTATTCATTCACTGTTACTTATGCAAAAATAGTCTTCATGTGTGTTTAACTTCTAGAAATATGTATGAATCAATGATTTATGGAATTTTTAGGAGGAAATGTAACTTGAGATATTTTTTTGTTGTTTTTTAGGGGATTCTTTTTAATTATTTCTTTTGAGACAGGGGCTCAGAGTGGTCTTGAACTTATAACTTTCTCACCACCAAATCTTCATGCTAAGAACACAGACATATATACCACCTGGACCAGCTCTAAGTTCCTCTTAACAGAACACTGTGTTATAATTAACCAAAATTCATCATTCTTTTACATTGGTTTGTTTGTTTTTTTTTTTTTTTTTCCTAATTCAGGGCTAGCACCTCTATAACAAAGCACAGATTAACAAATTTATAGAATGTAAGCTGTGCTTGACATTGGAAACTTCAGAAATAAAGCTCCAAAAAACCCAGAGGACAACATTTTCCTGAGCAGTATTTTGTGGCTCTCCCTCATTCCTCAGGTCGTTGGCCCTGGTCCTCAAGAACAAGAGAGCAGAAGCAATGAACTAGAGAATCAGTGGCCCATAAGCACAAATGGAAATGACCTTCCAGAATCAGCTTCGGGGAAGCAGATCAATTTTCTTGGGAGTGAAAGAGGGTTATGTAGAACTTTGGAGAGGTGGTTGGGATATCCAGAGTGGGCAGATGTCATTGGCTGAAGGGCTAAGGTACTGAGATGCCTCAATCCATGGAGAGGCTCTTATCAGGAGAAAGAGAGTTGGACCTGTAATTTCCCTAAGGATTACATGACATTTCTCAGGTAGAGGGTATGGGGATCTGGGCTAAGAGAAAGCCTCCCTGACAAAGGGAGTCCTTTATTTTGTGCCAAGCTCAGGGATTTCTAGTAATGGCAGACTTCGACCTTAGGGTTTCCGGACAATTTTTTACCTTTGTATCATGACAATTTTAAAAACCTTAAAGTAAGCCACTGTGAGTTTGGAATAGTCTTTTTACATTCAAACTTAAGGAAAAAGCTTAGAGACAATTTATGCCAACTTCAACACTATTGAGAAACTAAAGCTCAGAATCCTGGCTTTTGTCTGCAACATTGATAAAAAGGTTCACAAAAGGCGACATTCCAATGGTTTCTTGGGGCTGAGATTTAAAGCAGGGATTGCTTCAGAAGAGACAAGAAAGCTATCCTGTGTGGTGAAGGGAATGTGTGAGGGTCTAGCTCTAGTGGCAGAGCTCTTGCCTAGCATTCACAAAGCCCAGCCTGGATCTCCACTGTGGAAAACAAGGAACCAAAATATCTTATAAGGTTGGCTGTGTACCTCTATAAATGTATTGATTCTTTACAGTGTATATTTACAATGAAGGAACTTTATGTTTGTGGAAATAAAATTTTAAAAAACAACAGCTTTAAACAATACTCAAAATCAGAGATGAGAGAAGAAGCATTGGAAACAACATCACAGAATTACAAAGAATTATTATGAAATATTATAAATAACTAAGTGTCAACAGACTGGTAACCTAGGAGATAGCAAATGGACAAATTTCTACACATATATCTTATGAAGATTGAATCATGAAGAAATAAGAAACCTATAGAGCAATAAAAAATTATGAAATTGATCAGCAACAACAAAAAAACCCCAAAGCAAAACCCAGCATCAGATGGCTTCACTGCTGAGTTCTACCAAACAGTTGAAGAATAATGAATACCAATTATCTTCAAAAATCAAATGGGATAAGACTAGAATTACCCTGATATCAAAGCCAGATGAAAATGGCATCTAAAAGGAAATGTTTTTTGTAACAATATTAGGATGAAGGTGACATTGTAAACTACATGCATGAAGGCCAATATGACAGATAAAACAGAGTTTTGTAAAAATCTTTGACAATAGAAAGGTGGCTTAGGTTGGTCAAGAGCTTACCTTGCAAGCATGATGACCTGAATTTGATCCCCAAGACCTCACTTTTAAAAGGGGGGCAGGGCTCAACTGGGGATAGAGCTTAACGGGTAAAGTGCTGCCTTGCAATGATGAAGACCAGAATTCCATCCCTAGAACCCATTTGAAAGCCGGGCATGGTAACCCATGTCTGTAACTCTAGGGATGGGGTAGGTTCAACAAAGTTTGCCAAACAGTTTAACTAACTGATCAGTGAGCTCTAAGTTCAGTAAGCCACCCTCTATCAAAAAGATAAAGTGGGAAACCATCATGTAAGACACCGGACTGACCCCTGGCTTCCGGACCCCTATATGCACATCCAGAATCACATATATTCTATGCTATACACACACACACACACACACACACACACACACACACACACACACAAGCTATGCATGTGGCTTAACAAAGCACTGTTAATCCCAGTGCAAGAAAGACAAATACAGGTTGTCTCCTGGGGTTCACTGTCTATCCAGCCTAGGGTACTTGGCTAGCACAGTGAGAAACCCTGTACTAGAAGAAAAACAAAGAAACAAATAGTGGATGGCACCTGAGGAGCAACAGTCCAGGTTGACTCCTCTCTTGTATATCTTTGCATAAATGTTCACATTGCCGAAAACAAACTGTAGATTCAATGTAGTCTTTACCAAAATCCTAGAAATAGTAATTTTCTGAATGAAAAAGAAAATCCTAAAATTAAATGACATCTCAAAAAAATCTAAATAATAAAGAACAAATCAGAAAGCATTACAGCAACTGTGTTCAAAATATACTACAAAACTGTAGTAATCAAAAAAATCTGTTATATTACCATAATTGATGGTACATGCCTTTAATCCCATCACTCTGGAGGCAGAGGAAAATCTCTGAGTGCAAAGCCAAAATGATCTACATATGGAGTTCCAGTGTTAGGCCCAGCAGGAGCCTAATTGTTGGAAAGGCTACTGAAGGAAACTCTCAGAGACCGTGTGGATGCAAACCCAAGAGGTTTATTCAGGCCATGCGTGAGGGAACCACTCTGCAAGTCAGCAAAGAGTGGCCCCGAGAGACAAAAGCCTTGGGTTTTTAAAGGAAAAAGGAGGGCAAGCTCAGGGGTTGCAGTCTTGGCTACACAGGATTGGGTGAAGGGGGCTGTAGGGTGGCTGACTTTTAAAATAATTGGTTGGTTTTAGGTGCTCAGGTCCGATCAGTCCTGCCCTGGCCATGAGGAGTAGGGCTGTGGGCCTTTGGTCAAAGGTCAAAGGCTATTCAAGAGGAGAATAGAGGCCATCTGGGTTAGTTGCTACGCAATGTTATCTTGAAATTATTGGTCTGGTCACTCTTACTACAGAGTGGGCCTGCGGATTTTGTCTCAATTTGCCCATTTCTCCCTTTTGTCCGTGTCCTTCTGCTTTCTGGAAAAGTACTGAGAGAACTTAATTTAACATGGGGTATAAAATTTATAAAGAGACCTGTAAAGCTAAATTGTTCCTTTCACCAGGACCAGACAGGGCTACATAGGAACATCTTGGAGAGAGGGTGTAGTAGGATGAACTAATGAATATATTTTGTGGGCATGAAAACAGGCACATAGATCAGTGGAAGAGAACAGAAAACCTAGAAGTAAACCTACAAATTTATGGAGAAGTAATCTTCAGCAAATGTGCTAAGAACACACATTGGAACAGGACACAATTCATTAAGTAGACCAGGGAAAACTGTATAACTATATGCAAAAAAAAAAAAAAAAAAATCTTAAGCCAAATGAATACATTTTTATAATATAAGCATTTTTGTACACTGTAGTTCATTCTTGAATATAGTAAATTCGTTGTTGCCTTAAACTAAACCCTCACTATTTACAAAAAATCAATCAAAATGAATTAAAGATTGAAATATAAGACTTAAAACTGTGAACCACTAGAAATAAATAGAAGTGTTTCCAGACATTGGAATAGGCAAAGATCTATTTTGATAAGACAACCTCCAAAACATTAGAAGTGGGGAGGGGGAGACAACTTAATGTGTATCAAACTAAAAAGCTTCTGTTCGGTAAAGAACGTGAGAATAAGCAATGTCTAGGATGGGAGAAAATAGTTGCAAACTACATCTGATGAGCAGCTAGCATCCAGGAATTTAATTTAATTTAATTTAATCCAGGAATTAAATTCCTACTTAAGGAATTTAAATAAATATAATGTTAAAAAGTAAAAATAATGATAACAAAACCCTAGTAATTCAATTGACATTGGCGATACAATTAGTTCTCAAAGGAAAGCACACAAAGGCCAAGAGGTTCATGTAAAAATACACGTCACTAATCCTGAAGAGGTGCAAATCAAAACCACAGAGTTATCTCATCCCAGTTGGGAGGGTTATTATCAGAGACAAGAAAGCAAGCACTGGCGGGAGGGTGGAGAAAGGGACCGTGTGTACACTGCTGTGCACCCACTATGGAAGTGAGTGTGGAGCTTGTGGGAAAAACAAAAACACAACTGTCATGTGATCCAGCAATACCACTACTGGAAACGTCAGAGAAGGCAGGAAAGTCAGTAGGAAAGCTGAGCTGAAAGAGCCTTCGCGCAAGCGAGCCTCCAGGCTCTCCACGTCCAGGATGGGGCTTGCCTGGAATGCAGGAGCCAAATACACCATTTCCTTCTCGAGCTGTTTCAAGCTCGTCTTCGGGTCTCTCAGGAACCTCTTAATTTGCCCAGCGACGCTCCAGGGGAGCAGTGCTTTGAACCCCTTAGGGTGGGTGGGTCCAGGCAAAAAGTGTCGCCTGGCCCTATGCAGACACATGGACTCCCGTCCTCCGAACCCGTGAGCGCAGGGCCCACAGGCGGCGAGAGCTGCGCAAGCGCAGTCACCCTAGAGTCGCCTAGCTTCTCAGCCGGCGAGCCACTCCCTAACTTACGACAGCTGCGCAGGCGCAGGTTCTGGCAGCGTGGCTCAGCCCCGCCTTGGAGTCCGCTGGTCAGGCTTCCGCGCAGGCGCAGTCGGTGCTGGCTGGCACTGTCGGCCCCGCCCCCGAGCTCCGAAGCCTGAGCGCGCGGACCTCCGCCGCGCCGGCGCAGTGTGGTTCCGGCGGCGGCTCCGGCTCCTGGGCGCCCGTACAGCGGGTGGCAGGCGAGGTACGGTGCTGACGGGCCGCGGCGGCGGACCCGAGCTGTGGCGGCAGCACGGAGGCGCAGGCTGTATCCGAGGGTTCGGGGCCGGGCACCGCTAGTCCGGGGACGGCCCCTCCCGTGACGGTGCTGGTGATGCGGCAGGACGAGGCCGCGGCGGACGGCGCGCTGAGGCCGAGCCCGGCGGGGAACGAGGCGGCGCCGACGGCGGGTGCGGACGCCGAGGACGAGGCGGGGGACGATGACGCCGACCTGCTGGACACATCGGACCCCGCGGGCGGCGGCGAGAGTGCGGCCAGCCCCGAGGAGCTGGAGGACGACGGCGCCGAGGGCTGCGGCGCGGCGCGCAGGCGGGGCTCCAAGACCTGCACCTACGAGGGCTGCCGCGAGACCACCAGCCAGGTGGCCAAGCAGCGCAAGCCCTGGATGTGCAAGAAGCACCGCAACAAGATGTACAAGGACAAGTACAAGAAGAAGAAGAGCGACCAGGCGCTGGGCTCCGGCGGCCCCTCGGCGGCCAGCTCAGGCAGCGTCAAACTGGAGGTATGCTCCTCGTCCCCCTCCACCACCTCCGGGGGCCGGGGCAGGTGGGTGCGACCCCACTCTGCACAAACGTTGGGTCTGCCCACCTGTTCCCAAGGGGCTGGGCTCATCCTCCGGTGAGCTGACGGCAAGAGCCCTAGCTGAAGTTGGCACCACTTCCCAGTCCCTACCCTGTGGCGTCCTGCCTGTTTACATACCCTGTTCTTGCTGTTCCGTAGTGGCCTTCTTTCGTTTTGTTTTCTTAGGAACCCCTACTCCCACCCCGAGAAAAGTTGGATTGGCAGTGGGGTGGTTTGGGCTTGATCTAAGTCGCATGGGAGGATCTAAGCCGATGCTCTGCAATTGGGATTCTGCTGCTAGCTGTGTAGACTTCGGCCCCTTATACACCTCGCTTAAGTCTCAGCCCCCTGGTCTGGTGTATTAAAATAATGCCCAATTAGTGTTTGGTCAGATTTATTTTGCTCATGAAAATTATAAGTGGTGTGCATTTCAGTTCAAACTCCGCAAAATCCACCCAAATGTTAGGAGCTGTTTAAAACCAAGAAAATTTTGAAAAAAAGTGTGAAGACTCCTTATCACAAGAATTCCCTTTGGAAGGGGAATTCTAACATTTGTAGGAGTTTGGCCTACATGACTCAAAATTATTTCTACTACAAGCACCTTTGATTTTTGTGGTATTAACATTCTCCCTACACAGTGCAAAGCTTGGGGTTGTGAGGACATAGGGTTCTCTACAGTCAAGTAAGTCCTAGCCTTCCATGTACTGTGCACTTAAATGAAAGAGTTTTATAAATAAGAGTAGCTCTAGGGGGACTTAGAAGAAATTGTCTTTATTTTTGTGATATTAGAATCCTCTTTAATATTTTTTTTTAATAATTTGAGACTTAAAACTTGTAGGAATATTTTTATCACTTGCTATTCTTTTGCAATATTGAAAACAGCCTAGCAGCTTCAGTTTGAGATCTTAGACTAAAGAACCCAGGGTAGAAAGCCTGAAGAAAAGAGTTGTTTTACTTAGAATTAATTGGCAGCACTCTACCAAGAGGCTTTCCTAAAGTTTCACAGAAACTGAACAAAAAGGAAAAAGTCAAAACACATGTTCATTATCACTGAAATACCTGCTGTTGTGGATTACAATACTGAATTAAATGTTCTATTATTGATCCCAGGAAAGCACAGACAACATACTCTCCATTGTCAAACAAAGAACAGGATCTTTCGGGGATCGCCCTGCAAGGCCTACTCTTTTAGAGCAAGTCTTAAATCAGAAAAGACTGGTAAGTACTTGTCATTCTTCATCCTGTGTTGGTTGCCTGGGTGGTTACCCTCCCACCCCCTGGTATGGCACACGGGCTGCTTAACATCACGCTGAAAGCAGGAAGGAGATCACAGGTTCCGGGTCATGTCCAGAATAACCAGGGCAAGGCCCTTTTGATAGGCGCCTGGTTTCACTGGGGAGGTAGAGGTGAGTTTTTCCACCAGGTGTTACAGATAGCTCTTTTAAATGAGATTGTTGGTATCAGATGATAAGGAAGTATTATAGCCCTTTGGCTAAACTATTCTATTAACAGCAGGAATTCAACCAAAAGCCCATGCCTGGTTGACTTGCATCAGAAACACAGGCCTGGTGAGGCTCAGGTCCAGTGGGCCAAAAGGCAGATCTGGTCAGGTACAGGCCTGGTGGACTGGAAGGCAGGTGGAACGCTGGAAGGCCCAGTGGCAGGTGGGTGGGCTTTCCAGGGACTTCAAAGAGGAATTTTCAGGGAGGAGGGGAGCCCTCCCATCCCCAGAATAAATTACAAATCCCCGGCATTCGTGGTGGAAAGCTGGTGGTATCATGCAGCATACAACATGTTTATTTCATGTGAAAATCAGGGATTTATAAACCTTGAGCTATGGGAGGGGTTTCAAGGGAGAATGTGTTTGATTCGCTCCAGCTAGAAATGCTAGGAATACTTGATTTACATGTACTGTTACTGTACCTCATTTACATGCAGTAGAAACATCCTATCCCAGGAGAACATAGGGGATAATTATCCTGTGGGTGTCTGAAAATCTCCAGTTCAAGGTCATTGATTGAAAACAAAGACACCAAGACATCTTATTGTCATAGGGGGAGGTATCTCCAAAAATCCCCAGGTGCTTGGTGAGCAGGTTTCTTCTCAGGAAAGGGCTGGGCCTGTAATCTTCCCTGAAGGCTATGTGACCCTCCTACAGGATCTGGGTCTCCCAAGATCAGACGAAGAGAGATCCTCACTGAGAAAGGGTGTCTACTATTATAGACTGAGCTAGAGGCTCTCTGGAAACGTCGGACTTCAGCCTTACCCAGCAGAGTCCTATAGTGCTTTCTTGTAAAGTAGTTGTTAGTGGAACTGGTTTTCTTTGTAAGACTTTAAAAATCGTTCTTTGGCCATCAGAACTGCATGGTGCCTCATTACTGGACACACTGGAGTGTCCCCTACCCCTAGTACTGCATCAGAAGGAACGGTTGAGCCCTGTTTCTTCACTGACCAACCCTTGCCTGAGCAAGATAAGATTTTAAAACAGACTCTGAGTATATGGAATAGTATTGTAAGGGTCTCTGTTATAAAACTAATAAAAATTACCAGAAGTCAGTCAGGAAATGGACAATTGTTTGATAGATACTCGAATATTTGGATAATAATTTGAAGGAGAGAAAGACTCCAACTCATGATATACTTTCTATATAAGTTGTTTGGTAGAAATTTTTTAAAAATGAATTTAGATTTTTATCTCAGATTTTCTAAAGTGAGGCTTTATAATATTAAAGTATCACAAAAGATTTTAAACTTGACAATATAAAAAACATGTAGATGAAGGCAGTGCTGAAAATTGAACTACAGAGACATAGGAAAAATAAGTATGTGAAATATAAAAGATTGGTCAGTATGTTTGATGCTTTGTTATAAAAACATCCCAACACTTGAAAGGGCAAGGAGCATTGCTGTGGGTTGAAAGCCAGCCTGGCTATTATGTGAGACTACTCTCAAACAAAAAGTGGATATTTCTATTAATAATCATTTTCCCTCTTTTCTCTTTAAGTCATTACTAAGAAGTCCAGAAGTTGTCCAGTTTTTACAGAAACAGCAGCAGCTACTAAATCAACAAGTTTTGGAGCAAAGACAGCAGCAGTTACCAGGAGGAGCGGTGTGAGGGCTTATGAACTCTGCTGTGCTTTTTCTTACTGTAATGGATGGATGTGTCTTATAGTAAAGACAATGTCCTGCTAATCGGCTATTGGTGGTACACACCTGGAGTTCCTGCACTTGGAAGACTGAGCCAAGAGGCTCCCAAGTTCAAAGCCAGCCTGGGCTACATAGCAAGTTCCTTTCTCAAAAGTGAGACGGAGAGAATCTTATAGAAAAAATATTTTCCTTTAAATGTGCGTGTGTGTTTAAGGATAAATAAGTATTTCATTTTTGCATTTAATACTTTCATATCACTTTAAGTTTGAAAAAAATATCACCTTTACATTTTTTAATGTTTTTCTTCAGTTGTTCTTACTGAAGCTAATGAGGCAGTTACTTTCTGTGGAAGTCATAAAGTTAATAGGAATCTCAAATTACCTAGCACCATGATTCTCATGTGGAGGCACCTGGAAAGGAATTGTGTTTTGGGTTATCATAATTACCTTGAACATAGTTAGGCTGTAGTGAGGGGCCAAGAATTTTAACATTCTGCAATCTGTGATATTGCACCAACTAAATGTTACCTTGCCATTAATGCGCCTCTGCTGCGCTCATGACCTGAGGTCACCACAAGGTCAGGTCCTCGTAATAATTTTTCTCTCTAGTTAAACTGGAGCTGTGAAAACTAAGCATGTTAACATAAGCATGAGGAAGGTGGTCAACTGATCTCTTCATGTAGAGAGATGCATTGATGTTGGTCCCTCTGTTGGCAGTGTCATCTTTAAAGCACGTCATCTCCTCAGTTGAATTTGTAAACAGTTCAGGTATACTCAGCCCAACAAGGCCAGGACAGAATTGTCTTACAGTCATTCTTAATGTTCTTCACAAAGGAGATCCTGAAGATAGAGTAACACTCAGCATCTTGTCAGTGATTTTCAAAATTGAACACTTATTCCCACGTACTGTTAAAGGAATGGTGGATTATCTGGGTACGTTTTTGTACTTTATTCTAGAAAAACTTTAAAAAGGCAAAAATACTGTAAGATACTGAATCAAATGTCAAGAGAGTATATCCATGAGTTACTTAATAAATGTGTCAAGGAAACTGCAGAAATGTCAGTTGGTTGATTCTTACACTCTGAAATGTATATGATGTTAAACTCGTAGCTATGATAAGTACTCACAGGGTTGCAGATACAGCTTAGCCCTAGAGCGCCTGCCTGGCATGTGCAAGGCCCTCGGCTCACCCCCCCCCTCCCAGCTTTACACCATGACAAAAAGTACAGGAAAAGAGTGTTTTCCTTTATTTTGTGTTCTACACTTGTGTATCTGAAAAAAAAAACAAACTTATGCCAAAATTATTTGTTAAAAGTTCAGCTGTTGGCCTTTGAGTTGTGTGCTGTACTTTTTTAGTTGCTCGCCACTGGCTGTAGAGCACTTTACTTAGTATTTGGTACTGTACATATGTATTGAGAACCTTATTGTTTCTCTAGACTTGCATGCCTGTCCACTCTGCCACACGTGTCCTAGCAGAGCTGTGGATTTGTGCAACCCATTCACAGTGACAGTGTCACGTTGCACTCTCAAAATGTTGGCCCTCCCTGTCAGAACCTTTCGTAGCCCAGCTTACACTGCTTCAGATACACAGGAAGTAGGAAAGTGTGACATGAAAGGGGATTAGATTTGTTTTAAGAACTTGGAGGTGGCCTAAGTACTTGTTAAGTCCTGGAGTAGATCACTGAGGGGCTCAAAATCTTTCTCTAGGATATTAAGAATAAAGTAGATAACCATTCATGAAGTTAGAGAGGAATTAGGATAGTTTCTACTATAAATCATTGCCTGTCACATTGGAAATTTTTGTCTGCTTAAAACCTGTCGGTAAGGTTTTTGCGTTAGAGTACATGCAGTTTCTCCATACTTTCCCGTTCTATATACTGATGGCTTTTGACAGCAATTGTAGCTTCGTCAACCAATAGGTTTTTATTTACCTATTCCTTAATTCAGTATTAACTGACATGGGACTTGTTTTAGCCATTATAGAGCAGAAGCCTTAAGACAGCCTCTGAAGGTTTTGAACATTGAAACATATTTTTAGACTGCTATCCAGTTACCAGAGTAACAAGCCGAGCCTAGCCTGCTCAGTAAATCTGAGGTAAATTAAAGGTTTGTGGTCTGATCTGTGTTGTACCGTCTGATAGCCAGACATGCCAATGAGGCTGTGACATAAACTAACCATACCTAGCCCAGCTAAGCATTGTTTAGATGTGCAAAACCACCCTATTGATCTGTCATTTGGAAACCTGTTACTAAAGGCTTAGGATTAAAGGCCACAGAGTTCAAAGTGATCTAGTTGTTTGTGTTACAGTAAGTAGCTGGGTACACTTAGTTGTTACAGCTGTGTACAGCTGTTTTCACTGGATGGCAGATTTTAAAATTGGTGAAGCCAATCAGAGAAGACAGTGAAGACAATACATAGTAAACTCTCAGCCTGCAAGAAATAGATGTGATTATGGATGGGGCAAATGTGGAGGGAAATGCACCCAGACCCCATGAGCTACAAAAAGATGATGTACTTTCCTCTAGCGCCTCCAGAATCCACATGCCAGCATCTTGACATTGGTACAGGGAGACTAATTTCAGACTTGGACCTTTCAGAACTCTGGAATAATATTATCTTATTGCACATTTTTTAAATAGCAGCAAGGTGCGAGGGCTCAACCCATCAGGCTCCATGTACAGCCTGCCTAGAAAGATTAAGTTGTTTTGTCTTCTGATAGAATGTTTGCTTGCACACCAAGCCACTAAACCACAAGGTAAAATAGTTTTAACTGTAAGAGGCTGGATTACTTGGCACCCCCCCCCCATTATTCTAGAACAGAATACTGACTGTGTCACCTCTGTCCCTTCCCAAGGCTTTCTGAACCCCAACCAAGGCTTAGAATCAGTGAGACAAGTTGGGGCAGGGAAAACAAACAGGAGCTTGCAAACAATTCACAGTCATCTGCATTTCACAAGCTTCTCTTGGAAAACATTTTAATCAAACATTTCATGGCATATGAAAAATAAATGATTTAGTGAAAGTTTCCTTACATAGCCAGGTATTTTTAATCATAACATGCTTAAAATCTTCATACATACATGTTCCTTGCCTGACATGGTTGTAGAGTTGCTAAGGTAGGGTGTTCAAATGATGATGTTTTGCAAATTCACTTTGTACTTCCAATAACTTCACGGAAAAAAAAAAAAAGGTTTATTGAGTTGTGGCCTAGTTCTAATATGGGGAGCAGCAGTTGACAACCTCTAAAATTTCTGCAAAGTATGCCAATTATTCCAAGATGTCTTTTAAAAAACGTATTAACCAATCACGGTAGCAAATGCCTGTAATCACCACAGTCGGGAGGCAGATGCAGTCAGATCTCTGAATTCAAGGCCAGACTGGTCCTGGCAAGTCCAGGACAGCCAAGGCTACATACACAAAAACCCTGTCTTGAAAAAAAACCAAAACAAACAAAAGTACCACCAAAGTTTTTACGGCATGAAGAATTCTTTAAAATCCTATTTCCTAAGGACAGTTTATGATTAAACATCTTAAGGAGCCACAGATCATACATACAGAATTGTTTCTAGAGTTTGAAAGAAAAGCCAAAAGGTGTACCATTGCCATATTAATTCACTTTTAATGAATTAAAAGTGTGTGTCACTTGCAGGACAGAAGGCTAGGCTGCTGAGAACCAAAGCCTTCTCTCGGTATGTTTTATATTCCTTTCAGCTTTTCCTTAACATATGTGAGGGTTACCTTCCCTTGTACAGTTTGGCTGTGGAATCCTAGCACATAAGACTGTGGAATGCACGGTATATTTTACTTTATTTAATATATACACTAAATATCTGGAGCATATTCAGAGTTAAGCAGGAGCTTGAGGTCCAGCAGGCATTATACAATGCTTTCACTACTATTCTTTCTACTGTTGTTATAGGGGTAACTCGGTCCTTAGAAGACAATGAAAGAGTATTCTAAATGCTAGGTAGTTTGCTACTTTTGCTGACTGTATAGCAAAACACCGAAGTGTGTATGCTAATAGGTGATGTCTTAATTCTGAAAGGGCTGTTAACATCATCTAGCTTAAACAAACTGATCATGTCTTATTTTTGTTAAAACTCACACAAATACTGACTTGTATATGGTGATAAACATCCTGGGTCTTGTGGGCAGGCCAGATTGGTGCAGTTCTCCATTACATGATCCTGCCCAGAGCAACTCAAGCCACACGTCTGTGACCTACCCACTTTCCTCTTCATCCTGTAAAACAACACTGTGCAACATAGTTTTACTTGTCTGTTTCATGGAATGATTGCCACGGGGTCAGAGGAATCTGAAGTCAAGCATTACATTATGATTTTTTTTCAACCCCTTAGCAGCCAAGGGGGAAAAACCTGATTAAAATGTGACTATGTTACATGAGCAGAGGCTTACATCTCTTCAATGCTAACTTCTCTGATGATACATAGGAACCTATGTCATGATTCCTTTCTCAAAGGTATCAGGTACTTAGATATTTTGTCTAATTTCTTAACACTGCAAGGAAGTCCAAGTTGTTTTGTTTTTTAGGCTTCTGCTTTTGTTTTGTCTTGCTTTGAGACAGGGTTCCCATGTAACCTTCACTGTCATGGAACACATTATGTAGACACAGCCAGCCTTGAAATCATGGAGACCCACCTGCCTCTGCCACCCTAGCTCTGAAATTGAAGGCATGCACCTCACCTGGAAGCTCCTGCTTCTCAATAGTTCCATAAAGCTACATCCTGCCAGAGGATGCATAGCCTCTTGTGAGATGCTCAAAAGGCTGTTAGAAACCGGGGCCAAATGCTTTGTAGCCTTGGGTGGGTACTCAAATGCCACATGAATGGCCTTCCAAGGAAGAGGCTGGGAGAATTATCAGAAAAATAGGGATGCAAGGAGGTGAGATTTATAAGAACTTAATTAGTACTTATACAAACATAAATTAACCTAATTGTTCTGAGGAGAATTTCAATATAGTAACAACTAAGAACTTGATTACATTATTTTTCAAGCTGAAGGAAATTCACATGTATGGATTTTAAAGGTTCTGAGATCCAAGGTCTGTGCAGATGGTTTACTGTTAGAATTACAGTTCCATGGAGGTGGGGACTGCCTCTAATAAACATTTGATTACACAGCACCTGCCACTGTACCTGGTGCACATAAATGCACAAGACCGACTTAAGGAATCAACGAGCTTGGGTTTTTCTAGACTCTTAAGTGGGCTCTAGGTTTTAGTGCGAGATGTAATGAGTTTTCTGATCTGTATATATGATATATGATAGGGTTTTTTAATATAGGTTTTATAGATACAGTAGACACTGGCTTTTCACATGATCGTTTCTATCTTAAATACAATTGAATGGGAAACAAATGCATGTGCATTGTTATGTGGACTAGATTAAACAAAGGAAATTCAGACTAGGGGAGCTCTATCCTTTAAAGCTTAAATGTCATCTTAAATGATGTGCTTCTCAAAGGGCACGAAGCAAACTTAACAAGCAATGGGATGATTAATGAGTGGCATGTACCTTGATGTCTAGAGGAAATTTCCCTTTATCATCCAAAGGAGGAAATAACAAGCTTTAATAATAAATACATGCACACTGATAGATGCATGTATATATACGGAAGGTATTTTTAAAGATGCTTTATTTTTTTCATTACCACCGTTTCCTCAAAAATGTAGGGCATATGAAACATTCCTGCTTCACTTGGGAAGCTACATCCATGTATTTCATAGCTTTAGAAGAGGCTGCCAGATGTAAGCAGGTGATAAACAACACATGTGCCAGGTTAACTAATACATAAATAAGATCCTGTGATGTCTCCAAGTCTTTGCTGTCGTTTTAATCATCTGTGATTAACTGAGACATGTCACCAGGAGGAAAGATGTGGTAATGAATGGGTGAGCCTTGTAGGCTCCAGTAGGGGCATGTTCGAAAGGGCGGGTAGGCAGGGGATGTTCTTCCCGACCTTCCAGCCTACAGCTTCATCGCTGCACGAGGCGTGCGCACAGTGTACGCAGGGAAGGTAGCCATCCCATCCGAAAGGTCAGACAGGAGGAACCAGAAGACTAGAACCTGACTTCTATAGTGGAAGCAGGAGCCCCCTGTGTTCCCGGACTGAATTTTAGACTAACCCTGCCACTTAGAATTATGGCTCTACTTAGGCCTTTTTCCCTTATTAGCTTGATTTTTCCTTCTTTTTTAAACAGTGGTAGGTCGAAGCAACACGATTCTAGGCTTCACAGTTTTTCCCTTTCCAATCACAGTTTAAATCTGTTTAAACGTACCTGACATTGCAAAGTACCCAGCTATGCATATTTCAACTTCAGAGATAAAGTTTCTGTGGCTTATCTCACAGATCACTGAACAAGCTTGGTTTACTTTCTTAACATTCACATTGCAAGTGAGAGCTTTGAAACTATGTAGGTTTGGTTGGGTTTTGCTCTAGTGCTCCTTTTTTTTTTTACCCCTATGTAAGCAGCTTTGTGTTTTTGTTAGGGGGCACAACATTCTGTATAGCAACAAGCTAACTTGGATTAGGGCCTTGGGTTCTGCCAATGCCCTTCACACACTGTTTTCCCCTCTCAGAAAAGACATGGCTTCTAATTATAACATTGGCCTGGGAAACATGCTTCTTCAGCCACACGGCACTAGCCCCAGGTTAACTAGATAGCACAAAACAAATGGTGATAAAAGTGTGAATAATATACATTGTATGTATTTACATCTGCATCCAAAAACTTCCGTTTGTGGCAGGTTGCACTGATAGAAGCCACTGCCTGCATCTAGTCTGTGGAAGTGTAGCTGACGACATGACTGTTAAGATACTGAAGAAATAGGGTTATGTGGGGAGCCCATCTGAGTTAGAACTTTGTCCAACCACTGCAGTGGTCCATGAAGATGAATCTCAATCCAGCAGGGGGTGCTTGTGACATCCTGGCGATGATACTCGGCTCCCCAGCCCTGCAGAGGAAGAAAAGAGCCCAGACTGAACTGTGCTGCTTTTGCCAGAGGCCAAAAGGCAGAGCACAGAGGATGCAGGTCTATGTTCTTCCTGTGAGAAGTCAATGCCTCAGCGGAGCAGATACCTCAGAGGGGCCCAGGTCAGGCAAGGTGTTCTCTGTTAGCTCATTTACACCTATTTAGTGGTGGTCTGGGGCTCTACATCACATGGGAGAGGCTGTCAAGTCATCTCTCCTTTACAGGGGAAGAGGCGCAACCTCATGTTCCACTCTTCATGTGGAAGCCTGTGTCTGCACAAAACTGTTGCTCATTGAAGAACAGAGATCAGGTCTGAAAGTTGCAAAGATCAGGAACTCTGGATTTGGAGGGTGGAATGTCTGAACTTAGAGTTTATTACTCTTCTACCTCAGGTTCACTCAGAAATTTCCCATTTATCTCCACTGATAGGAGAGACAGATACTAAAATGACAGGAGATAGATAGATGGATAGATAGATAGATAGATAGATAGATAGATAGATAGATAGATAGATATACATAAATGGTAGATGGTCATATTATTTCTAGTATGTTATTCAGCAATGGAAAGTTACTTAAACTTTAAGGGGAGATTCCAGACTATGTTATTGACAATCATGATTCCCCAGAGTTGTTTAAAAACTTTTAACACAGGAGCACAGGGGCTAGAGAGAATCCTCATTGGTTAGAGCATTGGCCTCACAGGGCACCAACGCTCATAGTACACAGACACAGATGCAGGCAAACACATACACATAAAAACATAAGTCTCAGCCAGGCTCTGTGGCTCATGCCTATAATCCCAGAACTCAGAGAGGCAGAGGCAGGCAGATCTCTGTGCATTCCAGGCTAGCCTGGTCTACAAAGCGAGTCCAGTACAGCCAAGGCTATACAGAGAAATCCTGTCTCAAAAAACCAAAACCAACCAAACAAAAAGCAAAACAAAACAAAAATAATAATAAGTCTCTTTTTTATCACTTAACTCTTTTTTTCAGCTTAACCACACTGCCTGGTCACTCATGGTCATCACCCTCTGTGGGCTGGTGATATCTTCTCGCAGTTGCCTGTTCCCCAGATCTCCTTCCTTTCTGATTTTCCCAGAAACCTCTGCAGGAGCCTCCAACCCTTTGACTTTCAACTTGACCTTGTCATCAAAAAATTTTACACTCGAGAGCTGCACACTTGAACCATCAAAGGTCCCAGTGATATCCTACAATGTTTTAAGTAGATCATATTCATAGCTGTCATCGCTTGCATAAGCCAAGAAGCTATACGTCAGACATGCCTGCATCTAACTCCTCTACCACCCACATTTTTTGTAGGGAGAAAAAATGAAAGTATCAGAGACAAAGTTTCAACCATACCATTTGGGCATGGTGGCACACGCCTATAATCCCAGCACTTGGGAGGCAGAGGCAGGTAGGCAGATCTCTGAGTTCGAGGCCATCCTGGTTTATAAAATGAGTCCAGGACAGTCAAGGTTACACAGAGAAACCTCGTATCGAAAAACCAATATGTATACTATATATTATATATTTTATATTCTTTATATATATTATATATATATTTAACCATACCTGCACCCACTTATACAGCTCTACCCACTGATGCATTCATGGGCCATTCTCAGGCTCGCATAGTGGCTACTTCTCTCTTCCCTCTAGTGTTGAGTCAGGAGCTCAGTTCTAGGATCACAGCCTTCTGTGTGTCAGTTCAGACCCATGATCCCACCCAAACACACGGAGCTAAACAAGGGCCATTAGGAGCTAAACAAATTAATTAAGGATTTTGACAGCTCTGCCATAGCTCTCCTTCATTCAGCCAGTCAACAACTGTTTATTGAGCAGCTGCCAATGGTAGGCCAGGGGCTGTTGTGGGTGTTGGGATGATGAATTTTTGGTTATTCATAGGCCTCTGAGAGATAGGCAGTAAGCAACAAGTGAATGGGATGAGTCAAGCAAAGGAAAAGAGAGGGGACTGGAGGGGAGGCAGGGGAGGCCTCACGGAAGCAGTGTGTGCCAGCAAAGGAGCTAAACAAGGGTCTAAATAAGGGCCATTCCCAACTTACATCTCCAGCTCTGCCTACTCTCTCCAAACAGACACTTCGAGCTCTGCCACTCAGCATCTGCTTGTAAATGTGACCGATGGACAGTGACAGCTGCTGTAACTTACTTGCAGCCTTATTTGCTCACCTCACCCACTTACATCTTTTCCATCCTGGTGGAATGCAACCTGTGTCACTTCTAGCTCTCTTCCCTCACCACCCAACCAAACCTGCCTTATGACTGGGAGTCCTCCACTTCCCACAGCTCTGCCGGTGCTCCTCTGGTAGAAGAGAGCCTTATTCTCTACTGTTTTATTTTATGGCTATAGGTGTTTTGCTTGCTTGGATATCTATGTGTGTGCATTCAAGCACACACACAGATTCCCTGGAACTGGAGTTTCAGAGGGCCCTGAGCCACCACATGGATACTGGGAATTGAACCCAGGTCCTCTGCAATAGCTTACCACCTCACCTGCAGCATACCTTTTCTCCACTTAGCAGCCAGAATGACCCTTTAAAGATAGAACGAAGCTGGATGTGGTGGTATATACCTGCAACCCGAGCAGGAGAGAGAATGAAGCAGGAAGATGCAGAGTTCAAGGCCAGCTTGGGAAAGCCTCATAGTGTCATGGTGCTGAACTCTACTGAGCTCTCAGGAAATGCTCCCATTTGATTAGCCCCACACACAAGGCTGCAGTCACCCGCCCAGTCTGCTTCCCTTCCATATCCTGGCTCATAGGTGCCACGGGATTCTGAGCTTGCTTTTCTCTCAGACTCTACTGCTTTCTACCTTGAGGACACAGGACCTCCAGGTCTCTGCTGGCACACACTGCTTCCGTGAGGCCTCCCCTGCCTCCCCTCCAGTCCCCTCTCTTTTCCTTTGCTTGACTCATCCCACTCACTTGTTGCTTACTGCCTATCTCTCAGAGGCCTATGAATAACCAAAAATTCATCATCCCAACACCCACAACAGCCCCTGGCCTACCACTGGCAGCTGCTCAATAAAGAGTTGTTGACTGGCTGAATGAAGGAGAGCTATGGCAGAGCTGTCAAAATCCTTAAAGATGATCTGGCTTTCACTTAAAATGGTCACCACCAGTGTCTAGTCATCTGAAAAAAAAGTAATCATTGACAGTTTTTATTTTGTTTAAGTCCTTGCAGGGCTGGTAATGGATCTCGGTCCTTGCCTAGCCTGTGCAAGGACATAAATTCCTGCTTTACCATCTCAGGGAGGAAGGATGGGAAGGAGGTTGGGGAAGCCCATAATAGGAATAGCAGTCTGTTTTCTATGCATTAAAGTTCATACCTTTATTCATTTGTTGGGTATCTATGAAACATTTAGTTGATTTGGGAAATAATCCCATTTCTATGCATGCTTGTATTACAGTAACTACTTATACCCACAGCTCATCCTCATTAAAAGACATGGACCTGGGAAAAATAACTGTTCCACTCAAGAAACAGTTCAGTAGTGGCAAGCTAATGCCCTCTTCTGGCTCCAAAGCAACAGTGCACCTGGAAATTTTCCAGGGCTTTCCTTTCTACTTTGAATGTCAAAGACAGAATAAAGCAATTTTATCCTCATGAAAAAGGTGTCTTTAGGAAAAAAAAAAAAAATTGTCATTAGACAAAAGGATTATATTTACAATAAAGGACCTCCAAACTGTCAAATGAAAAATTGTATATTAAACAACTTTAATGAATATTCTGCAAAAAGAATGAAGCATAGAAACTCTAGGTGTCCACTTGTAGCTCTTACTTTATGCATTGTGCTCATCTTTTCCACAGGCTGACCTGTATACTTATTAAAGTCGACATTTTTAAATGTTAAAAAGAAGACATTTTTAATTGAAAACTATACACGTTGATTCTTACTTTTAAAATAATTATTAAAATTATCAATATGATAAAATAAATTTGGGTATAGAAAAATAGGGCAATTGCTGATCATGGTAGCCAGCTTTAAATGGCTAATAAAACTCACTTTAAGGCTGGGAATGTAGCTCAGTAGAGGGCCTTCCCTAACTCAGTTCATGACACCCTGGGTTTCATCACCAGCACGGCTTTTAAAAATGTCTTGTGGAAGAGTTGGAAGGAGCTAGAGAGGACAAGAAGTCCACAAGAAGACCAACAGAGTCAACTAGCCTAGGTCCATGGGGGCTCACAGAGACTGAAGCACTAACCAAAGAGCAGGCATGGATGAACCTAAGCCCCTACACATATGTACCTGATGGGCAGCTTGGTCTTCATGTGGGTCCTCTAGCAAGTGGGGCTGGGGATGTCTTGGACATGGACACAATTACCTACTTTTGGATCACTTTCCCCTAGCTGGGCTGCCTTGTCTGGCCTCAGTGGAAGGGGATGTGCTTAGTCCTGGTGCCACTTGATGTCCTGGGATGGGTTGGTATGGGGGTTGGTATGAGGGAGAATGGAGGAAGGGAATGGGACAAGGAGGAGAGGATGGAAGGGGCTCTCATTGGGATGTAAAGTGAATAAATAAATTAATTAGTGAGAAAAATAGGAAAGTGAGCCCTGGAGAGATGGCTCTGCAGTTAACAGCACTGGCTGCTCTTACAACATCCGAATAGCAGCATGCAACTATCTCAAACTCCAGTTCCAAGGGATCTGACTCCCTCTTCTGGCCTTTTTAGGCACTGCATGCGCAAAGAAAAAAGCCACACACATAAAATAAAAATAAATTTAAAAGAAAATGTAAGAGCTTGGGAGAAAGCCATGCCCCTTCCATAGGGGCATTTGTGCCACTGTGAAACTGTTATAGACACCACAGAGTTTGATAAGCAGGTCCAGATTTTTAAATGTCAGATTGATTTCCCTGACTTATCCACATCTGACTAAATATTTCTATCCCACTTTATGCCAACACTGATTAGTGCTGTTTTCCTACATTTGCCTGGCAGCCTTCCCAACTGAATGAATCTTATTCATTCACTGGGTGACAGCAGAGCCTGGCTAGGTGAAGGAAGGGGATCTGCAGCACTTGATCCTGTCGCCCCTGCACCTTCAACCTGGAAAACAGTCACACTGCCACTTAAATCGGGTTTCCTTCCTATGGGAAAATGCAACATTTTCCTATAGTTGTGAAGTAAGTCAGTTCTTGCTTATACCTTCTTATAAACTGTTTCCTCCAAGGGGTTCTTGTTGCTAGCTACAGTGCTACACACCTTCAATACCAGAAGGCAGAGGCATAGGGATCTCTGCGAGTTTCTAAGTTAGCCTGGTCTATGCAATGAAGCTTCCAGAGAAGCCAGGCTACATATAGTGAGACAGAGGACATATATATGTGTGTGTGTATGTATATATTTATGTACATAACTATATATACATAGATATATATGTATACTATATATATAAATATGTATACTATATATACATAAATATATATTATATATATTATATATATATAATTAGAGAGAGGAGAAAGAGAGAGAGAGGCATTAGAGAGCCAATCAATATTTTAATATGGAGCAGTGAGGTTCATGAATCCCTCCACTCCTGACTGAAGACAGCTGATGGTTTTCAGGGAGAGTCACTTTTCTTCGAGAGTGTGGCCCCTGGTAGGTTGACCTCAACCTCACTAGTTTCCTTGGGTGGGATATATACGCTCAGGAATATATGGGCAGTGGAAGTTGGACTAGGTGATATTTTAAAAATAGGACAATAATCATTACATCTTCTAAAAAGAAAAGACGAAGTTACTCTCCACCTGAACTGGCTGAGTTAGGCCCAGAGAGCATCTCGTGCTTTCTTCCCCTTTCCCACGTCAATACCTTCACAAAGCTCATCCGAATCGTGCACATCTTGGTCAGCTCATACACAACTTCAAAGCCGTGGTGCACTGACTGGGCGAGCAGCTGGGCAAAGAGCTGGTTGTTGAAGACCTTGAGGCTGCAGCCGCTGGGGATCTTGCAGACAGTGGCTGGGTGAAAGCCGTGCTGATAGTTGCAGTTCCGGCTCTGGACAAAGATGCTGCTGTCGCTCACGCACTCCGCGTATACCTCGCCCCCGACGTAGTACAAGTGCACGCCTGTGGACACAAAAAACCGTGCTCTTCCTACTCTGCTTTCTTCTCAGCGACTCAAGCACCTCAAGATATGGGACCCTCTACAGTCAGGTTAAGTCCAGCATCATCGCTGGTCATAGAAGAGAACATGCAAGTGACCCAAATACCCGCTTGCTTTCTTTGTCCTCTCCTACAAACCCATTAAAAACCCAACCCCGAGGGCTGGAGACGCGGCGCCACTCTCAGCACCCAAACTCCAGCTCACCACCGTGTGTAACTCCAGTGTCAGAGGAACTGCCGCCCTCTTCTGGCCTCCATGGGCGCTGCATGCACATGGTATCCATACACACATACAGGCAAAACTGCCACATACATAAAATAAAGAAAAAATAAAACAAAATAAACCCAAATGGCCATTCTTAAAAACAGAGTCAGTAGTGCTCCCATCACTTTTGACCTCACTCACTTCAAAATAAGTTTCCATGATACCTAGATTAAAATAAAAAAAACCTCATGCAAAACAAAACCTTACAAAGTCTTTCACACCCACAAATAAACAAAATGTTATAAAGACGAGGCCCAGCTAACATTGTGTAAATGTTACTGAGATCCACACCTTACACCGACTCAAGGGCTTGAAGAATCTTCCCAACAGTTATAAGTCTATTCTTTGGCTCACACCTTCAAGGCCAGCACTCGGAGGGCAGAGGCAGGTGTGTTTGAGACCAGCCTGGCCTACATAGTGTTCAGGCCAGCCAGGGCTGCACAGTGAGACCCTGACTTAAAACTAAAATATTTCTGAGTAGAGGCTTCAAAGACGGATTTCCTTTCAGAGGCCATGACTTACCCCTACACATCACGCGTGTGCGCATGAGAACAGGGACACTCTCACCACACTCCCACACACGGTCATGTGAACACATAAGCAACAAGCAGCCTTTGATAAGTTCACCTAACATTCCTAGGATGACATTTCAGAAAGGAATAAATAATGTGTGGCACACACGCACAACCAAGTTTTATTCGGCTGTTAAAAGCATACACGGATGGAACTAGAGATGGTTAGAAATAAGCCAGACTCAAACACAACTCCTCTTCCTCTCTCCCCATTGTCTTCCCTCCCCGACAGCCTCCTTCTCTCTTCTTAATTGCCCTCAGCTCTCTTCTGTTTTCTTTCATGCTGGGCCTCAGCATGAAAGAAACCCACAACTCAGGCCCTGGTGACCTGGAGGAACTGGAAGGATGTCTCTGATTGGCTGGCACACAGTGCCTCTGCTGGACCCTCACCAAGCAAAGCCAGTGCTGCCTCCCCTGACCATGCTGGTGCACAGTGGGAGGGGGTGTGATTGACAGTGATTGACAGTGGTGGGACATTCGATTGTAGAGTTGAGCACAACCCTGAGAGGTGATCTTGACACTGACACAGGGTTCAAAGACACTATATTGGCCTGCAAGATAAGACAAATGAAGTCACGTGACTATGTGACTCCCGGAAATGCTGCCATCTAGGGCCAGCCTGCTGGCTGGATTCTGCCCTTCACCTGATATTCAGAGCAGGCTCATGTGTTCAGCCCTGGGCTCTGCTCCTTCCTCGAGTGGCCCACCTTCCCTCTCTCTCCTCTGCCAACTTGTGTTGTGCTTGCTGATAAGGCTTTAATCTGAATGAAAACCACCCCCTAAACACACACAGACCAGGGTCAGATGACAAAATTCTTAGCTATTGTAAGCAATAGGTTCCGGGAGGATTAGACACTTGAAGGTCATTTCATTCAAATACCCACTAAACCTGCAGTAGCCCAGCTCTGGCTGTTACCACCAGCTTCCAGGTCTGCGGAGGTTAGGGAGCATGCAACTGGGTCTCTGTGGTCCTCCTCTGCAGTGGCGGATAGCACACACTGGCGAGAAACTGCTGACAGGCAGAGGCGGGGCAGCGTCCCACGCTGCTCTCAAGTGCAGGGAACCCACATGGAGGGGCCACCACGAGAGGCAGAGGCCAAGATGCCACTGCAGCTCAGAGAACCCTGCTGCCTCCCCACCGTCCTTGAAGTACATCCTCACCCCTCCCGGGAGCTTGCACTTGGCATTGCTCTGGCCTCCGCTGCCTTTTCCTCTGCAGAGCTTGTCCAAAGCTGGCGAATTGTGAAGATTGTCTGTACAGTCTTGGACAGTGGTGAACAGGCTGCTCTGAGCTCAACTCTACAAATGAATGTCCCACCACTGTCAATCACACACTGGCCTGCTCCTCCTGAGCCACCTCTCTCTCGTTACTGCTTCAGGATGTCCGAAGCCCTGCACAGCCTGTGTCCTACACCGTCCGCACAAGAGCAAGAGGCCCACTAGAGGAAACTTGTCTGATACAGGCAAGGGGTCTAACACCCTGATGGCCTAGCATGCATGAGGCCCTGCATAAAAGAGCAACAATGAAAAAAAACATTGTTGAAAAAAGTTTCAACATTGAAAAAAGTCAACCAGAAACCCACCATCCAGAAACAATCACGGTAACCTCCGCTATACGTCTTCAAGTCTTATTAATTAATTAATTAATTAATTAAGTGTTTTTTAGTCATGGTCTCATGTAGCTCATGCTAGCCTCAGATTTTCTCTGTAGATAAAGATGACCTTGAACTTGCAATTCTCTGATCTCTACTGCCCAAGTGTTAGGATTACAGGCATGTACCATCAAGCCTAACAGTTAAAGGAAGTTGTTGTTGTTTTAACTTTAAAAAGATTTATTTATACACATGAGCACACTATTTGCATGTATGACTGCATACCAGAAGAGGACATCAGATCACGTTATAGATGGTTGTGAGCCACCATGTGGTCACTGGGAATTGAATTCAGGACCTCTGGAAGAGTAGCCAGAGCTCTTAACAGCTGAGCCATCTCTCCAGCCTCCTTTAAAGGCAGTTAAAAAAAAAAAATGAGAATATATTCTGTAAAATGTTTTAAGTCTTTTTTCATTTAGTAATATATTGTGAATATTTTCTTATGACATATTCTGCAGTGTCAAAATCAATTGTTGCCATTGGATAACATCTTATTCTGATATTTTTTAAGGATTTACCTTTTAAAAAGAAAAGATGCTAAGTGAGCACTCTACCGTTTGTGCTAATCCCCTGGAGAAGACAGGGAACAGGACAGGAGCCTACCACAGATGGCCTCCAAAAGACTCTGATTGAGGTATAGAAATAGAGGCTGAGACTCACAGCCAAACTTTGGGTAGAATGCACAGAATTTTATGAAAGAAGGGAGAGGTAGAAAGACATGGAGAGGACAGAAGCTCCAAAAGAAGACCAGCAGAGACCAAAAAAACAAAACAAAACAAAAAAAAAAACAAAAAAAAACCTGGGCCCTGAAGAGAATGATACTCCAACCAAGGACAATACATGGAGAGGACCTAAAAACCCGGCTCAGATGTAGCCCATAGACTCAGTCCCCAAGTGGGTTCCCTAGTAAGGAGAACAGGAACTGTCTCTGGCATGAACTCAGTGGCAGGCTCTCTGGTCACCTCCCCCTGAGGGGGGGAGCAGCCTTACCAGGTAACAGAGGAAGACAATGCAATCAGTCCTGATGAGATCTGATAGACTAGGGTCAGATGGAAGAGGAAGAGGACCTCCCCTATCAGTGGACTGAGGGAGGGACATGGGAGGAGAAGAGGGAGATAGGGTGAAACCAGGAGGGGACAAGGAAGGGGGCCACAACTGGGATACAAATTGAATAAATTATAATAAATGATAATAAAAAATAAAAATATATAACAAGAGAAAGAAGAAAGGATGCCTTACAAGGGGCTAGAGAGAAGGCTCAATAATTAAGAGCACTGGCTGCTCTTGCAGAGGACCTGGGTTCAGGTCACAACACCCATTCAGTGGCTCCCAACCATCTGTAACTCCAGGTTCAGGGGGTCTGACACCTTCTTCTGGCCTCTGTGGGCGCCAGGCATGAACATGGTACAAATACATATATGTAGGTGCTCACATGCAAAAAATAAATCTTAAAATGTGTGTATATAAAATAATAATATAATAATATTATACTAATATAATAATAATAAATATTTCCATTGAATAACCTCATCCTGCCTTCATATTTCTTATGGGTTTTATTTGTTGGTTTTTGTAGATAGGGCCTTATGTAGTCCAGGCTGACCAGCCTCCTGCCTCTCCCTTCCAAATAGAATTACAGGCCTGTGCCACCACTTTTGGTCCTTTGCGATATCATGTCTTCACAGCACTCACCCAGGCCACCCCTGAAGATAGTCTACTGGCTTCAGAGACTAAGAGACCCACCAAGAGCCCATGTCCCTCTCCAAGGATGATCCTATGCCTGGGGGGCTTCCCATGGGCTACTTGATCAATGTTTAGCCGGTTTCCATTAGCCCAGAAGCAGCAATGGGGACATGCTGGGCTGGTTCTCACCCTTTCCAATGTGCCTCCTGGTGTTCTCTATTGTTGAGTTTCTGTTTACATTTGAAAGAAGCCCAAGACAGAACCTATTCCTGTTATTGGAGGGGTCAGTGAAGCCATCTATGAGCACGCTCCGGGAGGATGCCTGGAAAGTCTCTCCAACCCGGTTGTTTAGTTCGTAGTAGGCGACTGAGCACCAGTGCTGGGGTTCCTCATAGCAAACTGGTCGAAAGTCTGAAAGAAAACAAGAGAGAAGATACCCCATCATTGTCACCTCTGGGCTCTGAAGCTCATGATCCCAACAGGAAGCAGAGATGAACACTCCAGGAAGTTAGCTGTAAGACCAGGTTCATGCTCCTTTACAATCCTTCAAACACGCATGTTTAACAAAAGCTGACTTGGGCTAGCTCATTTGTTTATTGCAGCCATGAGTCTAGGCAATGGTCCTTGCCAATTTCCCACAGCTAGGGCATCTGCAAACACGTTTGTTTACAGATGACATGTAAGGAGGGTCCAGGGAAAAGACAAGTAAGCACAGGTAAGAGTGTAGTGGCAGGTCACCAGACAAATATGGCAGCCTGCTGTTACAGAACTGAACTTAATCCCCATGTCAAAAAGTATAATTCTGCAATAAAGTAATGATTAAAAATACAATAGTTTGAATATGATAACAAACCAAGTTGATAGCATCAGATGAATTTTATTTAAGAGAAAAAAATCTGTATAGACAGGATCACATTCTCTATGGAACACACAGATATCTACTTACATATAACATAGGTGCATTTTAAAGAGAGCTGGCTCACCAGCTTTGCTAGGGTCTGTCCACAGATGGAAAGGAGGACAAAGAACATCATCCTGTTGGTGTAGCCTGGATGAATCCAGCCAATAGAGGAGATTTTCAACTAGACAGGTGTGTGTTATGCAAACACATTATCTTATAGTACAATTATCCCGTCCTTTACCCAATGGCCCTAATACTACGTTTCAAACACATGCATGGAAAGCTTTTTATGCGATAAGTAATGAGTGAGCAGTCAGCTCTGGCTCTCTGTTGGCCGCAGAGGAGAGAGTGACGTAATACAAGGTGACACATGTGAACAAGGATGCGTAAGGATCATGTTAGGGGAAAACACTGAAGACTCTTGGAAGGAAGATGGTCCTCTTTATCTTACCACATCGCATAAGTCCTTTGAGAGCAATGAAAAACTTTGTTAATCTCTTAATTCTTTCTCAGCAACCTAGGGCAAGTCTCGTATATAGTGAGTGTTTATGAATATCCATTAAGTAAGTGGACTTTGTGAATAAAAGAGTGAGGCAAATCATAACTGCGGGTGCCGGCTGTATGTACGTAGGCCTTAGGTTCTAACTGTGGCTACCAGCTCTAGGTATGCAGCCCGAAGGGCATTTTTAGCTCCAGATATTATTAATCTCACACTGAGGAGGCTCCTGGAAAGCTCTTGTTTGGTCCTCTCTGGCCAGCTTCACAGATGTCAGAGCACATGCTTCATGGAGAAGCCTTAGAGCAGTGGTTCTCAACCTTCCTCATGCTATGACCCTTTAATACAGTTCCCCATGTTGTGGTGGTTCTCCAATTGTAAAATTGTTTCATAGCTACCTCATTACTGTAATGTTGCTACTGTTACAAATCATAATGTAAATGTCTGCTATACAGGATATCTGGTGTGTGACCCCTAGGGGGGGTTAGATGCCTGTGGGTCGAGACCCCTGTGAGTAAGGGTGCCTGCACTAGAGCGTCTTCCTCTTGGATAGGCTTTTTCAGGCTAGCAGGAAGCTCCCGAAGAACCTTCAGCTGCCATCTTGGCTTCAGGGCTGAGAGAGGATGTACTAGCTGGAGTTGGGGCCTAGTTCTCTACCTCCCTAAGGTCATGAACATGGTTTTTGGAGCATAAGACACCTTTAGATTGTTCAAAGAGGCAAGCAAACAAAGGCCTAACCTTAATTCTCCTTATGGCCTGCTCTTGGGCCTAATCTCAGTTAGTTAGTTAGTTAGTTAGTTAGTTAGTTAGTTAGTTAGTTAGTTAGTTAGTCAGTCAGTCAGTCAGTCATTGTGTGTGCATGGTGTGCATGTGGAGGTCAGAGGACAACTTTGTGGAGTCCATTTTCTCCTTCCATCTCTGGGGATATAACTGAGGTTGATAGACTTATGTAGCAAGTGCCTTTACTCACTGAGCTATGAAGCCAGCCAGCCTTTTCTCTTAGTATTTAAATTTTAATTTTTTTATTTGTTATACAACAATATATTAATATTACTTCTGCACTCAGCAAAGTGGCATGTGCCTGCAACTCCAGTACTGAGGAAACTGAAGCAAGAGAATGGAGGGTTCAGGACCAGCCTGTGTAAAAGCAGAACATGTATCAAAACAAACAAACAAACAAACAAACAAACAAACAAACAAACAAACAAAGGAATAATCACATATTTTATAAATGTCCAGGGAAGGTGTTAAATTCTATTTTGTTTCTGAAAGAGGCCTGGGTTCAAAAATATGTATCTGCAGTTCTACTCCACAGTGGATCCAATCCTGGTCATTGATGGTGGTGGTGGTGGTGGTGGTGGTGGTGGTGGTGGTGTGTGTGATGGTGTGTGGTGGTTCATAGATGGCTCTGTAAACGGAAAGGCACCATAGACATGCTGGATCAACAACCACACTTCTGACCATCCACGTGGGTTCCATTTCCCACAGACTCACCTGAGTGTTGATAAGGACTGTCTGACTCAGAAGGGCTTCCTGGGGAGTGAGGGTAGCTGGTGGAGCACGGAGACTGCGGGTACGCGTGGCCTGGCGAGGAGGGTGGCGCAGGACAGAGAGACTGCTGGAAAGAGTCTGGGTAGGTGGCATTGTGTGGCATGAGGGGTTCGCTGTGCAGGGAGGCACTTCGGAACTTGGCCAGGAGGCTGAGCTGGGGGTTGTACTCACTGTGTCTCGGTACGAGCACTGGAGGCAGAACTAGGAACAAGAGAAGGACAGAAGGCACACTGAGCTTGGCTCAGAAGAGTGGACAGAGGATATTTCCCCTTGGCTGTTTGTGATAGGACTGTTTTTCCTCCACCAGCCCCCTCTCCACAGGTTGTGTTCATAGAAAACTCTACACAAAGATGTTATCTCGAGCCATGAAGAGCCCCGTGGGCTATGCTCAGTCACCCTCCCTCCTTCTTGCCACCTGCATCTTAAGCAAACCGTCCAAATCAGTGATCAAATTCAGGAGGCTCCATGCACTCCCACCTTGGTACCTATCTGTTGGCATCTTGCTTCAATCCTGCCAATCAAGTCCTTTTAAAAAGTGGCATAGTTGGTTCCAAATGCTTGCAACAAAACCCCAGGTGAGGCCCAGAATACTTTCCATTAAAGACCACACTGAATTATTTAGATGATGAGCCTCAATTTTAGACTTGTTGCAGCTGAGGAAATATTCTGGGTCCTTACCACAATGGTCTAAAAGCTAGAGACCAAAAGCTATCAAGTAAAATACAAGTGGTAAGTGAAGAAATGACTACAAGATCAGAAATAACATGAAAAGCTATCAATTAAATCTGTTCATGTTAGTGGGTCCCTCCTGGCCTTCCTCCACCTCCCCAGTACTAATTAGAGATGGAACCCACAGGCCTCATACATGCTAAACAAGTGCTCTACCACCAAGCCACGCCCAGCCCTCTTGTCACCTAAAATAGGGTCTCACTGTGTAACCTGAGCAAGCTGGCCTTCTACCGAGTGCACAAGACAGGCAGGCACTGAGCTTGTATCCTCTTGTCTCAGCCTCTGAATAGATGGGGTTAGAGGCCTGTGCCAGCCGGGTTCACACTCATTAATAACAAATATGAGTAGCAGCTACTTATGGAGTCTGTCAGGCAGCCTGCTTCCTTTCTGAATTACTCAGAAAAGTGTAACTCTTCTGTTTTCTTTCCTGACTTGAAGGGCATGGCTTTCCCTCTTGCTGCTTTCCACCTTCCTCCTCTGGGACACTCCCAAGATGGACTACCTTCTCTGTTGCTTTTCACTCAAACTTTGTCTAAGACAACTGGCCTTTCTTCTAAATCAGTTCCTAAATTATTATTATTATTATCATTGGTTTTTCAAGGCAGGGGTTCTCTATGTAACACTGGACATCCACAAACTCGGAAATTCACCTGCCTCTTCCTCGTGATTGTTGGGATTAAAGGCATAAGCCACTGCCTGATCCAAATTATTTTATTAATGAGACTAAAAGTCTGAAAAAGAAAACCCAGGGACTAGATTGGACCCTGAAAACTCTCTGAGGGCAGAGTTCTGACCATAGAAACAATTTGAGGTTCTAGAGGACTGTCAAATTAGATAGCTGTTGGCTACCCCTAAGATATAAGTGCCACTATTGTAGCCTTGGGGATATCTTGCCATGCTGCTCATTGTCATGGTTCATAGCTTTACAGCTGGGTAGGACCACTTTTCTCCCTTAGAAGCTTGCATAACTTCTTCAGAACCAACCTTCAAAGGGAAGGAACCCTCAAAGGGGAGGCTTACAGGCCAGTTTAAGTTCAAGTCCTGTAAGGAAATTCACTTTATTCTATCAAAAAGTTGTCAGGAGTAAAACACACACACAACTGGAGCTTAAATATTATTTAAAATTAATATTACATATTATTGTAAATTAGTATAATCTTGGTCCATCCTTTAAAGAATTTAAACCTAAAACTAATGACACAAAAGCTATCTATTCAGACTGTCATCTTTTTTTTTTTTTTTTGCTTACTTAGGCATTATTTTTATTTTTATTTTTATTTTATATTAATTACAGTTTATTCACTTTGTATCCCAGCTATAGCCCCCTCTCTCATTCCTTCCCTATCCCATCCTCCCTCCCTCATCTCCTCCCATGTCCCTCCCCAAGTCCATTGATAGGAGAGGTCCTCCTCCCCTTCTATCAACTGAGGAATAGATACAGAAATTGTGGTACATTTATACTATGGAATACTACTCAGCAATTGAAAAAAAACAAAAAACAAACAAACAAAAAAAAAAAAAAACAAGGAAATCATGAAATTTGCAAGCAAATGGTGGGATCTAGAAAAGATCATCCTGAGTGAGGCATCCCAGGAGCAGAAAGATACACATATACTCACTTATAAGTGGGTATTAAACATATAATATAGGATAAACATACTAAAATCTGTACACCTAACAAAGCTAAGCAAGAAGGAGGACCCAGGGTAAGATGATCAACCCTCACTCAGAAAGGCAAATGGTATGGACATCAGAAGAGGGAGAAAACAGGTAAAAACAGGTAACAGGAGAGGAGCCTACCACAGAGGGTCTTTGAAAGACTCTACCCAGCAGTGTATCAAAACAGACTGTCATCTAAGAGAAACCTAAACCAAAATCAAAAATCAAAAACTTCTTTAAGTTTTCTTTAGGCTTTTGATTACCTAAAAAGAAAACAAAGGCCATTTTTTACACAACGCTTCTTATTAACAATTACACTTTAGAATTATTATTCAGAAAGTGCTTTTAAAAGATTTCTTTTCTAATTGTGTGTGTGGTGGGGAGGTATGTACAGGTGATCACAAAAAAAGTTGGATCCCCTAGATCTGGAGTTACAGCCAGCATTAGTGCTGGGAGCCTTTGCAAGAATGGTATGTATTCTTACTAACTGAGCCATCTCTCCAGTACCATTAATTAAGACTTTCTGAATTAACATTTTTTCCCATTTAGATACGTGTTTCAGAGGTCTAGTGTAACACAAACCTTCCAGCCATTCTTTATATGAACTCAGACATTATTAATGGGGTTTTGTTTTGTTCAGAATCATGTTATATGGTCATGGCTGTCCTCAAACGCTGGAGTTCAAGCCATGTGCACTTTCAGATTCCTGATATGTAAAGAGAGTCCAGAGAGAAAGAGGGAAGAAGGCGAGATAGCATTCAGAGCAGACCCATAAGGTTTGCTGAGAGTGTGGAATCTTCTGTCCCTGTACACAAGCTCAAACACAGGAAGTGAGGTGATGGCAAGATGGCAAGTTTGGGGAATTTGAAGGGTGGCCTAGCTACAAACCTCTGATGTGGTTTGGGTGTGACTACAACACTGCAGGAGAAAACTTGGGCTTCCATCAAGATAGCACAGTGGGACTATCTCCCCAAGTCCCTGGAACTAGGCAGATAGCCAGCCAAAGAGAGAAGGTGCCTGTTACAAACTGCTTCCCCATGGAAGGCCACAGGAACACCCACCCCAAAAAAACATCAGTAAAACTGCTAGAGCCAGTGAAGATAAAGACCAGACTTCCTCCGAAGTGGGGAGACATGTGGATGGACACATACATACACACACACACACACACACACACACACACGTGTGTGTTCAGGCAGGTGTGCGAAGTGTTTGGGAGAAGTAATTTTCTGTATTTAAAACATAAAATCTTAAGCATTTCTAAGGGCTGCGAGTACAGGTCAGTGGCAAAGTATTCCCAAGTGCTACACAAAGCCCTGGGCTTACTCCCAGCAAAAGGGAGACTGGGCACTAAGGTGCTGCTCCGTGAAAGGCCACTGTCTGGCACACCCGAAGCCCCTGGGTGCCCTCCTAGCAAAAACATATTTAGAAACAGTGGTCCACCTTCCCAACCCCTTATTTCAGTCCTGGATCCCTCCAGCAACCCCCCTTGGCTGTTTCAGATGGAGATGGGACGCTGGGCAAAGTTTTTGGTTCAGCTCTAACAGTCATTGGTTTAGGTCTGTCTGCACGGGGTGGGAGAAGGGAACATTTTTATTGTTAGTTTTTATTTTAACAGCTAATCATTATGAAGACACCCAGTCTCTTAAGAACTAGGAAGGGATCAGTTCTCCTAACTCCACCCAAGTAAAGCCGCATTTCCCAAAACCCTACCAAGCTTATAAGCCTCTTAGTAGAGAGCACCATAATTTTTCTGACTGCACTGTTTTGGAGCCATTTCTTCAGAACCTCCCCCCACACACACACCCCGCCTCACCACGCAGTACAGAGGTCATTTTCTGTGGATGCTCCATCACCCGAGAGCCTGATGGCCTTGAGCAAAAAGGGACTCCGAAAAGCACCCACCTGGCGTCTCCACTCGGCGGTAATGGTACGGGTTAATGCAGACCTCCTTCTGCTTGGAGCCGAATGGGAATTCACAGCACTCCAGGGGCTTCAGCTCATGGTGAGATTGCAGGTCTGGCCAGCGCCACACGCGGCAGTAGATGACGTGGGGCAGCCCCTTCCGGTGGGACACCTGTAGGCGTCCATCCAGGGACCGGGGGATGGTGACACACTTGCTAGGCTGGCCAGGGCAGCTCAGCGCCCTCTCCAGCTCATCCATGGCTCCCTTCTTCTTCTTTAACTTCTTCACCAAAGAGTCCACGGCCTTCTCCGCCCACTTCTCCTCTTCATCCCCCTGCTTCCAGCCCAGCAGCCTCTTCACTGCCGGGCTGGTGAAGGAGAAGAGGGAGCTAATGGGGGTGCTGGGGTGCATAAGAGGCAGACCTCGCGCTCCTGCAATGGGACAGAGGGCGAGGCCTTTCACGGCTTGCAGGGCCCTGGGCCGGTCAGCGGCAAGTACCTGTCCACCGATGTCATAGGAATAAGCTTGCCTTTCCTCCTGGAAGCGGTGGAGACTGATACAGATTGGGAGATGGGTTGACTTCCTCCAAAGCCCTTGGATGGTCGGGCTGGCTGACCCTGAAAGACAGGACCAGGCTTCATGAGCCATCTGGGTCATTTTCAGACTAGCTGAGGAAGGACAGGAGGGACAAATTCCCTCCCAGTGCTTTAACTTGAAAACTCCGAGTCACTGTTGACCCTGCTCTCTTCTCCTTCCCCACCTCCCAGTCAGATCTCAGTCACTGCTTTCCAAATCTTTAATTGTAGCTGCTCTCTTCCGCTCCATTTCCCCCAGCACTGAACACAGCCTGCTCCAATGTGGCTTCTCTCCCTGACACTCTCTCCCACAGCAATCTCTTTCCTCCCAAACACAATTTCATGAAGTTGTTTTCCTGAGTAAGAAAGGTGAGGCTCCCTCGGTTACCAAATGAAAGCTCTGCCTGGGTTTCCAGAGTTCCCCAACCCTTCTCCCAGCCATAATTTGCTCTTTCTTTATTTCCTGGTTGCACAAATAATCCACCATCAGTGAGTGTTGAAAATGTATGCAAGTAAAATGGGAGACACTGAGACCTTCAAGAGTCCAGCGCTCAGACATCACTGGGTCATGTTTCAGAACAGGAGTTCTCACCGTGTGTTTCTGGGAACCACTGAGGTCCCTGAGAGCCGCTTCCAGGCTGTGAGGTCCTCTTTTCTGAATACATGCAGCCTCTTCGAACTTAATTATTCTTTACACACATCAGCCAAAACAACAGACTGTGTAATATTGTACAGCGAAGAGGACATGAGAGCACAGGGGCCATCCCATTACACCAGCGCTGAGGAGATTTGCAAAGATATGCAGTGCCCAGTTCACTGAATTTTTTAAGATGGTTTTTAATTTTAAAATGCTTGTCTTGAGGCTGCAGAGATGGCTCAGCCCTTAAGAGCCCTGCTGCTCTTGCAGAAGACATGGGTTTGATTCCCAGCAGCTCCAAGCACCAGTTCCTGGGGATCTGTTGCCCTCTCCCGGCCTTCTTGGACGCTACACACATGTGGCATACAGGCATACACACAGGCAAAACACCCATACACACACAAATAAAAATGAAAAAAAATAAGGATTGTCTTCATAAAAGATGTATTATTTTAATAAATCAATAACTTTGAAATTATATTTGTTTGTTTGGTGTGTGCATGTGTGCGTGTGTGTGTGTGTGTGTGTGTGTGTGTGTGTGTGTGTGTGTGTACCAGGGCATGCCTGCAGAGGTCAGAGAACAATTGTTGAGTCACATCTGTCCTTCCACCTTGTGGGATCAGGGTTGAACTCAGATCTTCAGACTTCGTGGCAAATGTCTTTTCCCACTGAACCACCTTGCTGGCCTGTGAATCAATAACTTAGTAAAAAAAAATTGTTCTAATTACCAAAATGGAAGAAAATTGACAGATGTAACCCACACGGAAGCTAATCAGTTTCTTAATCATTTTTAAGTGGAGCAGCATGGGCCGAAATGAACTGCTTTTCTACCAGTCACAGCCTCATACAAGTAATCGTGAACACGAAATGACACCATTGTTATATTTGCTCTTCTGCCCCCAAATCGACTGGCCTCTCCCTGGTGCCCTCAGCTGAAGAATACACTCCTCCTGTGCTACTCAACAGACACATTTAAATTTCCTGAGCTACAACTGCGTCTGCTCTTCTTAGAAATAGTGGTGGACTAGACACTTTCTCCTTCCAGATTTTAGAAACCCGAGACGTCATTCACATGCAATGAGGCTACTGGTCGCACCGAAATGGACTCTTTTGAGTCTCTTAGAATCAGCATAGAAAAAAAAAAAAAAACCCTCCTACAATTGCTTGTTTAAGATGCTTTGAGTATCATTTTCTCCTTTGCTGCCCTGAGAGAAAGGTATCAGTTTCCCGAGTCCATATGTATATATATGCATGTGTGTGTGTGTGTGTGTGTTTAGTTTGCAGTGTATGCTGGGCTAATATGCTGCTACTGAGTCACACTCTAGACCTTGAACTTCTTTGGAACAAAGGTTCTCTTTGATTCCCCTGGCTCCTGTGGCCAGGATCAGCATCTCCAAAGAGCACTTAGGTGGCCTGGCTAGGCAAGCAGAATGACATCCCATGCATGGAACGCAATGCTTACACACTCCATTCCTCATGAGGACCTTATTAGGGTGGTCCGGGGCGAACCGTGCTGAAGAGGCCGGTGAAGGGCTCCAGAGCTGTTCTTTTTCACTCGGCAGTGTGACTTACTCTTGTTTTCTTTTGAAAGGTTGATTTTGGGTTTTAACAGTTGTGAATTTATAAAGTACAGTTAGGTCACCATCTACCAAGTTGTGTTTACTCAATCCAGACAGGCTGCCTTGCAGCAATGGTGGAAGCTTTCGGGGGGGAGAAAGAGCACGACAGAGTAGATCGTGAGCCCAAGGAGCTCTTAGGGTTCTGCTGACTTTTCTATGGGGTTTGTTATTTGTAGGTTGTGGCATAAATCTTTACCCTTAGTTCAGTGGTAAAGAAAGCCTTTCATAAAAAATGTTCAGCAGAATTCAACTAAATACACTTAAAACAAAATAAAACAACAACAAAACCCAACCCTCTACTCCAAAGAACAAATAACAGTTCCCTTCAATGGGGTTGGTTTGGCTTTTGGTTTTTAACTGTGGGCTCCTATCTAATGAAACCAACTTATTGGAACAAAGTAACTTGCATGAAACAAAAATAAATAAACAAAAGAAAAATAGGCTATATTGTAAAGTACCTAACACAGAAAAAGTAAGTTTTATAGTGTGAATAAGAAGATGATTAAACCTCCCCCTGAGGAGGTTTAATCTTACCAGGCCACAGAAGATGACAAGGCAGCCACTCCTGATGAGATCTGATAGATTAGGATCAGAAGGAAGGAGAGGAGGACCTCCCTTATCAGTAGACTTGGGGAGGGGCATGCGTGAAGAAGGGAAGGGAAGGTGGGATTAGGAGGGAGGAGGGAGGGGTTTATGGGGGAATACAAAGTGAATAAAGTGTAATTAATAGAAGTTTTTTTAAAAGGTGATTAAAAACCTTTCATTCTTAGGTATGAGTCTGGGAGATGGATGTACCAATAATCTAATCTTCTTATTTTTTTAATTATGCTTTACAATCAAAAAGCTCCTAAACCATGTTTCCCCAAGCTGTCTGACATTTACCTGGACTGACTCTCAGGGACTATCATCCTTCACTGATGAACTGAGGGTCAGAAAAGCCTTAATCTTCAAATCTGACCTCACTGTGAATTTTTAATAATCACAGAGGCCACGAAGTATCCCCAAACAAGATTTTAAGGCTTCAATCCAGCTTTTAATACAATACACAGAGACCCTTACACTGAAAAAAAAAAATCCTGAAGTATGAAATATAGAATCTCACAGTAATAAACCCCAAATTCACGGCTGTGACCTCTATATAGAGAAAGAGGGAAAATAGAAATTACATGAAAGTTAATTTACTCAGGCTGACTGAAGGGTGTGCAGATGTTCAAACATTATCCTCTCTGCGTGTCCGTATGCCTGATGTCTTGCTACTGGGAAACGCGTTAAAACTTAACCAAGCTCAGAATCTCATGAACGCTAAGGTTCTACTGTAATAGTTTGTGGTTTGTGTTTGTCCGGGAGGAGCAGCGTGGGGCCTCCTTAAGTGACCCCATTCTCTTTCCTAGGGCATTTCAGACAGGGGAAGGGAAACTGAGGGACCGTTGTTCTTCGGGAGCTGGCAGCCACAGGAGCAGCCACAGTGTAGTCCCCTCTGCCTGTGTTAGCTTAACAGTGCCAGCCCGACTCCCTGAAGCTGCTGAGGAAGCTAAATGTCCACTGCCCATGGCCTCCAGCCCACCTGACCTCCTGATGACCAGCCTGCCACTCAACTAAACAGAACAGTCCCCCGGGGTCCTTTACACAAACTCACAATAAGTGAGTGGAATGGCAAAGCTACAGTATTACTTGTAGTTTATCTTTACAGAGTGCAAAGAACACAGCAAACAAATGAAACACCTTTCAGGGTTGTTGCAGGAATCTTTCTGGAACCACTAATAAGGATGGAAGAGAGATGTCAATGCTGGACCACAGCTGAGACAGCTCCCAAGTCCCCTGTCTCACCATGTACTTCTGGCTGGTCTGGAACTTGCTCTGTACAGCAGGCTGGCATCGAACGTAAGACATCTACCTGTCTCTGCTTCCAGGGTGCTGGGATTAACAGTGAGCAGCATCACGTCTGGCCAATTACCGACTTTTATTTTCACTAACTCGGCTTCCTTGGATGAGTCTATCTTTTAATTCTGAAGAGACAAGTTTTCAGAATCCTCAGATGGGTCTGTCACACTGCTGTTCCAGATCCTCTCTAAGTACCAGGTAAAGCGGAACCGTTGAGAAGCCTTTCCTCAAGGACACAGTGTCACTCCAGGGCATCACTTGTTTCATCTCACAAGAAGCTTAAACATGCCAGTTTGGATTCTCTACCCACGGCCAGTGCTGAGAACGTGTCGATAAACTCCCTCAGAACAGTTCCCTGACCACCCTTAGAACTTTAAGCACATTTGCTGAAAGAACTGTTCTGACCGCTTTCTCAGTGCATCTGACACAACGCTAGCTAATACAGCAATAAAAAGTGCTTTTCGGCTGGGTGTGGTGGTGCATGCGGGTAGACAGATGAGAACAAGGTGGGTGTAAGAAAGTCATGAGATGCCACCTATGGGGCACTGTCCTGGGAAATTCTTCATCACCCATGATTCTCTGCTATTGGACAGGGCTGAAGACCCGCACCCGAGGCCGGGCCTGAGCGAGACTGAAACAGAAGATGAAGGACAAAGGATCCTGGTTGAAGTAAGGAACTACAAAAGCCCTCTGATGGCTCAGTCCCCACAAGCTGTGATTCTAAGGAGATGTAGGGCACAACAGGACAGGCTCAAAAGAAGTAACAGACCAGAGACAGTGAAGTTATTTGTCAACCCCCCCCCCCCATTTAGTCACTCATTTGTCTCAACATGCTTTCTATTCTGAAAGTCTACTGTGAGGCAGCAGACATGCCCCTTGGCCTTCTGGAGCTTGAACATTTGCTTGACTATTGAACAATACTGTCAAACCAAGAAGTACTGTGAAGAAAAGGTGCAAGGGACCTGCTGATGACCATGCTCATGGCAAAGAAACCAAAAGGATGAGCACTGAAGACTGCCAAGAATGTGGCTCAGGGTGTGAGGACTTGGTCCATTTTGTAGATGAAGGAAAGTCTGAAAAGTGGGCAAGGGAGTTACCAGGGACACCCCAGGCTAGGGCTTGAAGGCAACTTGTGAAAAATAGGCTTACTCTAAGTGTGAAGAAATGCTGAACGTGTTTAAAAAGCAATGGAGAGATGTGTCCTGACTTAAGTTTGAGTGGTCCCAATGGAGGCTGATATGAAGATGGACAGGATGTGACAGAAACAGAGAGTGAGCAGCAGAGCTGCAGCAAAAGGTTGCTGTGTGGGGTGGGGGTGGGGGGCTCGGCAGGGCAGCAGCAGCTGGCAGACAGGACCCACGCAGTTGTGCCCTGTTTTTCTTCATGAAGGAGCTTGGATAGGCCACCCTACAGACGTGGAGGAATGACAATAAGAAGGAGTGATTCATAGCACTAGGTGCGGTTTTATGCATTCCCAACCTTGTCTACAGTAGATGGAGGCAGGAGATTCAGGCATTCAAGGTCATCTTTGGATTCATAGCCATCTTTGGGTTCTTAGCTATATGAGCCCCAGTTTAAAATAAATAAATAAATGGATGATTCATTTCGCAAAAAAAGAAGAGAGGGAGAAAGGGAACAGAGAAGAGGAGAAAATAGGAACTGATGTAGGTAATGTGTACTGTCTGGTTTTATGTCAACATAACACAAACTAGAGTCATCAGAGAGGCCTTGTTTATCAGAAAGGAGGAAATGCCTCCATAAGATGCAGCTGATAGGCATTTTTTAAAAGTAGTGACCAATGTGGGAAGGCCCAGCCCATTGCACGTTGTGCCATCCTTGGCCTGGTGTTCCTGGATTCTACAAGAAAGCAGGCTAAGAGAGCCAATGGGTAGCAAGACAGTAAGCAGCACTCCTCCATGGCCTCAGCCTCAGCTCCTGCTTCCAGCTTCCTGCTCTGTGTGAGTTCCTGCCCTCACTGATGTTGATGATAAACTGTTCCATGGAACGGTGAGTGAAATAAACCCTTTTCTCCCCATGTTGCTTCTGGTCGTGGTGTTTCATCTTCACAGCAATAGTAACCCCAATTAAGATAACAGGGAGTTGCTGGGGAGGATAGGAAGATTGGTGGCAAGGCTGAGGAGGCTGGGAAGGCTAAGAAGGCTGGTAGGGAAGGCAGCTAGGGAGGCTGGGGATGCCTAGGGATATAAAGAAGCACCTTATTCAAACAGGTACTCAACACATATGAGCCTCGAAAACATCCTGCAGTCGACTATCAAAATAGAAACCAGTCACTTTTCCTCCTTAAGCAGGCAGGGCCCTCATGTGGGAAGAAAAAAAAATAACTCTTGAAATTTTTTTGGCGATGAGCCGGCCACTAAGCATCTGTACATTAAGCATCCTAAAGAAGTCAAGAAGGGCAACAGGGAAACCTGTCAATAGAGCTGGTGATGCTCTCAGCCTTGGGGAGGGAAGGAGGCTGGGGAGAAAAGCTTTACACCCTGCATTTTCTATTAGCTGGGAAATCTCTCCTAACTCAGAAGAACTGAAGTAGAGGCTGAGTTGTGCAGAAAGGTGGGGAGTGCCCTGGCCTTGGTTTCTCAAAGCACCAATTGAGTTCCAGAAGAAAATCCACCCTTGGACCTCTTCCTGAATAGGCTTTTTATTAATCAACGATAATTCTTGGCCCTTCTCTTCCCTCCCCTGCACTTCCTGAAGTGGTGGCATCCAATTAGTCACTCTGAGGCACCACAGATCTCAATCCAGCTCTGGTTAAGACTACAGAGAAGGGGAGGGCATAGCTCAGTAGAAAAGGTAGAACAGTGAGCTAGCTTGGCCATGGCCCTAGGTTTGATCACCAGCATGGGTTTAAGAGGACTGGGGGGTGGAGAGAAAGTTGTTGGTAAAGTGATCAGCTTCCAAGCATGTTGACTACCTCAGACCAGCCCCCACCAGCCGTATAAAATCTAGAAGGGTGGCATGGATCTGAGGTTCCAATGCTGGGGGAACAGAGACAAGAGGATCCCTGAGGCCCACGGCCCAGTCTGTGATGTCCAGATTAACTGAGAAACCCTGTCTCAAAAAACAAAAGAAAAACAAAAAACAGCTGAGGAAGATACCTGTTGTCCCCCTGCAGCTTCCACATACCTACATGTCGGCATGCACACTCCCCAGCACAGATACACAAGCACACGTGAGCATGTAGACACACACACACACCAAAAAGAAAACCTATAAAGATAGATTTCTCAGAATCTTTTTTTAAAAACGCTACCTTTTCAAAAAATGTGGCTGCGTGCTTAGTTCCTTCCGAAGACCTGTGGAGTCCAAAATGGGTAGTGGCCATCTTATACATAGAGACAGCTCATTGCATACATCACCTGTAACTCCAGTTCCACGATATGTGATCCCCTCTTTTGGCCTTCACAGGCACTAGTTACTCACAGGGGCACTTATATACACACCTATATACTTATATACTTTATATATATATATTTTATATACTTATACATATAATTTTTTAAATGTGGACATTAAATTAGACCTCTGATCTCCACATGGAACACACACCACACAGACAGACAGACAATGAGAATAATTTTTTGGTGAAATAGCCCAAACTCAATAGAAGAATTGCATAACACCTTTAACTCATAGCAAAACCTAGCCAGGACCTCTTAACTTAGACCTGACTCAAAAAAGTGCTTCTTGATTTATATTAGAGTATGTTGATGGAAATTTCACATGCACTTGAATTTATATCTTCACATCCACGCAATGCAGGCCTTTGTCTCCCTAGCATATCCAGAACTCTTAACATGTTTAGAAAACATTCCACATTCTCAAGGGTGGCTAGCGTTCAAGCCAAGTATTTCTACATGAATGATCGATGAATTGCAAATCTGAGGTCCTTGGAAACCTATTTTTACTGCAGTGTTTATAAACTTGTGAATAACTATTGCCCTAAAAAAAAATCTGGACCTTAGCAACCCCCAAAAGAATAAACTAGATTTTACGCAACAGAAGGTGTCTTGACTCCAAGCAAATCTAACCCATGAAAATCCGGGCTTACCACAAATATAAACATGGAGAATGTTATTTATCTTATGAAGTGAATTATAATGCATGTAAAAGTATAATCTCATCTCCCAAAACCTGTTTCACATTCAGCTTTTTTGAGAGATAAATAGCCTTCTCTTCAGCAAACGCTTACTGAGGCCTTTCCTTATTGTCATTTGAGTTAACTGCTAAAGACATATCTAATTTTTTTGGTTGTTACTAATGCAGGCCTGTCAGCAGAATTAAGAGATCTCATTTTACTTCCAAAACATACTTCTAACCTTAAAAGTACACTATGCCCATCTCATCAGCTTAGGAATCATTGTTGGGCCTTGAAGGACCATTGTCAGCAAATTGCAGAACAAATCAAATTAGTGTTGAAGACACTTTATATTATAAACTCTTTCCCCATCAAAACACCTGGAGTCTTAAAACTTTGAGAATTTTACAGCTGCACAGCTCTTGTGTAAACAGGCAGTATTATTTCGCTGCTGAAGTCAATAAGCCCCTTGTAAAACAAACCAACAAACAAACATTGTCAGCACAGCTTTCAGAAACAAGACAAACTGTATTGTTCTAAATATCAGACAGTACCACGTAGAATATCTTAGGTCAAATGTGAAAACGTATTTCTCACTCTTCTTCAATAGACATACTGAGGCTGGTTTTATAGGCAACTCCACTTTCTCCTCACTGTACATCGGTCCATCTCAGCTTGGATTCTGTTTCTCAACTTTGTGTTTCTCAGTGCATGTTTAGGAACAAACGAGCTCCACTTTAATGCACATGTGCACATTTATGTTTTTTTCCTCCCCACACTCCACTTTGCTTCTCTGTGGTTCAGCCCAAACATGGTCAATGGTCCCACAGTACAAAGGAGAGAGACTTAAAAAAAAAAAAAATTAAGCATTCCCTATTTTTTTATTCAGAATTTCTTTTCTTTTTTTCTTTTCTTTTTTTTTTTTTTTTTTTTTTTTTTGTCAAAACAGAAGTTATGTTTACATGTTAAAATTTACTTCACTTCTTTCCCACTTTGGTCCTCAGAAGAACGTAAGTACCCCAAAGAATGAACATCTGTTTTGTCTGGTACTGGTGCCTTCAGAAGCATCTTAACTGGGCCTGGAGAGGGGCCTCAGCAGTTCAGAGCACTGGCCACTCTTGCAGAGGACCCACTTTTATTTCCCAGCACCCACAGATCAGTTCACAACCATCTGCAATGCCAGTTCCAGGGGATCCGCTGCCCTCTTCTGGCCTCTGTGAGCACTGCATGCATATGTTACATATACATGCATGTAGTCACACACTCATACACATAAAATTTTTTAAAAGCAAAAAAAAAAAAAAAAAAACAAAAACAAAACCCTATTATCTCTTAAAATCTATGAAAACTGTCTCCAAAGCCTTTTGAGGTAACCCCCAGCACTTCATTCATTCTTTGATTTAGTCACAATGACCCTTCAGTGACCCCACTAAGTGCTAGGGACCACGTCTTCACCTCCTAAGCAGGGAATTCTGAAGCCATCAACTTGCTTCAAATACTGAGTCTTACAAACATAATACAAGACACTGGAGTCCACTTCTGGCCTTGTTAAATGTTTGCTGGGGGAGGAGGGGCGTGTTGTTTGGCTTAACCTTTATTTTTTATTTGAAATTCAGACAGCAGTGAAGAGAGCCTGAGATGTCTAATCTGGAGTCTCAACTTGAACGAACTGGAAAGTACTTGGGAGATCAACAAAGCATGTGTCTTGGCATGTCTGCGAGGGTGTTTTCAGACAGAATTGGCAAAGCCCGGGACACTCACCCTGAGTGGTTGGCACCACTCCACGTTGGGGCACAGATGGAGAACAAGAAGAAAAAAGAGGAGCTCTCTAGCTGAGGCACCGTCTTTCTCTTGTATTCTGAAAGCCATGATGTGAGCAGCTGTGACGCGTCATGCCCTCTCTGCGTCAATGGACTGGAACCACAGACATCACCAGCCCAGCAGCCATTCCTTCTTTACAGCTATGTCAGCTGTCACATCACAGTGAGGAGAGTCTGACTAACTCCAAGTCCTCTCCACAGGCTCCATAGCAATGGCGTTTCCTCCCTGTTCCCAGCCTGTGGAGACCCACAGCCTATTACTGGCACCCAGAGGACAGCCCTCCTGATTCCCCAGACCCAAGCTGGAATCCTGCAGCCTGGACAGGAGCACCTCCAGGCTGCCACTTCCCTCCACATGGACCTCTCTGGAGGTAACAGTTGTGGGTAAGATGGCACCTACTCTCGCCCTAGTGCTTCTGCCTGGTAACTTCATTCTGGCCTGCTTTCCCCTTCGGTCACCACAGTCCTGCCACATAAACAGCCGCCTCTGGTTGGTCTCTTCTTTGGAAAAGATTCTAGAAATTAAAAAGCAAAACAAAACAAAGCAGTGAATCTGTACTGCGATAAGTGAGCTCAATATGTATTCAAGTAAGATGAGCACACTGAGGAGGACAGAGTGCAGAGCGGGCTGGGAATGTTTCTGTTGATAATGACGGTGGCAGTATTGTTAAAATTTTATATATATATAATTTTAACTATATATATATATATATATATATATATATATATATATATACATACATAATTGGATAATGAGGCTTGACTCTACCACTGACTTGAAGGATTTTAACTCTTGTTGGAAACATCTGGTGCAAAGGACGGTGACTACCTTTCAAATTAAGTCATGGCTGACCCCTTGACAGGAGGCCATCCTTGAATCCAGGACAACCAGGAAGTCAGTCAGCACGCAGAAAGAACAGTCCTTCCTATGTAGATCTGTCACCAGATGAACTCTAGAGTTTTACACGGTAAGGAGTCAGAAGAACAGCAGAAGTCAAGAGGAGACACGGCAACACATAGAAAGTACTAGCTAAGATACTCTCAAGCTTAAAAAATAATGCCACGAAGAGAGATTGAAGGGGAGATGGGGGCAGTGAGAAGGGAGAGAGTAGCAGAGAGAGGGCCAGCTAAAAAAAAGGATACATGAAAAAGCCACAAGGGCTGCTCATAACAGGCAAGCTAATCAATAAATATTTCCAAAGCTTTTAAAGCTTGGAGCTGGAAAGAAAGCTTAGCAGTTAGGAGCACTGGCTGCTCTTGCAGAGGACCTCGGTTCCTTGACTTCTCAGACCCCACATGGCAGCTCACAACTGTGTGTAACTCTAGTTTCAGGAGATTCAACAACCTCTTCTGTCTTCTTTGAGCACCAGGCATGCAGAAGATGCATAGATAGACAGGCAAAACAGTCACACACACACGCACACACACACACATTTTTTAAAATGAAAATTTAAGTTCAAACAACAGTACTCTTCCTGGATGCTTAGGCCCCAGAAGCCACCCATTACTAAGTGAAAAACCAGCTGCCCATGTGGGCCATTTCCCTGCAGATGGTTGGTTACAGTGATTGCAACGCTTGCCCAGCAGAAGGGGCTGGTTAAACCCCACTGTTGACAGCATCCCAGGCTTTGGTAGTAACCTGATCTAGGACCACTCAGACCAAAAGCAGCTAGGGGAGGAAAAGGTCTTTGGCTTATAAACTATGGTTCTCCTCCTGTCTGCAGGGCTGTGTCAGGAGGGGCATGAGACAAGAAGTTCATGTCAGAGACAGCCCCTGCTCCCTTTACTAGGGAACCTACATGGAAAATGAGCAGCCTATGGGCTACATCTGAGCAGGGTGTTTAGGTCCTCTCCATGCATGGCCTCTGGTTGGAGTATCGGTCTCTGCAGCGCGCGCGCGCACACACACACACACACACACACACACACACACACACACACACACCAGGCCCAGGATTTTTGGCTCTGTTGGTCTCCTTCTGGAGTTCCTGTCTCCTCCAGGTCTTTCTATTTCCCCCTTCTTCCATAAGGTTTCCTGCACTCTGCCCAAAGCTAAACAGAGAATTCTCAACAGAGGATTATCGAATGGCCAAGAAACGCTTAAAGAAATACTCAACATCCTTGTCATCAGGGAAATGGAAATCAAAATGACCCTGAGATTCCACCTTTCACCCATCAGAATGGCTAAGATCAAAAACTCAAGGATGACGCATGCTGGAGAGGATGTGGAGACAGGAGAACCCTCCTCCACTGCTGGTGGGAATGTAACCTTGTACAACCACTTTGGAATTCAATCTGGAACTTTCTCAGAAAATTAGGATTAGCGCTACCTCGAGACCCAGCTATAATTCCCTGAGGCAATGGCTGTGGCTGCCTGTGGTGAACTGTAACATATTAGTATGCAATTTTCATACATTTATTTTTCAATGCCAAATATTTCAAATGTTAATCTTTTTGGCAGCATGCCATGTGCCATTACTGTTCATATATTTTATGTAAACTGCCACTGAATAATTGTGGTGTGTTTTTTTTTTTTCCATAACCGCAAATATTGCTGCTGTGACATTAAGCAATCTATTGCCATTCCACAAATTGAGCCATTCGGTCCAATCTGTGTCTAGGTTCCATTACGGCATAGCCACTTCGAGTCGATAGAGGAATTGCTAACCAGAGGAGGCAAGTGTGCCTTTTATTGTATAACTTTCCAAATCAACACTGCGCTGTCAATCTGAATTGACAGGAGTCTGATGACAATGGCAGCCTGCCCTGGGGACGATGTCAAACAATATGTCAAGTACACAAACAGTCCTAAAACTGCATTGTTCTGGGATTGCTGGGCACTAATTGCTCTGCTTAAGCCTCCAGGAAATGTATAATTGTCCTATGAAATCACCACAGCTTTGGGTTCAGCTGGGGACTGAGTTCCCCTGTGCACAGACAGCACCCTGGAGGGTTTTGCTTCAGGCTTAATTTTCCACTCAGAAACTAAATGTCAATGAGTGTCTGCAAAGCACGCTGCAAGGACATCCTTCAACGCCGTCTCAGATATCACAAACATCTGTGGCATCCCCAAATGTTGTGTATCTTATACATATTTTAGCATCACTTCTTTTATTGAAAGGAAAAGCTTTTGTGAACAGCAATTCTCTTACTCGTTTCTGTATCATTCAACCAATGTGTATCATCACTGAAGTGAGGACACCTGCTGTTGGTGTCATCAACCACAAATACTTAAAAATACTAACTGCTGATTCTATCATGTCCTTTACTGACCAGCCCCTTGTTTCAGCACCTCTGTTCTCTGCTAGGAGAACCCAGACCCTCTTACCACACATATCTTGGTTCCTAATGAGGAAAGACAAGGTTAGTTTTTGCCTCCAAGGGGACAGAAGGCAACAGCTGAAGACATCTTGGTTGTCACAACTAGGGGAGAAAGATATCATTGGGATCTAGTGGTTAGAAGCCAGGGGTACCACTAAATGTCCTATGGTGCAGAGGGCAGACTCTAAACTCAAGGAACCCCCAGCGAGGCTCATTCCTCAGCCATTAGCTCAACATCATTCCTGTTACTCCTCCAATCTAACTCAATGGCCCTCCTATCTAACATGCCTTATATTTATTTTTCACTACTTTGGATTTTGGGTGTTTACAGTTGGACTTTCCGAAAAACTACATCAGTACTTCAAAAGCAGAAATGAAACCAGGTTTTAAAAATTCTTGCTACTAACTGGCCTCCTTTACGATACTTTTGAACTTTTAAGGTAGTTTTAAATGGGCGAGGGGGGGAGCTATGGAGAAAAGGCAATGACACTGGAGACAGCCACTGCCTACCCTCACTAATAAATGTTCCCATAACTATGAAAGCCAAATGGCCAGCACCATAGGCACCTGAAGACCAGGCACTGCATTACCAGTGTTGAGCCACAGCGACTGCCACCTGTTATGTGGTGTACATGCCTTTTACTGTAGCCACAGTTTGCCTAATGACTATTCAGAGTTAGAAGAGAGAAATTTTTTTTTTCAATTTTTGAAATTTTCATTGACATGTCATTTAATATTAAATTCTACTCAAGAAATACTCTTAATAAAGGATATATATTATACATATAATATATGCAATACATGAATGGGGGAAGAGATGACATTTGTCTAGAATGTTCTGCACAATTTATATGTCTGTTACAGAATCACCGTCAAGAATAAAGTCCTGCAAATCAATAGCAACAACACCAGCACAAAGTGAGCAAAGCATAAATTGTGTTATCTCACTCCTGTAATCCTGGCAGGAGGATTTCTATGAGTTTGAACTATATAGAATGCTCCAGTGGGAGGCAGAGGCAGGCAGATCTCTGTGAGACTGAGGCCAGCCTGGTCTACAGAGTGAGTCCAGGACAGTCAAGGATACACAGAGAAATCCTGTCTTAAAACAACAGCAACAACAAACAAATCAACAAACCAAGCCAGGATATGGGAGTAGCGACATGCCTTTAATTCCAGCCTTTAGAACTCTGCTCTGTGAGTTCGTAGCCAGCCAGGGCAACATATTGAGACCTAGTCTCAAGAAAAGAAAAAAATAAAACAAAACAAAAACCAACCAAACAAACAAACAAAACAAAAAAAGTGGAGAAGCCACTTAGATGTTTATTTTTCTCCCTTCCTTTCTCCTTCTTTCCTCCCTCCCTCCCTCCCCAGCCCCTCCCCTCTCTCTTGAGTTAGAGTCTTGTTAGTTGACCAAGCTGGTCTTAAACTCATAGATTTAAACGCCCCTCAGCCTCTCAGGAAACGGGAACTGGTTATGTCCCCACTCCCATAGCATCCAGCTTTAAAAACGCTTTTCTCCAAGGAAGATACGAACCTGGCAAGTAAGCCCATGGTGCTCAATGCCACAGCACTGGGAAGACACAAATCGAAACACAAAGAGGTGTGACTCCTCCCTGTCAGAAGGGCCACCAGCAGCAAGACAGAACACCTAAAGTGACAGTGGACTCAGGGGCTCTGTGGTGGAAATGCAAAATGGCCTGGTAACCGAGGACACGTTTCATAGCTGTTCACAGTTACAGTGTGATAAGCAATCCTAGGTGTGCACCCCAAATTAAAAACAAGTGCTCAGTGTTCATGGCAGCTTGATTCACAATGGCTGAGAGGTGGAAACCAACTGAGTGTCTATCAACAGATGAACAGATAAACAGAGGTACACACACACACACACACACACACACACACACTTGAGGTATCTATTTCCCAGTAATGAGAAGAGAAAGGCACATGCACAAGGTAGACGACCTTGTTTGGTGATGTAAAGGACAAACAATGAGGCATATGCCATCCTGTGTGGCATATCTAGAGTGTCATAAAGACAGTACAGAGGATAGAGGTGACCAGGGCGGGAAGGAAGGAGAAATGGGAACCACTCAAAAGTCATCACGTTCTCATCTACGAAGACGAAATGTTCCAAAGATGGACAGTGGTGATGGGTTCACTGAGCGAACCTGCTTACTACCATCAAGCTTAAACTCAAAAATGGCTAAAATGGTAAATGCAGTCTTGTACGTGATAAAGAAAGGTTTCATTCCAGGTCTCAAATGACGTGCTCTGATATGGTCAAGGGATTTTTTTTCCTCTATTTCTGCCAGAATTGGAAATGTTAATAAATATTAATTCTTGTAAAATAATGTGTCATGGTTACATAGAAATCTGAATGGCTGATGAATTGAAATGCTGGGGAACCTTCTCGATAGCCAGTCCTGTAGGTTAATTCCTTTTCAAAGCTTCTCTGAAGGGCATCCCAGGCCTGTGAGCGCTGGCGCTCTGCCTGCCCTTCAGATCCTTTCCTCCCACTAAATGCAGATTCATGTAAACATATCAATTTTCTCTGATGGTGGTGGTTTGGGGTTTAGAGCAAAGTGCCATTTAAAAAAAAATTTTTTTTTTTTTTTGCTTCAACATGGAGGGAAAGAGGAATTATGGACTAAACCCCAGAGAGATTCATTTTTTTAATGTGATCGGTTTCCTACCTCAGAACCAGCTGACAGCAACTTTAGACAGCCTTAATCGATACTGCTCAGCTTTATTTTCTCTCAGTTTGTCTTATGATGTAAACTCTAGAAGTTCTTCAGCCAGGGTTGGAGAAAGCGAGGTCTGGCAGAGGACTTAGGTTCAATTCCCAGCACCCACATAGCAGGTCAGACTGTCTGAAAGGCCAGTTCCTGGGGAGTCAGTGCCATCTTCTGGCCTCCACAGGTACTGTATCCATGTGGCGCACATACATACATTCAGGCCAACAGTCAGAAACATAAAACAAGTAAGTCTTTTTAAAACGCTCTCCAGCTAAAACAACATATTACAGTCTTTCCTAAGACAAAGGTAAGTATTCTGAGTGGAAAACGCAGACAGTGTGATATTTACAGTTGCCAGGACTTCAGAACCTCTAAGACATCAGACAGGAAATTCATACAGTCGGAACTTCATTCTTTCATAAAACTGACTATACAGTGCCTCCTGAAACAGGAGTACAGCAGAGCTGACCACCTGAAAATATTATGGGTTCAACCAAATTTACATCACACTACACAATTAGATACAAGAATATTTGAAGCTCATCTAAAAATATACTTAAAATTTTTTATTTCTATTTTTATGTGTATGGGGTGTTTTACCTGAATGCATGTATATGCACCACACGGATCCAGTGCCATCAGAAGCCAGAAGAAGAGAACACTGGATCCCCTGAGATGAGTTAGCTTACCTCAATGCAGTAGTAAATAAAATAATAAATAAATAAATAAAAAGAATTAAAACTCACCTCAGAACACATCAGCGATGAAGCAGGAAAGGTTAATAAAACAGATGTAACTAACACAGTGAGGCGGTGTGTGCATGCGCTGATGTTTTCAGCTTCACCTTCTGACCTCCTAACCTGTATCTCCAGCCCCGTTGCTTCCTCCTTCAGGAAGCCTATCCTGGAAACCCTCCCCATTGGCTCCCGGGTGGCCGCAGTTAGCTCCTCTCCTGAGCACTGGGCTCCTACAACATCAAACAGGGCGCCTTCATCCTTGCATTTGTTAAAAAGCTGCTGGTCTCCTCAAAGCCTTTGCCAGGCCACCACGGCATCAACAAATGTAGACTGAGTGAGGGGCCAAGCCTGCTTTTAGCAATGACACAAACCATTGTTTTGTTAAATTTCATGCGGTCAGCCTAACCTTCGCCCTCAAATTCAGCACTTTGCTAGCGTCATACAACACATTCCTTTAAAAGGCAGATGTACACAATACACACTACTACTTCTGGGCGTTTAATAGTTTATCTGCTTTAAAGGGTATTCTGTAGAATGCTAACTTGCATGCGAATCCCTGTAAAGGCTTAAATGGCTACAGATAAGATTTCAATGCTTTTCAACAGATGTGCATGTTGAGGGTGGCTGAACTCATGGCTGCCTGAGGGGTGGGGGAGCCGCTAATAACTCCTGTGCCTGTTCCTGTAACATGTGCCTATGATTCTAGCACTTGGGAGGCTGAAGCAAGAAGAGGCCGATTTCAAGGCCAGCCTGGTGTCATAGTGACATGCTGTCTCAAACAAACAAACAGTTCATCCACTAACCACGTTAAGGTTGCTGTCCAGGGAAGCTCAGAAACTGTGGTGCCTAACCACCACTAAATCTCCCCTCCTGAGTGTCAATGTGGCCATTAGAAGCGCAACTGCATCTCAGACTGTCTTCCTTGTCCCCCTTTTATGAAACCTTCCCATTCCAACCCTTTGAAAGTTCTCTTCTGGCCACAGGTTAAGACGAAATAGTTCTTCCTTGTCTAAGGATTAACCCTGAATCCCTGTAACCTTCTCTTCACCATGGCCCAAGCTACTTGGAAGAGGAGGAGAGCAGGTGAGGGCAGAAACTAAACAAGGACAGTCAGGGATTACCTGGGTCTATGATTGGGCTGAGTGAGTCAAGATATCTTGTTTAGAGCTGAGCCCTCGCTCTCTTAGAGCAGCCCAGGTCCTAGATTGGGACTGGTCCTTACCCTGGGTCCATAGCTCCCCTGGGGTACTATCTTGATATTTGCCTTTCTGATCTTCCTTGCTCTCTGTGAACTTGTCTGTAGAGTTCAGGATTTTATTTTATTTTATTATGTTGTTTCTTATTTTGTATAGTACCTGCCTCCACAGCCTGGTTTGGGGCCTAATAAGCAATTCGGATGTAGTAGTTAGTTATAGGGTTTAAAAAAAAAAAGATGCAAAGAATAAATACCATCCCCCATACTGAAGCTGCACCTACAATAGCCTCACATTTAAAAATCAACACAATATTCTGAAGATCCAGAAACTGTTTAGACAGAATGTTTTACCAGTGGGTTAGATATAATCAAAATGGAAAGCAGAGAGAATGCCACGTCTCTGAAATAACAGTGCACCAGCTGCCATTGTTCGCAAACACAGACAGCACCTAATGGCCAATTTGTAAAAACATAATTAGTCAGTAAGCCACAGGGAAGCATTCATGTACACAAAGCTTTCGACATGGCGAACTTCTGACCCAACTCTCAGTCCTGACAATGAAACTCAACTGTTACTAGAAAACAGTGAGGGTCAATAAAAACACAGCTAGAGAGAAGCTCCTGGGACCTGAAGTCTTTTCTCACAGTTCTTGTTCACTGCCACTGTTTTTGGCTCCACACAGTCTCTACTGCCAATGACAATCATCACTCCTAGTAGTCAGAGGCTCGTTACTGCTGGTCTCGCTTTACACTTATGTTCCATGGCTCATTTGCAAATAAAAATCCATTTTCCCCACAGACAAGATGGTTGTTAAGGTATTTCCTCTGCCAGTCTGCAAGACCTTCCTGTGACTTACAGACCTTGTACTCTGCTAATGCCAGGCCAAGGAGACATACATCCTCCTGGAGACATCTGCCAATCCACTTTCTACCATACTCCCTGCCCTTTTAAGGCTCACACTGTCCTAACCGCACTAATGCCTTAGCTTTAAAATCACCTGCCTTTTCCCCTGCCCCTCCCAAATGTCAGCTCTTTCTTCTTTGATTCTCAGAAAACAAAGAGATGAACCCATTAATGTATAATGAGGCATGAGTGATGAGAGGGGTCAAATATTCTACCACAAAGCAGAAAATAGGCAGGCTCGTTGGATCCCTTCCTGGGTTGTTGTTATTACTTTCTGAAAGACAGTATTGCCAAGCCAGACAATTTTAGCTCCAAGAGTTTAAAGAGCAATACTTCAGGTGAGCATCCATCACACATCAAGTGTGCCTCAAGAACGATATGCTCATTGACTCTGCGCTTTCCACAGAGCTCGAAAATGCTTATGTACACACTCACCCCAAACAGGATGCTGAGGGGTTAAAGTGAAAAGCACCAAGCTCTGTAGAGGGAGAGAGTCTACAGATTAAAGCTGGGATTTAAGGCAGAAGATCTGATTCGTCTAGAAAGCATCCCTGAATCAGTGACTTTAAATTCTTGGTCGAGTGTCCACGTGCCCACCATCTCCAAACCCTCTTAGCAAGCACTCTAACTTACAGTTTTATAGGTGTTCAGATACTAATCACAATTCAGCTGTACTTGGTGGCACAGGGCTGCAATCCCATACTCGAGAGGCTGAGGCAGGAAGATCAACTATAAATCTGAGGCTAGCCTGGGATGCGTAGCAAGAGTCCACCTTAAAGAAAAATCCCAGCATGGAGAGATGAGGTGGGCATGGAGTCCCACCCCAGCAGAGGAGATAATGATTAGCAGTTGATACACAGCCTGGGAGAGGGCCAGTCAGTTTTCTTTAATGGTGTGACCCAGAGCAGTGGAAGGCCACACTTCCAAGAGTATATATGGGCAGCACAAACTGAGAGGATGAATTAAAAAAGAGAGAAAATGCAAAGTTGGGTGGGCAGAGATGTGAGTGTGAATTTGAGAGGGGTTGGAGGAGGGGTACGTATGATTAGATCACATGTATGAAATTCTGAAATAACTAAGAGACAGGAGGAGGGAGGGAAGGAGAAGGGGAGGGAGGGAAGTAGAAGGGGAGGAAGAGGCAGAGACAAACACAATGGCAGAGAAAGGCAGAAAAGAGCAAAGAGAGAGAAAGGCAGAGAATGAGGCAAATACAGAGAAACAGGCAAAAGAAAAAAAAAGGAATTGGATGGGGAGGAGATCAGAGGCAAACGGTGAGGCAGCGAGAGTTTTGTTTTTAGTGTTTTTTTTTTAAAGGACAACTCAAACATTGATTATAAAAAACAGCAGAGCTGTGTAAATCTCCTTGACATTTATTTCATGGGTTAGACTTGTTCCCTTTGACTTGAATATGGACAGAACACCAGACACATTTACAGCCCTGCTCTTAATATCTGTGACGTTGTTTTAAACCGAAATGGATTTAAATTTTTAAATACAGCATCTCTGATTCATACGAAGTTAATAGGGAGTTAACTGGAGCTTCCCAATTAAAACTGTATACTCAATTGTATCTTCTAGGCCTGATATTCACACAGATTCTAGTTTTCACATACACTGCTGCACATTAACTCCATTTTAGGACAGTGAGCAGACCTCGATGCATATTAAGGACCCTTTAGCATCTGGCTTGAACGAAGTAAAAGCTCAAATCAGGAGTTTGAACATATACACCAAAAACATCGTCAGTTTTGAGGGGGGGATGACTGGATTATGTCATCCATTTTTTTTTTTTTTTTTTTGTTAAAATCACATTAGAGTTTTATTGTGGTGGCTGTATTGTATTAAAATCTAAATTTTTTCTAAATTGCTCCCATTGGGTACATAGTGAATCTGATACAGAAAATTTCTGGCGCAGTAACAGTTGCCACGGGGCTTTCCTGGCTGTACCACTCTGCCATGGTATTCTCAGGGTGAGAATTGGGTTGGGTTGAACTCAGGATGCCTTTCCCTCTGGGCCAATGCTTCTCACTTCTGCACAAATCCTCTGCTGGCTTCCACATTGGCTTCTTGAAAGATGGACTTTTAAGACCTAGTCTGTGGGTGAAATGCTCTTATAGATTTTTTTTTTCCAGAGGGGCCCCAGGTTCAATAAAGAGAGTTTTTCATTTAATTAATGTTTATTGACTGAGTCCTGAGCCATGCACTGCCCTCAGCAGTAAAGGCATTAAAAAGGGTAGATGAACTGAGTCCCCTCATGATCATGGAAAGGATCACCCGAGAGCAAGGAGTTAGTGCTCCAGCAAATTATGCAAAGCAACACAGGAGATGCAAAGGGCTCATAGAAGGAACACCCACCTCTAAGGATAACTGAAAAAATTCCACCACGTGGGCAGAGTGGACAAAATGAGGGACTTGGCCAGCAAATACAGGGATCCGGAGGGAGGTAAGGACAGAGGGAAAAGGCATCCTGGGCCTGACTCTAAGTTCAAGGACATAGGCAGGTGAGAGGAAAGCCCAGATCTGCATGGGAAGCTGTAACTCACTCTTGTAGCTGCAATGGGACTCATGGGGAAATAAGCTTGGCAGAGGACACCCCACGTGAGGCAGACAAGGGGATCAGGGCTCAACTGCTACCAGGGTGAAGAAGCATCAAGACGAAAACCGACTTTCCGTGGTCCTGATATCATTTAATGCTGGCAATTACCTTAAAATCTTAACGACTGTGGTTGGCACAGACATCATTTACAGGAATATTTGCTTTTAAAGGCTAGTTAGAGGTTAGTTCACTGCTGGGGAATATTAGCTTATTTTTGCTATATCCCTGTTCTTATACAAACATTCATTAAGTTAACACAGCACACTACTGCATGCTCCCACCATCAAAACAGAAGTTAGGCACCTTTCCAACTCACTAACGACAGGAATAAAGGGAATAAAACCCCAGTAATCCAGAATTACGACAATCCGAGGGGATCCACACTCTCAGCATACACCCAGTTTACTGGTTTATTCCAGATACACCTATCTCTGAATTCCTCAGTGTGCACAAGAATAAACAAAAGTTTGCACTAAGCTCTGTTAAGATGTTAGGATTTAATGCTATGTTTTGAAAAATAAAAACCAAGAATATTTATATCCTAACTGTGGCCTTCCCACCACGCGAGCATACCCCAGGAAAAGCATGACTTGGATCCTATTAAAGCAGACCCAGATGACGAAACTGTTTTCTTGTAGTAGAGAGAGCATCAGCTACCTTAATGGTGCAGCGACTGGCTCTCTCCAACTTGGCAAAGTACGTTGCACTCTCAGAATTCAATTATTTGTAACACTGACATTGAATTCTTTATTTATAGGAAAGGATAATTTCTTGTTGCAGTTGTTGTTTTTCCTCCTCTAATTTGACCCCATGATCAGAAAGGATACACAGATTTACCACTCATTCAGTGCTTAGATATCTGTGGTGGACTTCCCTGTAAAACAGAATGGGAATGTTTCTTTTTCTTCCTTCATCTGAGGTTAGCAGAGACGAGGTCGGTGGTAGTGGTGAATATTTTCTTGTTTGCTCATTAACTGGGGAATATGTCAGTAAAAAGGAAAAAAAATATATATATATATGAAAAGTCTCATGCTGACTTTAAGATACTTGACAAGTGCTTTAGGGGTAACCTGAATTTCTTTGATCTTTAGAAAACACTACTGGTGAGCAAGCTGGCTGGACCCAGGCTCTGCAAGCATTCTCCTAAACATAGCTCAAACCTGGTGTGTGTGTGGAGGGGGGGAGGCACCCTGACAAGGCCAGCCACTCAAGCATAAACGCACCTCTCCCCCCCTTCCCCCCCCCCCCCCCCAGTGTCAGGACAGACCCAGCAAGCAGTGGCTTGCAGGAAGCTGCCTTACCACTACAAGTTGTTTTTCAGAAATATTATTTGACGCTCTGGTAATCTTATCAGATTTTAAATGCTCCTTATTTACAAACTACCACACCGGTTTCTTAACTGGGATGTCCTTGGATAACAAACCACAGACTTGAAAGTGATCCAAAATCATGTTCCTGACTTCCTACAAGAGAGCACTGAATCCTGGTCATTTGCTGTAGAGCGTGTTGGGGCTGTATTTTTACTTCCTTTTAAAATAGAGATGAATAGTTTTTACTTGTAAACATCGGAAGGCATTCCCCCTCATTTACAGGCATGCTAGCACATTTCACAACCACAAATATTCCCGAGGAACAGCCTAAGAAGGGCCATCATTTAGGGCCCAAGACTCTACCGCTATTCTGCACTCTCCTTGCTAACTACATTTTTACAGAAACCCAGAAAGCCATGGACCGGTCATAGTAAATTGGGTCCACTGAAAACGATTCCTAGTGTTCTGTGGGCATGCATTCGACCGAATTACATACAATTTGCTTCCAAAACGAGACTCACTTCATTTGTAGGCTATTTCTCAGGAGTACTAATTCCGGTCCCGAAATACACCAACGGAGGACCTCAGAACTATCATTTTCAATTGCTTTGGTCGAGGGAGGGAGGGGAGAGGGGGAGGGAGAAGACGTGTGGCCATTAGCCACCCATAAGAAGGTTCCCCACGCTCCTCCTCCCCATCGCAAGGCCGGCGTCAGTCAGTCGCCTGCATATGTCCCCACCTCGCCCCCTCCCGTCTGCGCAGCCCTGGCACCCAATGGTAGGCCAGGGAGAAGACAAACACAACCCAAGCGCTAGCTACAGACACTTAACATTCCTAACTTTTTTCCTCTCTCTCTCTCACTGTGTGAGCCTCAAAGGTAAGCAAGCAGAGAAGAAGAAAAAAAAAAAATGCAGAAATATGAAATAAGCCCTCGTGGCCAAGGGTGCCCTGGAGTTTTAAAATCTCCCTCAGAGTCACAATGTCTCCCTTACACACACTCTCACTAGCCTCCGTACTGTCACCGCTCCTCAGCTGGGGCTACTTCCCAGAGCTGGGCTCCGCGGAGCCTGTCCTCGGGTGCAGGACAGTGTGCGTCCTTCTGCACTCAGCCCACGCGCATCCCGCATCCCTGCCCACGCCCCGGGCCATGCGTCGCGAGATGGGTCCCAGGTGCCAGGCTGCCCGGGAAGCCCTCGCACCCCACACGCACCACCCAGGCTCCGCGGAGTGCTAAGTCCCATGCCCGAGGACCTCAGGGGCCTCCCGAGTGCCCACGCCCGCCGCATGGCAACGCTTACCTGTCCCCGCGGTGCCACGCGTGCCCCCCGCGCACTCGGGCTGCGCGGTAGCTGCAGGGGCCGGCCGGGCGGCGGCGGGAGCGAGACAGCGGCTCCAGAGGCGTCAGTCAGGCTGGAGCCTCCTCCTCGGCCGCCCGCGTGAGTGCGCCGCGCTGGAAGGGCGCCAGGCGGCCGTGCGTGCAGCCCCAGCCAGGAGGGGGGCCGTGCGCCCTGGCCGCGCCAGCGCTCCCCGCCCCGCCGAGCCGCGCACCCGCCCGCCCTGCGCATCGAGCCTGCAGCTGGGTCTTCAGGGCCAGCGGGGTCTCCAGGTCATCCCCAGAAGTGTCCACCCAACTTGGAGCACAGGCAGCAGAGGGAGGGAGCCGTCCCCCTAGAGAGGCAGACAGGACCACCAACCATGTGCGTCTCCTGAGCTGCCTAGTCCTGGTCTCTGGAGGCCACACTTACTGGCTGGCTGTTCCTCTGAGGCATGGCTTGCACTGGCACCGGCCCAAGAAAATCTGACCCCCCCCCCCCCGCCTGAGTGGCGAGCAGAGTTTGAAACTAGTCCTGTCATAATGTAGGTTTTGTGATTTCTTATCCAGTGCATAATACATACTATCTAATCTACTCAAGATATACATCACAGGCACATGGAACCTTCCTGTCCAGCAGCCTAGCTGTCTCCTAGGTTGTCTGCCTCCCTGCCTCTTGGGGAGTGGCACTGGTGTACTGAGGACCTTTGATTCTCCACCAAACCTTACAGGTCTTCAAAGAAGCAGGGGATGGTATAGGCCACCTCAGGCAGCCCCAGTGTGCACACATCCTCCAAGAGGCCAAGGCACCTTTGAAACGTTAAGGAAAGCCCTTCAGCTGAACTTCTTTTCCTGATCCTAAAACCACCACTTTCAGGAACATGGTATTTTTGCCTCATCATCCAAGGGTAGACGAGGAGCGCCTTGCTTAAAACACATGGCAGAAATTTAAATGCCGCTTTAACTTCAAATTGAAAGTCTTTCTACACCTGGCTCCTATATCCTGCTGCAGCTAGGTTATTAGGTTATTAGACCTGGGAGAGAAAGACACTCCCAAAAGAAATACTGTCCGGTGATGGGGACTTCTGAAAGCTATGGACCGGATGAGGGCTGTGCCTTGTATGCACTTTGAGGCAAGAAAACTAATTATGTTCTCTGAGTTGACACCTTGTGGCTCAGGGTTTGTCCCCCACACTTTCTCTTCCAGAAGTGATACTATAGAAAGAAATGGGTCAATCAGCTTCCTCCTTCCAGGGGAGCACAAAGCCTTGGCAGACCTCTGCTGGTCCTGCTCATGCTTCTGTCACGGAGGAGGCTGTGAATTGACAGAATTCTTTTGGAGATAGGGGTGGGGCGGGCCTTTGACTGACTGTGTGTCCTCTGCCTTTTCTGGACTTTACTCCTTAAAGGTTAGGAAGATAAAACAATAAGATCTGGTAGGGTTCAAGAAAGAGTGAATACCAACCCTGGAGAAGATCACTCAGGGTGGCTGATTCTTTTGACTGTCCTGGTTATGAGAATCCTCATCTCTGATCTATCTTCTTCTGCCATTTTTTGATCATTTAATAGAACCATAATTCTCTTCCACCAAAGCGTTATGCTATGGAAATGCACAGGAAACCAGACTGTCAGCAGTTGTGATTTGGTGGTAATTCCCTCATAATTTTGGCTAGGGATCTGAAAACCACAGCTAAAATCTCCCTTTTCTGGGAGAGAACAGCTCTTGGGAAGATAGAGCTCCTTTGCCTGTCAGCTCCTCTGCCCCCATTTGTTTACAGCTGGGCTCTAAAGCATCCCCCAAGTCTATGTACGAAAAACCTGGGCTCCAATAGGTGCTGTTTGGGAAGTGGGTTTGTTAGGGAAGTCTAGCTTACTGACAACATAAAACTGAAGAGGATGTAGATGTCCCGGTTCCTTCTCTGGTTCCTTCACATGCTCCCAGCACAGGCCCAAACAAACAGGGCCAAATCTCAGAAACCAATCGCCAAAATAGCCTTTGCACTGCTTCAGTTGTCAGGGGTATTCAATGATAGTGACAGAAGGCTGCCTCACATTCACCATGATGGTCAGAAGATGCCCACCGTGGGCTTTGTATACATCTCTAGCACCTGTAGTTGGTCCAGCTTTGCAGTGGTTCTGCTCGAAGCTGTACCTATTCCCGGCCCACCTACTCCTTCCATTTGTCCGAATTGCTTTTACACGCTGTGACTGAAAACCTAAGAGCAGGGAGGTCAGCGAGGAAAGATTTATTTCCACTCTTGCCGTCCATTGTTGTGGAAAAGCACTGTGTTGGAAGCAGCCGGTAGCTGTGCAGCTGGAGCTGGAAGCAGCTGGTGGATGAATGGCCTATGGTGCTTAGCCTCTCCATGGCACATCTGACAACCACATCCCATTTCCCCCCTAATTTCAAAGCCTCCTGTTCTAGGTACTTTCTGTCGCTACAATAAAACACAGACTCAGACCAACCTGGGGATGAGAGTGTTTATTCCATCTCACAGCTTACAGTCCATCATGAAGGAACCTGGAAGCAGCAACTGAAGCAGAGGCCATGGAGGAAGGATGCTGACTGGCTCAACCCCCATGGCATGGCTCAGCCTGCTTTCTCTACAATCCAGGACCACCTGCCCAGAGGTGGTACCACCCACAGTCTGGGCCCTCCCACGTCAATCACAAATTAAGAAAATGCCATGGACTTGCCTATAGGCCAATCTAATGAAAGCATTTTTCCAACTCAGGTTCTCTCTTCCCAGATCATCCTAGCATGTGTCAAGTTGACAAAATCCTGACCGGCACCACCCAAAACAGGGGCAACCACTAGAGACAAGGTGTTTGAGCATGAGGCTAGAGGCTATAGGGACAACTTATAGTCAAGCCAGAGCAGACTCTTTCCTGCATTTCCTCTGTAACTGTCCTAACGCTATGCTTTTCCTGCCTTCCCCAGAACTTTACTTCAAAGTCATCATTTGGTCCATGACTACTATCGATAACTTCACTGAGCATCTGGTACCTAGACTTTGTGGACACTGGCCCCTGGGAAGCATCATCTAATAGGGGAAGTGCATATCCTTCAAGACCAGCGCATGAACACAGGTATCACAACAGGAGGAAGACATGGGGAGGTGCTGGAGGATGGGACTAAGCTGAAATTCCAGTAAGCTTGAGCAGTGAGCATGAATGCCTCTATTCTAGGCTCCTGGTCCCATCCTGTCTCTATGGGTGCAGCACCCATAGAGATGAGGAAAGAGCAGATGAGGGTCCCCGTGGAAGTTCCCTGACCCTGAAATTGGTGAGTGCTGCACAGGCACCCTCTGTCTCCACCCTCAAATCTCACAAGGTGAGATTGTTATTTGTTTTATAGTTGAAGATCCCAGGACATAAAGCACCTGACACACAGTTCAAACTCCAATCAGCCTGAGTCTAGACCCCAGGCAAGAAAGCGACACACCGTATGGGCCTGCCAGAATTCACATGGCATGTAAAGTATATGAACAAAACGTGGCAGCAAAAGGTGTTCCCGACCAGGCAGGGGAGGCAGGTATGCCCTCACTTGCTCATCTTTGGTATGAGGGGAGCATGAACTCACACCGCTTCCACAGGGACCTGGAGGTGACAGCCTGTGAGAATTAGGGTATGCTTGCAAGAGATAACATGGAGAACTGTTTAAGAAGATGCAGCTGAGGAATTGCTGCTCAGAATTGATGCCTGAATTTCATCTCTAGAAACCACTCCAGAGTTGTCCTCTGACCTCTGCATGTGAGCTGTGCCTTGTGTAAAGCCTCCACATGTCATATACACAGAAACCTAATGGCCAGAGAGAAGGCTGAGGGTGTCATGTGTGAAGCCAATGGGGTTGTGCCCTTGCCAGGGCAGTGCCAGAGAAAACTCACAGAGCAAGGCTTCCTGTTTTTAGTCTCTGCATCTTGATCCGAAGGCGGCAGGAGACAGTGTTTCACGCTGGGCACAGAAGACCTCAAAGCCCACTCCTACAATAACATCCTCCAAAAGACCACACCCACCCCAACACCTACTCTAGCCCTCCTAAATAGTGTCACTCTCTGAGCCATTTAAACACACAAGCCTATGAGGACCATACCTAGTCAAACCACTGCACGAGCTCACATGGAGGGGATCAGGTGTTCCCTCACCTTTCCACCTTGTTTGAGACAAGGTTATTGCAACTCCTTATGTTAGCAGGTTTTGTCTATTAAATTTCCCTTTTCTCACAATGCCTCAGATTATACTCTACACTCTTACACAAGTGATTGTGTATTTGCAGAGATAAACATGGAGATGGAGAACCACACAAACTTCTCTCAATATCCCCTTCAAGGGCACACCCGCAGTGCCCTAACTTGTTCTAAGTGCCACCTCCTAAAGGATCCATTCTTCCAAGTAGTCAGATGCCAGGGACCAAGCTGCCAATACACATGCCTTCAGCATGCATTTAAAATCAGAACAATCTCAGCTATTATTATTCTTAGTTTCCCTATGATGTCAGAAATAATGTAATTCTGTTTTGTTAGTTTTTAATTGTTTTGTTCTTTACAGCATCTCAAATTCCTTTTTTTTTTTTTTTTTTTTTTTTTACCCTGTGTAGCCCTGCCTGTTCTAGACTTGCTCTGTAGACCAGGCTGGCCTTGAACTCACAGATCTGCCTGCCTCTGCCTCCCGAGTGCTGGGACTACAGGTGTGCACCAGCATGCCTGCCTTAAAATATACTTTTAAAAACCACTTTTTTGATAAAGGATTTCCAGGGGTTGAGATACGGCTTAGGAATAGTCTTGCCTGGATTGCCAAGAATGTTTGATGCCAGCAATGAAAAATAAAGGAAAAAAGGATGAAAAGCAAACAAGACTTTCCACATCACAGAATCTCAAAGGGGAAGGTTGTAGGGTAAGATGGCACAGTAAACACAGGCAAAGTTAGGACAGAGATGAAAAGAGCAACAGGAAGTGGACACCTTCAGCACAGAGACACACTCACACCTTTATTACAATTTCCTAGCATTCCCAGTCAGAAATAAAGTCTCTTTGACAACAGGTAAACCTGCATTTAAACTCAGAGCCAACTTCATTTTCAAATGACTGCTACAGGGTTGTGATTTAATCATGATTGTAAAAGTTGTGTAGGCACCTTTAAGAAACTGCTTCTGTCTTCATTCTCAAGGTGTCCATCTCAGTACCTTACTGACAGGAACCAAAATACAGACTGCTAAACAAATGAAAATCTAACTTATGACACAAATATTTAAAAAAGATATCACATGGTTTCCTCATGGAAGTTAATCCTTAAGGATATACAAAGGCGGATAGTAAGAACAAGTCCATTGAAGCTTTATTGAAAATCTTGATTTCAAGTGAAATTGCTTGACACTGTAGGTAAAAATGCAGTCCAATCCTGCCGAAAAACTAACTCCTTTTCCTTGTTTGCTCAAGCCTCCAGGCACCCATCAGATAGCGAAGCCGGATAAAAAGCAGGTCTTTGCCCATCTGTAGCCAGCTCCAAAATGGAACTAACTTAGAACCTGCAATTAAAAATAAATTAAATTAAATTGGGAGAAATGTACAGTAGTTTGAAGCTACAAGCTAAGAGTCAGGCTGGGGCTGGGGCTGAATGGTAGAGTCGTTTCTACATGTGTGCATGCCTGGGCGTGTGCACACGCATGCTCAGGCATGCAGTGGGAGAGGTCGGTGACCTTTGTGAGCATCTAGCACTTCGATTTTATTTAAATCCTTTATATTGTTACTATAAAGCTGAACTGACTCTCCTCCCAACATAAAGCCGAGGCTGTCAGTATGAGGAAGCTCAGGAGAAAGTGTGAACGTTTCAGACTCCATGGGCAAAAGTGTTTGTGCATGGAGAGTATACCAGGAACTGAGTGGCAGCTCACGAAAAGTAGTAATTCCCAGGCTAAAGAGATGGCTCAGAGCTTAAGAGCACTGGCTGCTCTTCTAAAGGTCCTGAGCTCAATTCCCAGGAACCACATGGTGGCTCACAACCATCTAATAATAAGATCTGGTGCCATCTTCTGGTGTGCAGGCATACATGCAGACAGAATACTGTATACATAACAAGTAAATAAATCTTAAAAAAAGAAAAGCAATAACTCCACAGAGTGTTATGAACAGACACAGAGAAGGCCCACAAATGAGCCACTCTCTTTTCTTCTTTCTGACAGGATCACATCTTAGGTAAGCCTTGAACTCAATAGTAGCCCAACCTGGCTCTGAACTTGTGATCCATCTTTGCCTTAATCTTCTGAGGCCTGGAGTCACAGGCCTGCACAACTACACCCAGCAATGATTGCCTCAACAGGGACCAATGAATGGTGCCTGTGTCCAGGTGACAGCTGTCCACGGTTCTGCCTCCTGCTACATGGGAATAGCAGCCTAACAGTTTGTCTGGTCCTCGAGGTCACTGGTGTGGTACCTACCAGTCAGCAAATGCCTACTGGGAGGAAGGCTCAGTACTCAGTCTCTACTCAGAAGCTACCTTTAAAACAGGCCTTTCTTAGTACCCTGAGTACAAACAGCTTTCTTCTAAAAACACGGCCATGAAAGCACTTCAGAGAAATTCTCTACTGTTAATTGGGGACAAACTAGGAAGAACAATAGTTAACAACACAACTACCTCCGAGATGGAAACAAGGCAACAGCACACACCTGGAAATGATCTGACCACCACCCTCTTCAACTGCCCACAAGGTTGTCCTCTTTGATTCTTGAGTAATGGTTTTAAATTTCTATAAATGAGCTACAGTTGGTATAAGCCAGAGACACCTGAACTCAGGCATCACACATGCTACTGCAACAGGAGTCCCAGAGATGGGCTGAAGGCCATAAGCACCGGGAAGGGAGGACTTTGCAAAGGTCTCCAGCTGGTCATGCTAACAGCCTCACATGGTGAATTGTTTGGGTTTATCCCAAGGTAAATGCAGGAGAAATTGAGAGTTTACACTGCACACGGTCAGTGCTGCTTTAACAGAGCTTCACATGTTTATGTTGACCTCACAGGCCTAAAGATTTTAGACCTTTATGTTTCGGAATGTATGTGCAGATGCAGGCAACCCTCCCAAGGCTGAGATGAGGACTGCTGGAGTCTGTGAGTTCAAGACAAGCCTGGGCAATTCAGGGAGAGCACACTCAAAAGCAAGGGCGCAGGCGTGGTTTAGCTCTATGCTGAGGTTTGCTAGCACTCAGCTAGTAACACTGGAGGCCCAGGAAACTTGGGTCAGGAGGAGGCCCACTGAAGACTCAAAGAAGAGTCTGAAGGAAATCTGATGGAACAGAGGGCTCTGTGGGGAGCTGAGGAGGTCCCATGAAGGAGATGGATGAACTCAAGCCAGCAGCCTCAGACAACTGCACTGCCCGGCTAAGGACCAGCTGTAAACAATGCACTCACCCTCGATTTCTGTCCAGTTGACGGCAACTTCTGCTATAGGGATTTGAAGAAACTGTGCTATGTACAACAGTTCTACGTCAAATGCCCTGAAACAGAAAATACGTTGATGTTTATTTCTAAAAGGATAAGTGGGGCCACCAATCAGATGTCCACCAGGGCAGGTTTGGATGCTTACGGGGCAGATGCAATAATTTTATGCAAAATTGAAGGCGAGACCGACAGAGGGGTCTGATCAGAAGCTTCGAGGAGAACAAGATATTCAGTGTGGGCATGTGACATTTAAATGAGAAATGCTGAACCAAAATGCTAAAATGCTAAACCAGAATGCTAAACCAGAAATGCTGAGCCATGGCTCAGAAACCCTCAGATGAAATTGGCCTTGTGTGCTTACACCGATGTTTTTAGTCTCGGCCTCACAGGTCTCTGAAAGGGTACAGAACTGCCAGGTTGCTGAAAGGGCTCCCTAGTCACCTGCTTCTCCACTTTCTCCTGGCAGCTAGGGACTCCTGTTTCTTTCCAGACGTAGGTCCCTGTCCCTTCCTTGAGCTGTCTTGGCCAGGGTCCTAGCAGCTATGCTATTGAAGCTAAGTCTGGAAGGCTCTGGCGGTCACAGGTACCCTCAGGCATTACCCTGTCCCAGCACATATGGGTACAGCCACACCTAACATGGATCCCTTCCTTCACAGGGAACTAGATCTTCATATCCACCATTTTCATCACGAAAGCAAAACCAGGCAGCAAGAGCTGATAAATGGTGCCTCAGCCAGGAGCAGGGATCAGGAATGCTGGGTAAGCCCTAGGGAATGGAGAATGACTAGAATAGGATGCCAACAGACAGCTGCACCTGAAGACCACCTACTTCATACTTCACCTGTTTTAATCTAGGAAATAAAAGATTTTAAAACACACACACACACACACACACACACACACACATACATGATAATTTTTATTTTGAGGCTATAGGTTAAGAGATTTTTTTTGTAGTTTACATGAAATCTGTTTCTAGAGAAGATGCCAGACCCTCAAACACAGATGCACAAAAGTGGTAGAGGCATCAAACAGGAGCACATATTAGGTAATTATGGGGATAACAGTCAGAGCAAGCCACACAGAGCTTGTGATGAACACTCAGGAGACCCTTGCAGCATTATTTCCCAGGTGCTGACAATGTGCCAAGCACCACTGTAGTAGAGTAGATCAGTAGTCAGGTCAGGCAGGATTCCTTCTCTTCCTGAGCCACCCCCGCCCTGCTGAAGCTAGTGATGAAGCCCAGGGCCTCAGGCCTGCAAGGACTTTTCCAACTAAGTGACTTGCCCAGATGTCAGATGTCATTCTTAGTGACATTCCTTCAAGAGCATCTGCTTGAAGAAGAGAAATCAGACTTAAGGAGAGAGAACTGTGGGTACCCACACCCTTTAAATCATATTTTAACATAATTTGCTGGGGGGGGGGGTTATAAGCTCCCAGTGATACAACCCAAACTTAAAACCTAAAAACTCCCAGGATACTTACTATCTCTTTAAGAGAGATGATGATGATGATGATGATGATGATGATGATGATGATGATGATTATTTTAAGAGAGATTCTTAAACAGGCCCAGGAGCAAAAAAACAGCCTATAGTGGGCAGACCTGAGACTTAACATAACAAAACTGGCTGCCTACAGTCTAACAGGAGGGGTATACAAGCGTGGCTTCCTTATACTATGGCTGGCTTAGTGCAACAACAACAGCCATAGGTGGAAAAAAGGAACTGGAGGCAGACAGACCTCTAGACAGAGTTTGACCTAAAACAGCCTCTAAAATAAAACATACCGTGGCAGAGGATGTTTTAATCCCTTTTGGCTTTGTTTTGGTTGTCACCATCATAGACCTGGTTTAATGTTTAATGGTGATGGCTTTTTTCCATGCCTTCGAGAAAATGGGGAAAAAGCCAAGGAATGGACTACTAAGTTACAGACAATAGAAAGGGCACTCTTCCTAATAAAAATTAGATTAATAACAGCTAAAATTCAAAGCTCTCTGGCTGCAAGATATTTGTCAGCTCTTTCTGGGAAGGGTCCACCAATTTACTGTAACAACAACTAAATTCCAAAAAACTGGGCTTTGCTTGTTACAGCCTAAATTGACACAACTGACCCCAAACTTAAATTTTTCTTGTCTCTTTGATTTTTATTTAAAGGCTTTGAGTTACAATGATATTGATTTGAGAAAAAAAATTTGAACAAGTTGGTGAAGGCACATGCCTTTAATCCCAACACAAAGTAAAAAGAAACAGGCAGATCTCTGAATTCCCAATCAGCCTAATTTACATAATAAAATCCAGGATGTTTAGCCACTTGCAGAGATAGTCTAAGATTCAAAATGACAAATTTTTCCTTAAGGTTACTATATAAGTTCTTTTTTTCTTAATAATAGAGGTTATGTCCTTACTAATCTAAAGGTTAAATTCACATCGATTTTAGGTTTATGTAAGGAGAGATGATATCACACTGCTCTAAAAAACAGCCAATCTCAAAAACTGGTACTTCCACAGAACTGGTACAAAAGGGCATTTTGGCTTAAGAAATATGTTCTGTTGGTCAATGTAAGAACTCGAAATTAGGCTAGGAGACAAACATGCAAACTGCATGTCTCCTACATAAAAAAAAAAAAAACCAAAACAAAACAAAAAAAAACTTTTAAATGCTGACTAGATAAAGGTGTTACACTGCTCTGGAAGCCAGTTTATCTTTTCAAATGTGAGACATTTTCACAGGGGGGAGGGCAAATGCCTGATGCCAAAAAGACACAGAGGGCTTACAGGTGGCAAAGTAATGCCAGCCTATGTAAATCCCAGAAACTCAAATACTACAATTCATATGTTTAAAAGGCAGAACCATCCATTCCATATCAAAAAGGGGTGTGGGGGGCAAACCAAAAAAGAGCCACAACCAATGTAAAAATCCAAGTACAACATGCCCAGAATGCTTAAATGCTAAAGGTAAAAAGGAGTTTATATAAAGTTTGGCTATAAAGGCATAACTGCCCATTCTGTATAAAAAAGGGGATAAGACAAAAGTAGCTACAATATATATAAAACCCTAGGCCTAAACCGCTAAACAGGTACAAGATGCCTAAAGTATGCTTAAACTCTAAATTAAAAAGGAGTTTATATAAAGTTGACTTAAAACATGCCTTTTCTATTACTCAAGGCAACTAGCTTGTCTCTCTAACGGGAGGTCTTCTCTCAGGAGACAGGTAGCAGCTTAACCTAATACAACAGGCGCCCAAGAACCCAAAAAAGATATTTTGATCTATACAACCTTGTTTCGATTTCAACATGATAATGACTGTATGTTCAATAATAATGGTTAACTTAAATTGCTGATCCCTGTACATGGGAACAACTCTAAAACTGACTGAGACGTAAAATATGTCTCCAGCCAGAACTTCAACAATACATGGCCAATAAATCCTTGACTACAATACCCTCAAAATTTTTTATGCCATTCTTTTAATTGGCATAAATAAAACTGATTTATAGTTTAGTTTCATCCTGAACATCTCATACATTTATAACTTTAGAACTGTATAATACTTGTGAGAAGTTGTATGTTTGCAAAACAAAAGAACTGGACACCAAAGATGCTGGATCAAACCTGACAGAATTCATCCTTCCAGCATGCTGAGACATTGATATATCTGTTCCAGCATCTAGCATGTCCCAGCATTCGGCTTGTTCCTGCCCAAACTGCTTCAATTGCTGTTTCTCATCAAAGCCTGCTCCCAAGAGAGCTCTGAAGAAAGCTACTAATCTCAATTGGTCCAGCATTTTAGACTGTTCCAAACAGGACTTCTATTAAGCCTAAAATTTCTCAACATTCATAGACTGGACCACAAATGTTAATGCTAGCCTAATTAACCTTTTTTTTTTTTTTCCAATTTCCTTTGAGCTCCCTAACAGTATTTCTGCATGTCCAAAATGTCAGCTAGAAAAAAAATCATGAGAATGATGTCCAATTTCCTTTAAGGGGGGGGGGGGTTGGGTAAGTTTTTGGTTGTTTTCTATAGCTATGAATGTTTATTCTCATTGGGAGATGGTTGTAAATTATTAATGATCTCATTCAGAGAGAGAATAAGGTTAGATGCAGGAATTGCTCTCTTTTCCTTTTCCTTTTTCTCTTATCTTTCTTTCTTAGATAAGGAGAAAAGGAGTTAAAAAGAAAAAAAGAATATCTTATAGGAATAATAAGACAAAGGGTAAATTATTGAATCTACTCAACTTAAGATTTTGTTATTCTCAAACAAGGGTATTTTAAACTCTGCTATTTGCATATTGATGTAAAAATAAGTCTATTTTTAATACATTGGTTAATTTTAGTATATTGATACAAATTCAAGGTTACTTCTAATACTTTTAAACTGCTATTATAAACTGCTTAGGGTATTAGATAATGCAAGTTAATTGCTAGTTAATCAACTCATAGTCATGTCAGACACTAATCTAATTTATCAAAAGACTATACATCCTAGGTTTAACAGATAGATATGATTTTATAGACAGATTGATTACATCAAGATAGGGAAGTCTTAAAAAACTTCAGAGACCTACAGGATATGGCATTTTAAAATGTCTTTATTATTTTAAAGCTTCTTTGACAATAGGGCAAGTCATCTCCTGACAGTACCCGGCCTAACTCAAAGAAGATGATGAGCATTGAAGAACCTCCATATGAAGATGGCTTCAAATATGGCAAACAGGCCAACCAGGTAAAAAGAAAATGCGCTCATTTCATGACAGACAAAATTCTACCAAAAATGGGCAAACTTAAATGCAGGACAAGTCAACTACTGAACTCTGCCAAGACAGGGTAAGTCCTAAATAGTTCCTGCTTCATATATATGTCTGTCAAAATATACTGAGCCAGAAGGCTAAAGATGATGCTCCAGCGTATAGAGAGTTTTAGATGATTATTCAGGCAGCAAACTGCCAATTTTTTTTATTTTTTGGAAGCTGCTTAACATGTACTTCCTATTTACTTCAGTGACTAATTTTATTCCTTCTCAAGTCTCTGGTGGGGTTGAAGACCAAATAGATATATTTCCACAATTAAGCCTAAGTTGTTTATAATTTAAGAAAATGTTTTCATATAGGTAATACCAATAAGGATAAAATTCAAGTATAGAACTCTAAACTTGTCAAGCTAGGATAGATAATCAAATACTTTCTCCTAAGTTGCCCAGCATTGTGCACTAGGTTAATTTAATAAATCCTAGTCTCTGGGTGGTGATTTGGGTATACAGCTGGATTAGGAATAACTGCTGTTTAACTCCAGATAAATCAATAATAAATATTAATATTCAACAACAGCAGTATAACAGTGCATGGCTGGGAGGAAGAGGTGATGCAGGTAGGGGCGCTCCGCAGTGACCTCTAAAGGCCATGGGAAACCACTGCAGGGTGGGAAAGCACAGGGGCCAGTGTAATTTCAGAATGGCCCTGGGCTGAGTGGTGGGAGAGATGGAGAGTGACTAACAGGCTGTGGCCAGCAGGACACATGCAGGGTTGATGTCAGAGCTCATTCAGGAGGCAGAAGTGACAAGTACGTGAGGTAAGGAGGACATGACAGGGAAAGATGAAGACAGTAACCACAGGGAACTCTTTTCAGAAAAGGCTGTGGATAGAGCAGACAGGGCTAGAGCTGAAGGACAGGCAGGGTCAATGGGCTGGTTTTGAAGAGAGATAAGAAAAGGATGGACTCATGAGAGACTAGAAATGGAAAAGGACAAGTTTGAAGATGGCAAAAAAACCAGAGCTCTCAGCAATCAAATGACCAGGCTGAAGAGAGAGACCTACCTCTGGGAAAGGAGTGTGAGAAAGGGGGGAAGGAAGCTTAAGGAGACCCGGTGTATTCTAGCCACATGGCTGATATTGCCTATGCTTTGGTGAACATATAAGGTGTCACTGGCCCAAAATCGGGTACCTGTGAATGCTCCCTGAACTTATGCACTCAATCCTTACAACAGAGATTTTGGTAAGAATAGAGAAAACATTCAAGTAGGGAAAATGCCATTGTTCCTTTCTAGATAAGAGATTTTAAACATCCTAATTGGCGGTTTTCGTTCTATGCTTGTGTCAATCTGGCTCCATCTGGATATTCGTCATGAGACAAAAAGGCTGTATCCCACTGTCTGGATGCCTGCTGGGGAGGATGGCACCATACATTCCACTCAGAAACCTACCATCGTTCAATGTGCAGAGATGAGAAGGTCCGGGCTGCTGCTTCGCGGGTCAGTAATTTGAATCCGCACTGTGTGTCCCTGATTCCTTTGACACAAAGGAACCATACCAGGAAATGGAAGCCGTACATAAGAAGAGTACGGAAGTAAGAACGCTAAAACAAAGGCAAAAGAGAAATTATTTTTCCATTCTGGGAGACACTGAAGACAGCACTTAAACACACTGCTGACTGAGTGCACCTACAGTTTGTATGGCACAGGGCTGAAGGCATTTTGAACAGGATGCTGCTTCAAGAGCAGGGCAGGGAGACGTTAGTGATTCCTGGGCCTGAGTCTGAAAGCACAAGTTCTGGACCTGAGGGAGCCAGCACTGCATTCACCTGTTTGTTTTTGTTTTCAAATTATGATTGAACAAGGTAACAAAAGAACGGTGCCCACCGGAGTTCGATGGCCTTGAATAAATTACAGCAACTCTATCTCCTTAGTTACAGAATTATGTCAAAGCTGTAAGCCAAGTGCTTGGCCAGAGAGTAGTAGGAGCTCAGTAAGAGTTCTATAACGAAGGCTGAGGGCTTTACTCTCGCCACAGCTCCTCACTTGTGGTCAGGCCAGCAGGGAGACCAGAGCCCTCATCTTCTCCCACCTGCAACCCCCAATTATGTTTTGATGCTGGTGGGGGTGGGAAACCTCATCTTAAGACACAATGGAGAGATGGCTCAGAGGTTAAGAGCACTGCCTATTCTTCCAAAGGTCCTGAGTTCAATTCCCAGAAGCACATGGTGGCTCATAACCATCTATGAGATCTGGTGCTTTCTTCTGGTGTGTAGGTTTACATGCAGGCAGAATGCTGTATAAATAATAAATCTTAAACAAAACAAAACAAAACAAAAAAAGACACTCTGGGAAGGTCACATCTGCCTACTTGGTGCCTTCTACATAAAATAAACACCAGGGGATTAAACTCCTAAAAGAGCAATTACACTAAGGAAAGGAACAAACAGAAACTGAATGGTAAGAAAATGAAAATTAAAGGTGAAAACCATGGCCTGCAAACTCCTCTGCTTGAGCAGTTTTCAATGTGATATGTATGGGCATGGGAAAACATTCACGGCTGCTTTTGCTATGTGATAACAGTAATGCCTTATTTTAGAATATAGGTGTTTAATAAAAAGAAGGAGGTATGGTCTCCACTCCAGCAGCTTAATATTTTTGATTTCTAACACATATGAAAGTGTAACAGTGGCTAGAGAGATAGCTCAGCAGTTAAGAGCACTGGCTGCTCTTGCAGAGGACCTGGATTCAGTTCCCAGCACCCACACGATGGCTCACAACCATGTGTAATTCCAGTTCCAGGGCTTCTGGTGCTCTCTTCTGGCCTTCAAAGGTACTTCACACATGTGATGCACATACATGCAGGCTCACAGATACACATAAAATAACAGCAAGAAAAGCATAATAGGGTAGATAAACCAAAAAGATCTGGCTTTAATTTTTAAAACAACTTAAAAATTAGAAGATACCTAAAACATATTGTACGATACACTTCAGTAGGTGAAGCTAACAAATAAATCAGAATCTATTTTTAAAATATTAGGGAAGATGCTGCCTCAGAATTAGTAACAGTATCCCTAAGGTTTATAAAATGCAGGAAGTCAGGAGAAATACAAAGCTTATTGGTAATTTCATTTTGTTAAAAACTAAAGGCATCAAACAGATGCCAAAAGATTCCACCTCTGAATGCTTTAAAATGATGAACTCCACAGGTACCCACAAAGAAACTACAGTATTCTATCCATGCTGCACCTCACCTGTCTTACAGGAGAACAGCAACAGATGGGCTGGTACTGAAGACACAGTGAAACACTCAGAAAAGATGCATCCAGAAATTATTCTGTAAGCTACTCAACTTGCTGTTTGGCACCTTAATTCTTTGATGTTTTTTTTTTTTTTTTCACTGTCCACAGACTGGTCCCCATGGCTTGCATTATGTGCAGTGTCTGAGGAGATGGAGAAGGCCATGCTGTCACTCCCTGACTGGATGCCCCGTGTCTCCTGGAGACAGCTTCCTATAAGGAAGATGGAGGTCTGTAATGGTCTGGATAGAATGCTAGTACAGGGTGGCAGTTACAAGCAGCAGCTCAGTAGGCAAGTCCTGCTTGTCAGGGAGCAGATGAGGCCCCCTCTGTATAATGGGCCAGAAACTCTGATCACTCAGTAGGTTTAGAGGTGAAGAAATGGATACAGAACAAGACACATCAGAAACACGAAGACCTGGGAGAGCCCTGAGTCTCAGCCTCCAGTGCTGGAGCCCCACTGTGCCCAGTGTCAACTAATGCAAGTTCTCTTAAGTAAAAAGAATTTACAGTATTAAAAATTTCCAAAGGGCTGAGGATGCAGCTCGATGGTGGAACACTGGCTTCACGCCTCAGCCCTACAGGAAAACCAAGGGCCAAACCCAAAACATATAGCCACAAGTGGCTCCTGAGGCCACCTCTGTCCTGTGTGGATGATGCCAACGACTGCTGATTCCTTATTTCTCATTCTCTGTTTCCCTTCACCAAACAGATTAGCCCTGCCCCACAGTGCTTAAAATTAAATAATAACAATAATAAAAGATTTACTTTTTGTGTGTGAGTGCTTTGCCTGTATGTGCACCTCATGCATGCTGTTCCAGAAGAAGGCCCTGGGATCTCCTGGAACTGGAGTTATGGATGGTTTGAACTACTGTGTGGGAGGTGGGAACCCAGGTCCTCTGCAAGAGCAGCCAGTGCTTGTAACCACATAACCATCTCTCTAGCCCCATGCTTCATATTTTTAAAAAGAAAAAAGTTTGCCCACAAGTTATTTAAATAAATGTCAGCCTATTTTCTTTTGCAAAGCAAACTCTGTTCTTTTAAAGAGGTAAGTATGCTGTGTTCACGGCATCATCCTCTCGTCATACAACATAATGCTTCACAGGTATACCCATGTCAGGCTGTATTATCAGTCCACTAGCTGGGACTCTGTTACATTTCCCATCCCTGAATTCAACAACTCCTAAGCCTCCTGGACACATACTTTCCCCTCTCTTTCTCCCTTGTATAAATATGTCAATGAAAGTCAAGTTTTCTATATTAAATGTCTCTAATAGGGATATTCTCCGTGGTTAACAGATTAACCTTCTCACACACTAATGAGAACTGGATCGTATATCGGATACTAAGTGGATACTAAAAGTGTTTATTTTGGAGCTGGAGAAATGGCTCAGTGGTGACACTGGCTGTTCTTGCAGAGGTCCTGGGTTCGGTTCCCAGTACCCACAAACACCAGTAACTCCAGCTCCAGGGATCCAGTTGCTCTCTTCTGCAAGAGCCAGTCATGAGTGCAGGCAGAACATTCAGACATAAAAATAAAAAATATTATATATATATATATATATATAAAGTGTATCTCTGAAAAATGGAGCATATAGGGAAGTGGTTCTCAATCTGTGGGTCATGACCCCTTTGGGAGCCAAAAGACCCTTTCACAGGGGTCGCATATCAGACCCTGTATATCACATATTTACATTACTATAACCATAGCAAAGTTACAGTTATGAAGTAGCAATGAAGTAGTTGTATGGTTGGGGGTCATTACAATATGAGGAACCATACTGAAGGTTCACAGCGTTAGGAAGATGGAGAACCATTGACCAGGACTCATGTTGGAGTCCCCTTACAGCTGTAGGAGCTGTCTCTTTGCTTCCCTTCAACAAATGAGTTTGGTCTCAACTCCTGTGACGGTTTACGACTTTGCTGTCAGTGTCTTGGATGGTTTAGACTCCTCTCCTACCACATTTCAGAATCATGGAGGGGAGACATTCCATCTTTTATTTGAACAGCTCTTGAATTAAGGTAGACAAAAGTGGCCTGGAACCTACCCCAAAGACAGGACAGTGGTCTCATCCTAGAGTCTGATTCAGAGCAACAGACTAGCCTCCCTAGGTAATCCTGGCCACACACTGACAATGGTTACTCTTTCCTTTCACTAATGGGCCACCGTGAACCTGACAGGTACTGGCCCTGGCACTCAACACCTCCAATTAAAGTGAAAAACCCGACTGTGACTTCAAACACCACAGACAACTCCTCACTGAACTGTTTTGTCCTTCAAGCTGCTCTGACTTTAGTATGATCTACAAGAAAGCAGATCCCCAGTCTTTGGTGACCTGTATTTATCTAAGGGGATGATAGTCATGACCCTGACAATCTTCAGTGGAGTGTTTTCCTCAGAGACATGAAACAAGAAGTATTTATAATCTAAACAAAACTCAAAATATACTCTGAATAGAACATATCATAAAAGCTCAGGACTAGGAATGTTCCAGAATTTGTACTTTTTTCTGACTTTGGAATTTTTTTATACACACACACACACACACACACACACACAGAGAGAGAGAGAGAGAGAGAGAGAAAGAGAGAGAGAGAGAGACACTCCCACAACTTTAGAAAATAAATATTTTTCTGTTAAAAAAAAAAAGCAATGTTTAGAAAGTCTGCCTTGACTGAACTGTCTTAAAAACATCTCTAAGAGCGCTTCCATCCTGAGGCAAAGTTTCTACCTGTCTGTGCACACTTAAAGAAACCAACTCTGAAATATGCTAATCTTTCATAAACTCCAATGAAGCTGAAGGGAAGCTTATTTTTGAGAGAAAACATAGGAGCCCATTTCTTGTCAGATGTGTATGTAAAAAGGGTTTATAGGTTGATGCGATTCTGTCCATGGCAGCTCAGGAAAGCCTCACCTGGGCAATTGATTCTTTCTCCAGATGAGCTCGGGACCCACATGCGATGGCCATTTGTTCCTGAGGAAAACGGAACACCATTTTTCTCTTTAAGTATCACATATAACTACACTCATTTCAATGTAAATGTCTCATCTTTAGAAATACTTTGAAAAAATAAGATTATATTTGTGAAGTTTTTTGAGGTTTCAGAATATGCGTGGCTTGGAGACAGTCAAACTTCATTAAGAGGATGCTGATGAATGCAGTAGTACACACCTTCAGTCCCAGCCCTTAAGGGGCAGAGGCAGGTGGGTCTTTGTGAGCTCAACGCCAGCATGCTGTACAGTGAGACCCTGTCTCTACACACACACACAAAGTTAAACATTAGGTAAATTCTGACTTTGTTTTTGAGCCCGGTGCTCTTGGCCACCACTCTCAGCGTGTTCTTATACTCACAGGCCACGGCTGTAGGTCGCTCAGCCCCTTTTCTAGTTTCTCAACATCTGGGAACTTTGTGGCTCCATCAGCATCTGCCATGAGGATCTTCTCTCCTCGAGAACTGAAGACACCCTGTGTTCAAAATTTCCAGGCGAAAGAAAAGTTGCTTAGAATTACGTTCAGAATCAATGGCATTTCAGTTCATTCTATTTTAGGATACCCAAGATGACAGAAGGAGGCCAAAGTTTATTGCTAAGGGGATAGGATATCCCCACATATATCTACTGTCATTTCATTGTTCCTAAGTTTTACACTCCTCCTAAGCCCGACAACCATTACACTGGTGTTCTATGTGCCCCATAGTGTAGTTGTTGTTCACGTGACTCCACAGGCAACTTGAGTAACACATAAAAGAGCCTGTCCTCAGACAAACTGCACAGAAACAGTACACATGCTTTGGGTGTGGCTGTGCACATCCGTAATCCCCACTCAGGAGGTAGAAGCAGGAGGATTTGAGTCTGAAGCATCATGTTCTTGTGAATGCAGCATAAGAAGTTAGTTAACTTTATTTTGGTGCCTTAAGGATTTTAATTTAGTTCATGGACTTCAGGCCCAGCACTTCATTCTGTCTGTTCTGGTATCTGACACTTGATAAAATTGGTTTCACTCGTTACTGCAAACCATACTGTATGTGTGCATGTCTCACAGGGAATTAATTGCTTATGAACTCCCAAGTTCTGTGCTGTGCCGGAGAGAGGGACATGGCAGCTGTGACAGCATCAGCACTGACCACAGTCTTTTACATGTGCACAGACCCCTTTATCACCGACCCTCTGCGAGAGCCAGCCTCCCCCTCGTGTTCCTCCATCTCCCTCTGAGCTGCCTCAACTGACTCGTGGCATCTCCCAGGCATTCTCCCCTTTTCTGTCTTATCTCTACCACAGTGCAAATGAAGCAAGCTTCATAAATATTACACTGGTTGATGGCTCATGCCTTTTTTCAAGTCTTATTCTTGGTTAAGTCTAAAGATACTGAGGGAAGCCTAGGGAGGGCAAGAAGGGACAGTGGAGGGTGACTGTGACTCATTTATATTATCTCCATATATGAAAACGTGCAAGGAAACATATTATTTTCTACAACTTATGCTATTCATTTTTTTAAAGATTTAATTTTTATATGTATGAGTGCTTTGTCTACATACATGTATTCGCACCATGTGCATACAGTGCCTGAAGAGGCCAGAAAAGAGTACTCAATCCCCTGGTCCTGCAATTACCACATGGATGCTGGGAACTGAACCTGGGTCCTCAGCAAGAACAGTCAGTGCTCTTATCTAATGGGCTATCTTTCCAGGCCCAGTGTTGTATTTAAATAAAAATTAGGCAGATAGATAGATAGATAGATAGATAGATAGATAGATAGATAGATAGATAGAAAGAAAGATGGATGGATGAGAGGGTGGGTGGATGGACAGGTAGATACTCCCTGGCCAAAGCCCATGATTTGAACTCACATGCCCTTATTATCCTCCTGTGGCAAACACTGTCAGTCACCTACCCAAGGACCTGATGTCACAAAATCACGGCTTCCTCCTTTCAGAAAGAACCCTGATTTTGTCAAGAATGAAAATAAAATACATTATGAACAGGTATGGTGACACAAACTTGCATCTCAGCACTTCGGAGGCTGAGACAGAAGGATTGCTCTGAGTTCAAGGCCAGCCTGGGTTTCAGAGGCAGACACTATCTAAACAACAACAACAACAAAACAGGGAGGAAAAAAGAAAAGCCAACAATAAGAAAACAATCTTCATTCTCTCTAGGAACGGGGATGGCCTTGTGATACTTTCCTGGGCCCTGAGATGTGAGCAAGTTCCCAGGAGGAGTTTGGGAAGGTACATTATTTCCTCATTCTGCATGGCATGTGCAGGTGAAAGGAAACATTCTAAGAGTCACTTTGGGTTCCTAAGGAAAAGGTGAAAGGTGAGTGTCAGGCCCTCTGCTGACAACGGAGGGCTAAACAACAGTCCTCCTGCTTGCCTCTAGGCTTCCTTTTCAAGGAAGATAAACCACTAGGTCATTTCAGGAGTGTTCGCTGCATATTCTTTTCCTACATTGGGTTCTTTGGTCCTTCCTGAAAGTTGAACTTATGTTCTATCTGACAGGCCTTTACTGAAAACAACTGCTCTGGCCTAGGCCTTGTGGGTACCTTACCCGAGCCCCTCCCCAGTCTCCTGGCCTTCCCTCCACTTGTGCACATGCCTGTCTTTCCTGTTACACAGTGCTGCATCAGCAGACCCAGGATTCACCTAGGTTCAGGCTATCAGGCTCTGCAGTTCCTTCCCATGGAAAAGCTCAACACACAAGAACATGTTCTCCTATTGTAAGCAACACTGCCATAGCCACAGCAAAGGCAACATGAAATTCAACACAAACGTTTTCTGAGTCATCTGGAATATTAAAGACAGGGCGTGATGCTTAGATTTTATTAAATCAAACATATAGTTATTAAAGGTATTGGTAATTTGAAAATATTGCTATTTTGTGTGGCATTCTAGGCTGAAAATGGTTATTAAAATACCTTTTTTTTTTTAAACAAAAATCAGAATTATTACCATCCTAACGGCACCACCTTTCCCTCGGTTCTGCACCAGTGTTATCACTCGTACTTTGTCACTTCCGTATTTCTGACAGTATTTTAAAGCGACCTGGGGATGACATAAAAGTCAGAATACAGTTAGCTTGGAGAACTGATGTCAAAGATATGAGTTACCGTGATGTGATCGGAACATGTTACATGCATGTACTAAAATACAATGCTGTGCCCCACAAACATGTGCAACCCCTACCTTGTCAGTTAAGACACGCACAGCCAGTATACACAGAAAGGTGGGCAATGACAGATCCCACAAGTCACACAGACTGGATTTTCCCTCGGGGCCAGACACCACACCGGGTCACACTTCTTGTGACCAGAGTCTTAATGGGAATCACGTAGGTCAGGGTGCTCTTTGGCATATCCCTGGTCGGGGAGGGGAGGCTGTCTGTTAACTGACAAGGTAAGACCCAGCCCACTGTGGGTGGCACCATTCTCTAGGCCAGGCCCTGAATGCTGTATGACTGAAGAAAGTTAGCTAGCAGGCAGATATTACAGATACGTTTGTTTCTCCCTGTCCTTGACTGTGGATACAATGTGACCAGCTGACTTCTGCCCCTGTGATCTCCCTGCAGCAATGAACTGGAACCTGTGAGGCAAATAAACCTCTTCTCCCCAAAGCTGCTTTTTCAGTCAGGGCATTTTACTAGCAAGAGAAGTGAAACTAGGACAGAAAGTTACAATCACAGCTTTGGGTTCCTCTAACAGGTGGACATCAGCCACATGTGCTGGAGGACTCCAAGCTATCAAACAGCCATTCCAAAAGCACACACATTTACCTTTGAAGTCTGATCTTCACTGCCGTCGTCAACTACTATCACCTCATAAGTGAACGTGGGGTCATGTTTCTGCAAGAAGCAAAAACTACGAATCATAATTGGGCAAGATTATGATAGAGATTAATAAAGTCGTAAGTAGTTTTAATTGTCTTTTCTATTTTTGTGTGCATGTTTAACATGTATGGTAAGGGAGGACAACGGCGCTGCACATATGGAAGTCAGAGGACAACTTGTGGGGCACTGTTTCTCGGGAAAGGCTGTCCTCCAACCTCTGTAATGTGTACCAGCTTGTACACTGTGGGTCACAGGGAATCAACTCATATGGTCAGGCTGGGCATCAGGGCCCTTGGCAGCCTATGAAACTGTAACTTAAAATTATTATTATTGTATGTGCGCATGCACGAATGCACATTCATGTTGGCTCTCTCCTTCCACTGCGGGTTCTCAGGAATTGAACACGGGTCATCATCCATGCACAGCAAGCTCCTTTACCCGCTGAGACATCCTGAGAGCCCCAACAAAACTGCAATTTAGGCAGCAGGTGACAAATACGAACAGTCGTACATGAACCAAGTGAAATCAACAGGCTCAGAAAAAGCAGGACAGACGATGGGCAGAATAGAAGCTGGGGCCCCACGGACACCGAGAGCTGTGTGCAGTGCCCTCGCCTGCCCTGTATCACACTTGTGGAAGCAGCAGTGTGCACCTGTGACGCTAAGGCAGGCTGGGAAGGAGACATGCATGAGAAAGAAGTCCGTGAGGTCTGAGGAAGATTGGACATGGCTCCATCACTCCACAGCCTTACAGGAGCCCCGTTCACTTTACACTAAAGTTCTCAGTCTGTAATAGTCCCTCTTGGCCTTAAAACCCAAAGCCAAGTAAATCAAAATAAGGGATTTTCTTGACAGAGAGACAGTAAGAGGCCCAGCTATAAAGCCCATTTCATCTTTAACTGTCCCTAGACATCTCCAGAGAGAGAGAGAGAGATGTGAATTACTATGCTTTTGAGTATAAAAAGTCCAAGTATTTAAAAATATATATACACATCTTTGAGGACTGAACATATAGCCCCTGTAGTATGTCCACCTAGCATGACTGAATGCCCGCATGTATGTTCCGATGTAAGTAAACCCAATAATGGTGACTGTTTTTGAGGATAGGTTGTACTCAATTATTTTACTTTTGTACAACTAATTTATAATTTAAAAATTTTTTAAGACTGCAATTTTGCATCACTTAGTGTCAATTCATCCGAGAAACAAAGATCAACAGACTATGCTAGGAAGACCCCAATAGATCTCTTTCTACCTAACTATACACACACACACGCGCACACACACACACACACACACACACCTACCTCTTTTTAAGGAAATCACAGACGTCTGCACATGTAATCTTTGATATATCACCAAGCAAGAGAGAATGAGAAGTTGGGGGAGGGTACATGAGAGACATGCCAGCTTCCTACACGCTGGGCCTGCTTAGTGACAGCCAGCAGCAGGCTGAGCCACAAGCGGCCCAGAGATGAGAACTGCCTCCCATGATGCCTCCCATGATGTACCCAGCTTGGGGTCCACGATTGGTCACCTGGTTTAGTTTTATCTAGACACGTGACATTGAAAGAGAAGTGTGATACCTGTCTCTTTTCTAGGTAGTTCAGGGCTTCATCCATCATCACGGGCACTAAAGGGAAAACATATTTTATAGATTGCTTTTGACAATGGGTTAGCTAGCCCCAGCACACTCCATGTACATAGGGAACATGTACCCGGCATCCTCCAAGCCCCAGTGGGTGTCACCCAGGCCATTCTCACCAGGACTGTCTCCTACCCTGATCCTATTTCTTACCTCTCTAGAAAATGTCAACCCTGCCCTCTCACTTTCCCCCTTCCCAATCATAGCTCCAACTCCTCAGGGAGAGCAAGCACTGCAAGCTTCCTCTTCTTCTCAAATGACCCACTAGCAAACAAACTCAAATAGAACTTACACCGTTTTTCTTCGTTATAAGAAGGCACGACAACAGACAACTGTTTTGTAGGTGAGTCCCAGATGCTGGGTAAAGCTTCCTTCCGACCTTTGGCATTGAGGAAGAATTTCTCTTCTTCGTGTTGGTGACATGGTGGCATTTTTGTAGCCGTTATAAAGGCGACAATAGAAACCTAAAGGCAAACAAGAAAGACAGGTTACACAGATTTACCATTTGTTGTTCTAAAACATTATCAGTTGTGTTTTTTATTGGGAGGAAGGAGAAAACGTAGTCTCAAGTTTGACTCTTTAACAGTGTTCTGGAGGTGGTTCTGCTGTTACATGGCAGCCAGCCCCCTAAACAGCCCCCTATGACCTGACGACTGTCCTTGTCCCCATTAGTAACGTGCTGCTGCTTTAGGAGGCTTTGTTTCTACCTCTCACTCTTCACTCGGGTCTCTGTTACGCCAGATTCTAAAGTCCATATGGGAACTCCAGCCTACTCTTACAAATGGACAGCAGAGTACCATTTCCTTTCCGGAGCGCGTATGTGAGAGGACAAATCCATTCAACAGCTGTAACATGGAAGGACCAAACAGACTCAGCCCATGAAGGAAAGGTTCCTTGGAGCCCATGGCAGACACCATAATGCTTAGGAATGTATTCTGATACTTATCCGTGATTTGAATTGAGAATACAACATCTTCTAGAGTAACGTATAAGACTTGTAGGCTCTTGGGGCTGGAGAGATGGTTCAGCAGTTAAGAGTACCAGCTGCTCTGGCAAGGAACCCAGGTTTAGTTCCCAGCATCTACGTGACTGCTTGCAACCATCCACAACTCTAATTCTAAGGATCTGGCACCCTTTTCTGGCCCCTGAGGACATGAGACATGCACAGATTGCACACACATTCAAACAAAGTACTCATACACACAAAATAAAAAATGAGTGTGAGCACAGGGACAGCAGCCACAACGATGGTTAAGAGTCCTCCTATGAGGACTCAGGAGTTGAGAACACTGGCTGCTCTTGCAGAGGACCCAGTTCAGTTTCCAGCTCCCATGTAGTAGTTCACAACTAACTGACTGCTTCAAAGTACAGCTCTAGGGGAACCATGTCTCTGGCACATACCCGAATGCCCACGTATACGTATACACACACACACACACACACACACACACACACACACACACACACACA